>NW_020954576.1:74027958-74412323 GCF_900497805.2 Vombatus ursinus | reverse complement strand
AAGGAAGGAAGGAAGGAAGGAAGGAAGGAAGGAAGGAAGGAAGGAAGCTGTGCTTCCCAACTGGCCAGTTGGCCAATTCCAGTTGAGTTCCAGTGGGGCAGCTCCTTTTCTACTCACAAAGGTTATTGTTTGTCCTTCATTCTCAAAGAGGACCATGACATCAAGGAGGTGATGCCATGACATGCAAGTGAATTAGATTCAAGTGAGGGAGGACTGTGCAAAGTCACCAACCTCATTTTCTCCTCCAGAGCCATCTGGGGCCAGTGGCCAATAAATCAGGACAACTGGAGATGGCCCTGGATGCAGTGGGAGACCCTGGCCTTTTTTAATTTCTTTTTTTTTTTAAGCTAGGCAATGGGGTTAAGTGACTTCCCCAGCGTCACACAGCTAGTGAGTGTTATGTGTCTGAGGCTGGATTTGAACTCAGGTCCTCCTGACTCCAGGGCCAGTGCTCTATCCACTGTGCCACCTAGCTGCCCCTACCCTGGACTTTTTAAGCTAAGTTATTTAACAGGTTTCAGTTTGACTGAGGCAATACCCATTCAGAGATTGAGCTAGGTAAGAAGTGAGGCAGAGAATGGCATCTTTACCTAGTAAAAAAAATCAGTCCGGGTGGGGAAGGCCCTCAGTGGCAAACAACTCTAGAATCTTTGCCAGAAAAATCACAAATGGGGTCACAAAGAGTCAGACACAACTGGAAATGACTGAACAATAGCAACAACAAAAATAACTGGGGTATCTTATGACTAAACAGGTAGGTTTGAAAATTTCTTTGTAATGAGCATGAACGTTGAGGAGTTGACATGGTACAAAGATCAAATACGAGCTTTGGAATATGGGGCTCTGGGTTCAAATCCTGGTTCTGTCACTATTTGTATGACCTTGAATAATTCACTTTACTCCCTTGGATCTCTGCTTTTCCATCTATAAAACAAATGGATTGGACTAGATGACCTCTAAGATTCCTTCCAGCTCTAAATCTATGCTCTTATGATTTATTGTTGTTGTTTTTTAAGGTAAAGCCTGGACCTATATCTACTCTTGGGGAAGGGTAACAATGTTCATTCACTGTTTCTATATCTAATAACTGAATATCTTCATATTAAGGTTAATTTTGAGAACCTAGCTAAACCTCAATTCAAAGAGAAAAGCTCCCACTGAGGAGCTGTCGTTGTATTGAAGTCTTGTGACTTACAGGTTTGAGAAAAAATAGAGAGAATGAAGTATTCATAGATAACAAGAAAAACTATTCAAATATTGATCTTTTTTTTTTCAAAACAGTTATATATTGTCCATTTGGACTTTCTTAAACTTCAGAAGCAGGATATATGATTTCTTAGCAGAAGGGGGAATAACAAAAATAGATGATACATTTTGTATTAATGGAATGAACAAGAAATTAGTTGCATCTCATATTTCAAACCCTTACAGAATCAAAAATTTTTAAAGCTAGAAAAAGAATTTTAAAAACTAGTCCAGTCCTTTCCTTTCAAAGATGGGGAAGCTAAGTCCTCAAGGGAGGTTTAGTAACTTGTCCAATTTCATACAGCTTCTTTCTTAGTTCAACATTCTGTCCCCTACACTATGTGGCTATCTTGTGTGCTGTACATAAAATTTCCTTTTGCTGTTTAACCTGTTTTGCCTCTGATGTGTGTTATGATTAAAAGAAAAGTTCATCTAACCATATTTTTGTCAAAAATCACTGATTTTTTAAAACTTGTAGTTTCTTGTTCTCATTTCTCTACTTTTTTATGGAAAAACTTAAATACTGGCAAACGAAAGGTAATTTTTATTTCAATATTTTCATGAATTTGAGATTTCTTCAGCATAGATACTCCCTCCACTGATTCAGATAGCAATCCATTCAGGCATTTGCATGCTGTGGAATTCTTTTTTTTAAATGTCCCTTAAGAATCCTCCATATAGCATCTACTACCTGGCTATTTTAATATTTTATGGGTACCAATTCAATGCTCAAGCTGTCCATCTGTTATTCTTGACTCTTTCTAGAATATTGGCCCATCTGTTTCCAGCCATGCATATCATGGATGATGTCTTCTATGCCATTATTATGACACAAGTCATAATTAGTAATACACAACAGCCTCCTATTATCCACAATGCATCTTTCCACTGATTTTTGAATCACCAGTGATTTTGGTACTTCACGATGTCCTGTGGTTCCTAGTCACATAGCGTAACCAAGGAAGATGCTGGTGTTTAAAAAAAAAAGATAGAAAATAAACCTTCATATACTAATAGAATTATGGTAGCCAAGATGTGACCCCAGGAAAGGGAATTAGGACTCACTATGAACTATTTTCTGAAAACTTTGCTTCAATGTGCTGATGCAACTAATGATAATAATAATAATAATAATAATAATAATAATAATAATAATAATAAGCTCAAATCAACCGAGCACTTGTAATCAATCATCAAGAAAGAGCATTGAAAGCAAAACCTATGACATTATTGAAATTATGATGTAGCTCTAGCCTATACATGTTCTAGTAAGCTAAAAAATGGAACTAGAATCATTTTGGAGAGAGGCATCTGGAACAAGGGGTTTGGAATACTACTATTTGGCATTTAGGTGCCATGGTGAATAGAGTCCAATGGAGTTAGGAAGTTCAAACACCACCTCAGACACTCATTAGCTGTGTAACCTTGGGCAAGTCACTTAACCTCTGCCTCAGTTTCTTCATTGGCAAAAATGAGAATAATAATAGTACTTAGTATTATGTAAATGCTAGCAATCATTATCATCATGATTGTTGTTAATGAAAACAGATCTTTAAAAAATTATAAGTTCAGTCTGAGAAGGAAAGCCATACATTTGAATTCAATAAAATTATGAAGGGTGATGAACAAGGTGAACAATGACATTCACCTAATACTAAACCTAAGAAATTTTTCTTGAAGCTTGGAAGGGAGTGGTTGAAGAATCAAAAAAAAAAAAAAAAAAGGAAGTAGCACTTCATATGTTTTATATTTAACTTGTAACTCATTATTCAAAGGAGTGGTACAGTTGAAAGATATAAATAACTTCAGAAAAGATTTAGATAAATTAATGGCTGAGAGCTGATTCTCTATTTCTGCTTCATGCACATATACACAAAACATAAGTGAAGAAGATGATGGCATAATAATGCAGTATGTTTAAATTTCCAGATAGTCAACCTGGATCTTTTAGGAAATAGTAAACAGAAATGCCAGGAGCAATAATCTTTATTATACTTCAAGGATCTATTCTTTCATCCATTTCTATCTCCTATGCTGATGCAGATCACAATCCATCTATGACTTAGTAGATGATTTAATAAGCTCTTATGGCCAAAAGAATTCATTCTTCAGTTGCCAACCTGATGATAAACCTCTCCATACTTATCTAATCTCTGTAATGGGAATTTTTTCTTTTCCCAGTAGCCCTGTTTTTTGTCTTCTGACCCTTCTCAGAAGCCATGAGACTCCAAACATTGGAAACTCTTGTTCAAGTATCAAACTAGTCCCATATAAGTTGCTCTATATAAATGGCTTTAAGCTTAAAACACTAGATAAAGTTAAGGCCTAAAAAGGAGCATTTATTTAAGATCACAAGACTGTAATCAGAGTCCCATGGTATGATAAAAATAAAAATAAAGTCTCTCTCCACTCTTCCCCACTTGTCTGTTGTTTTCTAGGTGCAAGCTAGGTGCAATGTTTATGTTAGAAGATCTTCCTACCTTCTCCCAAAATAACTTCCTTCTTTTACATTCCAGAGCCACCCTACCCTAGCCCTACATTTTGCTGATTTATTGGAAACCAAAATATTAAGAAATGACAAATGGGACAGTTTCAGAGAAAGCTGTATTAACTGATGCAGAGTGGACAATTTATACAACAACATTATAAAGACAAACAACTTTGAAAGACTTAAGAACTTTGACCAAAACAATGACCAAGCATAGTTCCAAAAGTGAAATGATGATGAAGCAGGCTACCCACCTCCTGATAGAAAGATGATGGATACAGCATGAAGAATGAGACATATGTTGTTAGACATGGCCAACATGGGAATTTGTTTTGTTTGACTACACAAACTTGTTAGAAGGATTTTGTTTTTCTTTAAAAAAAAAATGAGACTAAGAGAGAAAATGTAAGTTTGTTGATTTTAAAAAATAATTTAAGCTTCAAAGGAGGAGAAGCTGTTGAATGATACTGGAAGTGACAATGGGAAACAAGGAATATCTTGACTCTACCACCACAACCAATGAGTACAACCAGTCATTGGAAGGATAACTAGGGATGCAATATTACCAAGAAAGATTGAGAACTCAGTGAGTGCCAGAAGATGGAAGGAGTGAGAAAGGAAATTTACAAAAATTTTCAAGGATAATCCTAATGATATAGTGTCTGCTGTCTACAAACACACATGGATATGGAGAGACCCATCGTCGGTAGGTTGACTACTAGGTGATAAATTCTTTGGCCATCGTGATAAAGAAAGCTCAAAAATGGCCCTCAGTTCTATGTGGAACCACTGCATTTCTATAACCATGCCAACAGAGAAACAAAAAAGAGAGCAAATGATGCAAAGAATCACACCATTTTATAGGCTACCTATAAATAGTCATTTAACTTTTGTAATTCTAAATGCAAGATCTTTGTTCAACAAATCAAGGACCTGATATATGACTGGAGGAACTAAACTTTGTGAATATTGACATGCTTACATGAATGAAACAAGAAGACAAAAAGTTGCAGCTAATGAGAAGACAATGCAAGTTCTCTAATAAAAACTTTAGGATTAAATACAAACTCCTCTGCCAGGCATTTGAAGTCTTTTACAACATGGCTTCACCTACTTTTCTAGTCTTATTTATAACACCATTCCCCTTCCTGTACTTTACAATCCAGCCAAACTGACCTTCTTTCTGTTCTTCATATGCCATGTTCCATCTCCTGTCTCCATGAAACTATCATATGCTTACAACGTGCTCTTTTTGCATTTCCACAAGCTCTTACAATCTTTTCACCTCAAATGTCACCTTCAACGTAAAACCTTTCCTGATCTCCTCAGGAAAGTGTAGAAAGTGAGTACTAGTGCCTTTCTACCTTGCAAAAAAACAGACCTTATATTAATTTTGTATATATTTTATTTATACTTACACATGAACATGTCTCTCCCTATGGAATGCAAATTTCTTGAGGGCAGGAACTATTTCACTTTTGTCTTTGTATGTTTAATTCCTAGCTCAGTGCCTAGTACATAATTGTTGCTTAATAAATGCTGTTGATCAAAAGAAATAAATAAATATTGTTGATCAATTATATGACAAATGGAAAGAATTGGAATTCATTGTGTGCCCAGAAACAACAAGAACAGAATTTCAGAGGCTACTTTATCATCTTGAGGAACATAAGCAAACAAAACACCTTGAAAATACTTCCCATTTATGTGCCAACATTTGTTGAAGAGGATCAAATAGAGAAACTTCATGCGATACTTGAGAAAATCTCCTAAACTAAGTTAGTTTCCTTGATACTCAAATGATTTTGATGCAAAGTTTTGTCCAGGGAAAAGCAATGAAAACTACTTGTAAAAAGCTGGGGGGGGGGCGGGAAGGGTAGGGCCAACTAAACATTTTATAAGAATCTCTGCTAGTTGTGTGTTAATTTAGAAAATTACATATTAACATTGTCTGTGCTCTATCTTATTTTTATTTATGTTGTTAAAAATTTCCCAGTTACATTTTAATCTGGTTCAGGCTGCACTTGGGAGTATTGTGGGATGTGAGTTTGACACCTACACTAAAAAATATGATTCAAAGAGCCCAGAGACCACCTTAACTGGTAAACTTGATATTCTGGCCAGGCAAAGAGACATGATTATAACAAGAAAGATCAGTTTGGAGTTCAAATTTATTCACAATGTTTTAGAGTATAAGGATGGAAGGTTACAAGCAATAGTATTTCATAAAACAGTGAAGACCAGAGGCTTTTTATGTGAAACTGGAAGGTTTAAACCAAGATACTGGATTAAAATGTTCAAAAAGAGCCAGTTTTTTTAATATATCCCTCAATAAAGGGAAAATAGACATTCTAGGGAAGAAAACTAGCTAAAAATTGCACAAGAAAATAAACAACAGGCAGTTAGGTGGTGCAGTGAATAGAGCACCTGCCCTGGAGTCAGAAGGACCTGAGTTCAAATCCAACCTCAGACACTTGACACTTACTAACTGTGTGACTCTGGGCAAGTCACTTAACCCCAATTGCCTCACCAAAAAAAAAACCATAAAAAAGAAAGAAAATAAACAACAAAAATAGAAAATGAGCAAATGAAGAAAAGTACTAGTCACTTATATTCCCCCCCAAAAAATATTACAGGGCTTCTGAAATAAAACTAAAGCACCAGGAGGAATGCATATGGAAAATGAATATGCAACATATCCTCGGGGTATGTGCAATATTTAACCTTTTCACTGGCTATCCCTATTCCTGGAATGTTCTTCCCCTTCATCTCCCAATCATAGGTTTCCTTGGCTTTCTTCAAGACTCAGTTCAAATCTCATCAGATTTACAAGGTCTTTCCCCACTCTCCTAGACCCTTAACTCTGAGATTACCTTTCACTTACATTGGATACATGGCTAGATCGAGAGACAGACAGAGAGAGAGACAGAGAGAGAGAGACAGAGAGAGAGGAAGAGAGAGAGAGAGGGAGAGAGAGGGAGGGAGGGAGGGAGGGAAGGAGAGAGAGAGAGGGAGGGAAAGGGAGAGGAAGCTTGTATGCACATAGTTACTTTCACGTTATCTCCCTTATTAGAAATGTAAGGTTCCTCCTTTCTTTGTACATTTAGCACAGTGCCTGACACATGGTGACTGCTTAATAAATGTTCTTTGACTGGTTGACTTATTGGCAGAATTTGAAATATTTTATAAGTTAAAGGCATAACATCAGAGAATCAGAGTGACATGGAACAAGGTATTAGACTTGCAACCAGGAAGACCTGGTTTCAAACTGTGTTTCAGACACTTACTAGCTATGTGACCCTGGACAAATCACTTCATCTCCCTGAGTCTCAGTTTTCTTACTGGTAAAATGCGGTGGAGGTTGGATCTGATGGCCTCTAAGGTTTCCTCCAGTTCAAAATTTACAGTTCTATCATAATATAACTGACTGGCCTTACTATCTCAGTGCCAGGCCTGTTTCATTTTACACCTCCCATCTCCAGGGTTCTAATTTACCTTGAAGGAATTGAGAAATCTCTTATCGTACCATCAGCTCAAGCCCTGATTTACTCTATTCCCTTCTTTTTTGAGAGGTGATTCAAAAAAGTAGTGACTAGCACATTAGTTCCGTTTAACTACTTTATGTTGAATTAACTTTTACAAAGGGATACTTCCTTCAAATTGATAGCAACAGCAAAAACATACAAACATTTTCCCCAACACCTTCAGAACATGATGCCCAACTATACTGCCTGAAGTGGGTGAGGGTAGGCTCACAGCTTAGCTCAGTTCCTCATTAGCACTGGTCCCACTGAGTTCATGTCCAAAGCCGATTTCTGCTGGGCTGTCATCCCAGGACCTTTGCTCTCCAGTGCCTCAGTGCTGGGTTGGCTACTATATTTGGCCTGGTTTCCTAGACTCTTGGACCTCTATAGCTCAAGCTCCAGAGTCATATCAGAGACTTTACACTCCTGGACTAGAAAAGAATGAACAAAAAGGGATTAAATCAAAGATTCAGTGCTGTGTGTCAGGATCACATCACCTCAGGAGAAGAGGAGCTGAAAGCGGTGGTGGGGAACTCGCAGCCTTGAAGCCACATGTGGCCCTCTAGATTCTCACATGCAGCCTATGAATGAATCCACTGAATCCTTTTATTAAGGGGATTTGTTCTGTGAAGTTTGGATTCAATCAAAGGTCCGCACTTGAGGACATAGAGGGCCACACGTGGCCTCATGGTTGTAGGTTCTGGTTCTCCATCCCTGGAAGCCTTCTCCAATTTACCACGTTGCGTGAGTGAAGGAATCACCTTCTTCAGACACAGATGTCAAAGAAGTCTGGGGCAGGTGCTGAGTCAGGCCATTTTAAAAATGCCAATAGCCAACGGGAAAAGACTGTACCCAAACACCTAGTAAGGCAAGACATAAGATCCACTCATTCTTCAGTCCTCCAATAAATCAATCAATATTCAATAAGCATTTATTGAGCACCTACTATGTGCCAGGCACTATACTAAGTGGTGGGGATAAAAATAAAGGTAAAAGATAGTGTCTTGGCATCAGATTGGATGGGAGGTAGGGTGAGAGATAGGTGGAGTCTAAGATGGCACATATGCTCCTGAGCCTGAGGAACTGGGAAGATGATGGTACCCTAAAAAGTAATACAGAATTTTGGAAGAGGAGGAGATTTAAGGGGAAAGATAATAAGTTTAGTTTTAGCTATGCTGAATTTAAGATATCTATTGTACATCCAGTTTGAGATGTCTGAAAGAAGTAGGAGATGTGAGACTGGAGAGACATTAGGGCTAGATAGTTAGATTTGAGAATCATTAACAATGAAATGATAGTTAAATCCATGGAAGTAAATGGGATCACCAAGTGAAGTAATACAGAGGGAGAAAAGAAGAGGACCCAGGACAGAGCCCTGCAGGACACCCATAGGTAGTAGAGTATGAGTGGAGTATGACCTGGATGAAAACACAAAAAAAGGATACTGAAAAGGAGTAGTTAGATAAGTAGGAGGAGAACCAAGTGAGAGTGGCAGCACAAAAACCTAGAAAGAAGAGATTGTCAGGTGATCAAATATGCCAAAGGCTCTACAGAAATGTCAAGAAGGATGAGGATGGAAAAAATGTCTTTGGATTTGGCATATGAGAGACTTTGGGTCACTTTGGAGTGAGAAGTTTTGGTGTAATGAGGTCAGAAGCTAAATTATAGAGAGTCAAGAGAGGAAAGGAAGTGGAGGTACCTATTGTAGATGGCCTTCTCAAGGAGCTTAGCAACAAAGGGCAGAGGAGATTGGAATGGTAATGGAGACTGAAGGACCAAGTGAGGGTTTTTTGAGGATAGATGAAAAATAGACACATTTGTATGTATAAGACGGAAGGAATCAATAGACAGAAAGAGATTGAAGATAAGTAAGAGAGTGGGGATAAGTAAGACAGAGGGGGTAATATTTTGGAGGAAATGGGATGGAATGGGATCACTTCTGCAGGTAAAGGGGTTTGCCTTGGTAAAGAGTAGGGTCACCTGTTCATATAAGATAGGGTGAAGGAAGAGACAATGGTAGAAGGCATCTGAGGAACATAAGATAAGGAAGAAGGGAGAAGTGGGAATCACAGCAAATAGCCTCAATTTTTTTTTTGTAAAGTATGAGGGAAGGTTCTCAGCTGAGAGGGTGGGGTAAGGGAAACCACGGGAGGTTTGAAGAGGCATTAAAAAAAAAAACTTGGAAGACCTGCTGTGAAGAGCAAGATAGTGAGTTGATAAGGGAGGTGTAGAAGGATTGTCTAGCAGTAGTGAAAGCCCAGTTGAGGTCATATAACATAAATCTGTAGTGGACCCAGTCAGAAAAGATTGTGAGATTTTTTTCCACCTTCATTCAGTAGCACATGTTCCTGTCACATATCACTACACATCTCCTAATTCTGGGCCTGTGAAGACTGGTCCCCATAACTGAAATGTTTTCCCTCCTTACTTGAACCTTCTAGTCTCCTTCAAGACCCAGTTCAAATTCCATCTTCTGTAAGAGAGACTCTTGTGCCGCTAGTGGCAGCATATGTACATAGTTATTTGTACATTACACTTCCCCTGCCCTTACACCCCACTCCCCTCTAGAATGTGAGATCTTTCTGGGCAGGGAATATATATTTGCCTTTCTTTGTGTCGGCTGGTGCTTAACACAGTGCCTAGCCCATAGTAAGTGCTCAATAAATAAATGTTGACTTATTGACTGACCTCATAAGAATAGGATCCTCATGGAGAGAAAGAGTTATTAATCTTATTGTGAGAGAGTATCTTCCTCAATTTTTTAATCCATAAAATGGAGAAAATAATACTATTTCCCAGGATCATTGTGAGGAAAATTGTTTGCAAGCCTTAAAGTGCTATGTAAATACTAGCAATTCTTGTTGTTAATAGCATTATGTCACAACTAGAATTCACAAGTTCAAAGGCCAGCAGGACATTCAATTCCCAGTGTTACAGGTGCTGCTCTTTATAACAACCTTATTATGTACTCATAAAATGAAATCTTCAGCTGGGAAGCTGCTTTCCTTTAACAAGGAAACAGGAGCCTACTATTCAGAATTACTTGAATGTTAAAATAGAGAACCTATCTCACAGGTGGGAAACTGAGTGATTAAACCAACAGAGGATGCTAATGCTAACAGGTAAGCAAATTCTGCTAATGAATAACAACAATCAGCAGCCTTGAATAGTCACCTTAATAATCAATACCCTGTTGGGACTTTTACCTATCATTTAGTTTAAGAGATGCCTTGTTTTGAACAATCATTTTAAATCCTAGTAAACTGAAGAATTAATTAGCAAGCATGGAGGCTCAGTTAACTAATGCTTGAGTCTGTTAAACCATCTGCTCAGGAGCACCCACTTCAAATATTGGCACTCCTGAAGGATGGGTGTGCGGAGTAGTCGTGTTTCTTAGACAAGTTGCTGTTTGGTACTTAACTACTGCCACAGTCAAATAGATTCAAAATATTGTCAACCATTGAAACATATCTATGAAATTTCTGAACTTCTACTACATGACTAGTCCATGGTACTGTTTAACACTGATCTATCCTCTAATGGTTCACATGTGCTCTTTTGTCTCCCAATGAGATCCAAGCTCCTTGAGGACAGGAGGGCCCATGCAGTGGGACTTGTTTATTTCTCACAGCATTAGTCATGAACAGATGTGCAATAAATACTCCCTAAGTCATTGATGGATGTGCCTCTGGGCTCTCTTGGCTTTGGTGCCATGCTGCTGACTCATTTTGAGTTTGCAGGTCATTTGAAAGTCCCAAATCTTTTTGTATAAGAATTGGCATCCAGTAATTTCTCCCTAATCTTGTGCTTATGAATTTGACTTTTTTTTTATTTTACTGGAAATGTGATTTTTCACTGTGAATTCCTAGGGAAGAGTGTCCTCTACCTAAATGATGCAGAATGCACCTCCTCAGCAATTTCTAGTTATTGGCAGTAATCTAGTGGCAATGGGAAGTTAAGGGACTTACCTAAGATCACATGGCTGGGATGCATGAGAGACAGGGCTTGAACCTAGGTCTTCTTGATTCCAAGGTCAGCTCTATTCATTATTACCACAGTGTCTCTGATGTTGATTTTCTAAACTAAGTGAAAAACAACACATTTCTCCCTTGAATTTCATCTTGTTAGATTTGACCCATCCTTCTAGCCTGTCCAAGACCTTTTTGGATCCTGACTGAATGTGTTAGTTCAATTTTGTTGACTTTGCCATCTATTCATTTATCCTTATCCCTGTTTTTTAAAAAATGTTAATTAGCATTGGAACCCCAATTCTCTGAGAATAATGAGACAGGCCCATTGATAGCTCTAGGTGGGGATTCAAGCACGAGAGGACAGGCTATCAATGTAGTTTAGAACTGGGGTAAAACAAAATAGAGACTTAGACACATAGAAAGGACAAGGGGTTAAATACCAAGAACAGATGCTGACATCTGTAAGAAAGCCTGTACATCCTCATGGCTTCTCCAGGGAATCTCATGACTCCATCAGGGGAGAAACCGTGCCATCCCAGAGATGGCAACAGACAGAGGCAATGGTAGAGTGACAAAGAGTTCTGGGGCAAGCCAGAAGTAGCAGGAGCTTGAGCCAGCAGTAGTTGCAGAGTGACAGAGGAGTTTCTGAATAATGCTAAGTTTTTGCAATCTATTTTTTTTTGACTAGGTAATGGGGTTAAGTAACTTGCCCTGGGTCACACAGCTAGTTTAAGTGTCAAGTGTCTGAGGCCATATTTGAACTCAGGTCCTTCTGACTCCAGGGCCAGTGCTCTATCCACTGTGCCACCTAGCTGCCCTTAATGCTAAGTTCCTGGACCTAAGAGAGGAGCTCTTGGACCAAGGTGGGGCTAAAGGTTAGAGGGGAAGGAACAAAAAAAGACCTTGCCCTGGTACTGTGAGGTGAGAGGACTGAGTAGATACAAATAAAAGGGCTGACTCTCTAGTGACCTGTAGTGTTTTCTCCTTGTGGGGCAGGGATCAGCCCCAGGGTAGTAGTATAAGTCTGGAGTTCTGTAAAGTTCCTTCGTGAAGTGGGGTTTAATGAAGAGGGGAGAATAATTTTTACTTTTGCAAGCTCCAGTATCAGACATCCTATCTAATTAGATAAAGCCTGTCCTATATTCATTTTGTGAGCCTGAATGCTTGCAGGGGAACTGAGGACCCATTTTCCCTTTATCATGGAAATTTTGATATGAGGAAAATTATGATGTTAGCAGAGAAAACTCTAGGTCTGGGGATGAGTCAGAGAATAATTAATGAGAAAATCCTAAAATTGACCCCAGTCCATACAAGCATTCAGTGCTGGTCCCATATTACATATACAAATGAAAGTGTTTTTTCATAGAATTCCCAAACTTAGAAAGGACCATATCAATCATGTAACGTGAACCCCATTATTTTATAAAGAATCGTAAGTCTCAGAAATAGGAATTGACCTGACCAGCGTCATATATCTGGCCAGTAGAAGAGCTGGGATTAGGACCCAGGTCTCCTATTACCAAATTCAGTGTTCTTTCCACTAATTACTCTTATACTTTCTTCTCATTATACCACTTTTTTTCTGCTTGTTTTTCAAGAGTGAAAAGGAGACAAGGAAAACGGGGGGGGGGGGAGGCCACAAGATTCATTAAAGTCTGTTTTCATGAATTAATCTTTAATATTAACAGTGAATAAAGCATGAAATCTGGTGGTCTTTACTAAGTTATGCCTAATAAGTGTTCCCTTACAAGCTAACGTTAAGCTAAACCAGAAATTAAGTCTGACATGTTTTAGTCTTCTATCCCATAACACACTTTCCTCATGACAGGTTAACAGCCCTTGGAGAGCACTCAACAGGATCTTTCCAGGGCTATCATCAGAGTCATTCTGCCCGTCATATCCCAGGCCAGCGGTCAGTTTCAGGTTGTTATTCTGAGAAGCTCTGATCAATACATATGCTTCCCTGGAGGCACAGAGTGAACAGACAAGTCATGATAAACCTTCCCTGGCATTGCTCATTTTCCCAAATGCTCTAGATGGCACACACTTATTACTCCAACCCTTTGCTATTAATAAGTCCTCTCAAAGCAAAAGAAAAACCTCTAATTCCATCCAGATGCAAGCCATGTGTAATACTAAGTACCTTATCCCTGATGTTCCAGTTAAATTACTGAGAATGAGCCATGACTCAGACGTTCTTAAGCATTCTTCTTTGTCTAGAGAATCGGAAACTTGGGAGTCTGGGGGAGGCTGGCTCTTGGCAATTCACATACTAGCTCATCTACTGTAACTCATATCATTGCATGGCAATATATTCTTCTCTCCTCACAGAGGAAGGCAGTTACCACTGAAGAATAAACTCAGGAGTTCAGTTCCATATCTTCCAACTCCCTCAGAGGAAAATATAATGCAGCACACTGCAAACCCAGAGCAGTCATCAGAAAGATATTTGTAAACAAGACCTCTACTGCAGACTGTGGGAAACTGCCTTTCTATAGGCAGTAGCATTTGAAGAGCAGTATTCTGTCAGGTCCAATAGAAGGAAATGAGAATGTGTACCAGAGAGGCTCTTGCATCCCGATCTAAATTATCTGATGAAAGGCAATGATATACCCAGACAAGTTAGTAATTTTCATCTTTCCCCTGCCCTTGACAAAAACTGGAATCTCTAGTCTCTAGTCAATCAATGAACTTTCCTTTCCTTTTCTTGTTGGCTACTATCCCCCTGTGTAATGATTGTCTAAATTCCTGGGGCAACTGAGAAAAGAAAAATGAGTCTATTTTCCAAAAAGATTTTTCTGGAAACTTAATGATATGAGGGAGATGATATTGGGAAGAGATGAGGAAAACAATATCTGTTAGTCATTAAACAATTTAGATAAAGAGCTTGTTTAGATCCACCTTAGAAAGGAAATGACTTTGTTAAGAGAAGAAATATGTGAGTGGCAGTGACTTCTTGATGAGGTATAATCACTAGCTATCTGAATTCAATTATAACTGACAGAGGAAGCTGGTCATCACAGGGAAGATTTTAAAGGGCATATTACTATAAAACACTCTTTTTCCTCTTGGGGTCTGTTTCTGGTCATTAGAACAATTGTTGGGGGCAGAAAATGTTTCTGAAATTTTGCCAAAGAAATAGACTTTTTCAAGATATTCAGAAACTACTTAGCTTGAAAAGTATCTACTTTTTTGAGTACAATATTTTTGAGTAAAATCTGTATAGGGTTAGGAAAAATGGAAAAGTACATCTTTATACTTCATAGTGGGTAGGTAGATGGCACAGAGGGTAAAGCACCAGGCCTGGAGTCAGGAAGACCTGAGTTCAAATCTGGCCTCAGATATTAACTAGCTGTGTGATCCTGGGCAAGTCACTTAACCCTGGTTGCTTCAGCTTCTTCACATGTAAAATGAGCTGGAGAAGGAAATGGCAAGCCATTCCAGTCTCTTTGCCAAGAAATCCCCAAATGGGGTCATGAAGAGTCAGACACAACTAAAACAAATGAACAACATATTTCACAGTATTGGATTTTTCTTCAGTATTTCTTCAAATACTTCACGGCATCTAATTTTTCTCTTGTTGCTTTAGAATTTCAGGCCCTGGAGAAAATACTAAAATGTGAAGACCCTAATCGCAAGTGATACAAGTAGAAAATGCATTAGGCTTTTGTTAAAATAATCACATTACTATGTAGAATGACTAATTCTCCAAATTGGTAAAGGAAGTCAAAGCTATGAGTCAGGGAGTGAATGATCCCAATGAATGAAAACAAAGTTTATACTTTTCCCAGATGGGATGTATTTTATTTTTAAAATATTTATGAATGATTATTAGTTCTATGTCTAAACTTTATTAATAGCTTTCCTTCTGCATGAATTTTAATGTTTCTGAATGCAACATTACTTTATACATGCATGCTACGGTATTATTGAGTCTTAGAGTTTGAAAGAAACACTGAGGTATCAGCTAAGTCATTTTTCTAATTCAAGAATCTAATGTTTAACCAAGTTTTAATGCCTCCTTTGCTAATTCATTCCAGTGGCCAACAGTTGTCAGTAGGTGTAAAGAAATACATCTGCATAACCAATCCAAGGACTGGATCAGATCTGGGTTAGAATGCCAGCTCTTCCACTTATAGCCATGAGACCTTGGGCAAGTCACTTAACCTTTCTTAAACTTCAGTTTCTTCATCCATAAAATGAGGTTGCTGGACTACTAGACAGTCTCTGAGGTGCCATCTAGCTCTAAAGGTTACACTCCAATGAATTTTGGGTTCTGCATAGACACTACTAGGTATCTCTATTTTGAAACTTTTGTTATATTTTGCCTAATATGTTTTTAGAATGTTATGTTCTGGGATACTTTTTAAAAAGGTTCAGTCTGTGTAACAGATCTAACTTATTAAAAATTATGTGGAGTTATAATATATATGTTTAGTGACCAAACTTAAGCATGATATGAAAATCTAAAATACATAAACTCTTGCTTCAAAATGCAAAGAGTTGAGATCAAGAGAAACAGTCAAGTAGTTGAAGAGTTCCCTTCTCATTAGAAAATAAATTAGGGGCAGCTAAGTGGTGAAGTAGATAGAGCTCTGACCCTGTAGTCAGAAGGACCTGAGTTCAAATACAGCTTCAGACACTTACCAGCTGTGTGACCCTGGGCAAGTCACTTAATCCCTATTGCCTCAAAAAAAAAATGGGGCAGCTAGGTGGCGCAGTGGATAGAGCACTGGCCCTGGAGTCAGGGGGACCTGAGTTCAAATCCAGCCTCGGACACTTGACACTAGCTGTGTGACCCTAGGCAAGTCACTTAACCCCAATTGCCTAACCAAAAGAAAAAGAAAATAAATCACTGAGATTTATACGCTGATATACATACAATCAGAAAAACATTCATTTAACAGACATTTATCAAGCACCTAGTATATGGAATTACTGCTAGGCATGATTCTTGCCTTCAAGGAATTTACAACTTAGTAGGAGCATATCATATAATATTAAAGATGGAGGGGGCATAGAAATCACATAGTCTAACCCCCCCATTTTACAGAATAGGAACAGCATAGAATTCAATTCGACTAAACAAATATGTTAAGCACCTACTACATGGAAGGCAATAGCTGCTTTTCCATAGCAGTATAAGGTTTGAAATGCATTTCACATATCATCTCCCTTGAGCTTCACAATAATCCTGTGAGGCAAATACTACAGTAATTATTATATCCATATTACAGATAGGAAATGAGGATCAGGGAGATTAGGAGATTTGACCACGGGTTGTACTCAGGATAAAAAAATGATTACCACTGCCAAAGCATATGGTCAAGAAAAGTATAAATTTTAAAAGAAGGGAGCTTAAAAAAAACCCTGGGAAATTGATTCTGAAACTAAGGGGGATATCGAGCTATCAAATAGCTATGAACATGAAGTGTTTTACTGGTCCAAGAACTAAGAACTATACATAAATTGGTTTGGGTAGAGAGGATGGCAGAGAAGGGTCAACAACAAAGCAAGGATCTGAAAGCAGAAAAAACAAAGAAAGTAACTGCAGCAATTTTAGTTGAGGTAATGAAAGCTTTGACAGAAAGAGAGAACAGACCTGAAACTTTGATACATATCTCACCTGAAGATTTAGTGCTGAAAAATGTTTAATGCCAAGATATTCAGAATGAGTTAAACCTACTGAAACCTGGCAGAAAACCTGAATTAAACTGAATAATGATTAAGAACAGTTAAAGAATATTGAAATAAGCACAGTTTCCACATCAATGGGGTTAGGAGTCCCACGATGATCTGGAAAATCCGCATAAAATTTTTTGGCCCCCCCCTTCATACCAGACAAGTCTGAATTGTTATGGTATTAAAAGATAAAATATGTTGATATTATATAATACTATGCACATATTTTATACATTTCTGAGTTTCTAAACTTTTTCTATATTGTCTGCTGGCCTTTTGCATGACATCTGCAGCTTCTGCAAAACTCCCCCCAAATTCCCATTTAATTTCTTATGCCAACACTTGATATATTGAAACTGTGACTGGGAAAGTTGTGATGTGGAAGGGACAACTATACATAGTTGCAACTAGATATTTCTATTTCTTTAACTCTTCCTCTATTTTTGTATACTAGAATGTTTTATCCTTAACTATTATTAAAGTTATGCCTTTATGAAAAACAAGATTAAGTGGGAAAAAATGCTATATTCTCTTTGACTCCATTAACCATACTCACGAAAAACCTAGGAGATTAAACTATTGTCATATGCTGTATCATTTCCTGCCTGGTGGCAGTTTAACCTAATTGCAGTTATGATATCTAGGAAGAGTTCAGAATGCTATCCTGTTAAACCTAACATAGGTTTACCTATAATTCCAAAGATCATAAAGTCATGAGCTCTTATTTATTTGTTAATAGCAACAGAGACTAAATAATTATAAACCTTTAAGGAGGGAGAATTTGAGGAAAAAGAAAGGAAATTGATAACAGTTCAGCAATTTTTTTTTATTAAGTTTAGGTCACATTGCCAAGCCCTTCGGGAGATACAAAGTATAAACAAAACAGTAGCTAATATAGAGTGCCATTATGGAGTTTATAGTCTAGTAAGAGGATATGAAAAATAAACTAAAATACAAAATATTAAAAAATAGTAAGAAAGAAGTAAAATCAAAATGACATGTAAGGTCCTTGGTAGAAAGGATCATTACATATCAGGAGAATCAGGAAAAAGTTCATGGAATTTGGGCATTTTACTTGGGTTTTAAAAGGTAAGTAGAAATCCAGTGGCACTTAAGGGAAAAAAGGTGAAAGGAAGATTTGTTTGTTTGTTTTAGGATCTAAGTATGTTTATAGATAGATAATAAAAAGCATCAGCAGAGAGAGTGAGACTAAAGATTATGAAAAAGCAAGGATTGTGGAAATAAATTATTTGTGGAGGTAGGAGGGGATGGAGAGCTAGATTTGCCTTATAGTCAGCAAAAAAGTTGAGAGACCTCTTCAGAGCCACGCAAAAGACAAAAGGGATGATGCTGAGAATTTTTGAGAAAGAAGGAAGTTAAGGAAACCTTCTTTGTAGGGCTTCAATCTTTTCAAGAAGAAGGCTAAATTGTCTATTGTAAATATGGGTGATAAAGGAACAGTTGGGATATTGAGAACACAGCAAAAGGTTTGATATACTCTTCATGGGGAAAGAGAGTCCCTAAGAATTCAGTAAAGAATTTCCAAGTGCCACTGAGGTTATTTACCATAAATGTATATAAAATTAGATCAATGTAGTTGTTATCTTCAATAACTGAGCATTATCTGGAACATCAAGGATTAAGGATTGAGAGGATAGGAGTAAGGAAATGGGAAGAAAAAAAGGGTTGAGAGGATTAGAGTGTCCAGTTGGATAGAGAGGAAAGGCATGGGAGTAGAGATTAATTCAGATTATACCCAAAGCATAGAGTTCAGTTCCAGATACCGTATTTTAGAAAAACTAGAGGGGCAGCTCGGTGGCACAGTGGATAGAGCACCAGCCCAGAATTCAGGAGGACCTGAGTTCAAATCCAGCCTCAGACACATAACACTCACTACCTGTGTGACGCTGGGGAAGACACTTAACCCCATTGCCTAACCAAAAAAAAAAAAAAAAAACTAGAAAAACTGGAGAACTTCGAGAAGAGAACAATCAGGATGCTGAAAAGCCTTTGATTCATGTCATATGAAGATTCATAGATGGAACTGGGGGTATTTGTTCTGGAGAAGAGAGGACTTAGGGGGAGGATGTGATAACTGTTTCTAAATATTTAAAGGACCCACATGAAAAGAGGTCAAATCTTTTTGGTCAGAGAGCAAAACTAGGAGCATTTTAAATTTGTATTCCCAATGTTTAGCACAGTGATTGGCATATATTAAGTACTTAATAAGTGCTTTTTAATTCATTCATTCAACGGGTGGAAGTTGAAAACAGACAAATTTAGCCATGGTAGCAAGACAAATGTCCAAACAATTATAGCTATCCATGGGCTGCCTTGGGAGGTAATAGTTTCCCCTTCACCAGGGGTCAAGTAAAGACTGGGATGCCACTAGTCAAGTAGTAGAAAAAAAATACTACATTTAGAATCAAAAAGCTTGGGTTCACATACCAGCTCTCCTAAAATGACAAAAAGTCCTCATTCAGAAAATAAGTCTAAAATGTAAGTAAATAAATGAAAATACCAAAGAAATATTTATCAAGGGACACCCAAGCCACAAATCCAGAAGAAAGGGGAAAAAAAACCACAAAATCTACAGGAAAAACCTTGAACAAGAAAGAACACTAGTTGACCACAAGATCTACTACAATTCCTGGAAGAAATGAAATAAGAATTTTAAAATGATTTTAAAATAATAGCATCAATAAAATGAGAATGCTAGAGGAAAGAACTGGAAGAATGAACAGTTTAATATAGGATGTCTAAAATTGTATCTAAGATAGTCTCCCTGAAAATTAGAATGGACCAAATAGAAATCGATGTCTCCATGAGACAAGAAATAGAATAAAATAAAAAATCTAAAAAAAGAGAGAGAATTTAAGATATTTCCTATCAAATAATGATCCTTCTTACTACCTGGGTGACCTTTGGGTACATCACTTAGTCTCTCTGAGCCCCAGCTCCTAATTTATAAAAATGAAGACACTAGACTAGATAGATACTTTCTAGCATCTCCTCCACCTCTAAATGTATGAGCCTATGGGAAAAAAATTCTTGTTCAATTATGGATTTAATTGGTACATTCAGGTAGGACCTCAGAGGTTCCAACCCTGAGATTCTGGGAAGAAAGGCACATCACTGAACCTTTGAGTTAAGCTCTTAAAATAGCTTTCAGCACTAGAGACAGTTTCTTCAATTTATCGACAGTATGTCTGCCCATTGTTCTCTAACCTACATTTGCCTCTAGACCCATGAGCATGTCATCGCCACAGTTATTACATATGAAAAGAAATGGCTTATACTCAGGCAAGGGAAAGTGAAGATGTGGTATTCATCTCAAGAGTATTTTTACAAGTAGATTTTGGTGAAATCTGTTTTCATGGTCAAAATGGTCTCAAACTTTATTTCCCGGAAGAGCTAAGTTTTCTAGGAATGTGAAAAAAAAAGAAAAAAGTGGTTTGCCAGATGAGTAAAGGAAGTTTTTTTTTCCAGACATATCAAGCTACATGAAAGAATCTGTAGAAGTAGAAGTAAAAGGGAAAGGGGAATGAAGGAGTAATTAACTGTGATTGACAAGAGTAAAGACACAACAAGTGGAGGAGGAAAAAGATATGACAGAGCTCAACTGAGCAGTGGGCTTGATAACTTGGCAGTGAATACAGATCTAACTAGGCCCACCTGGAGTGGAAAGCAACAAAGAAAACATTTGCAATTGACTAAGAAGATTTAATTAAGTAGAAAATAATATGATGTTTGGTTAGTCATGCTATATCTTGGACCCAAGTCTTCAAGCTCTTTTGAAATAGTACAGTGGGCAATGACTGACTTGTTTATGCTTCTGAAACATGAACTGGTTTATTGTTTTCATTTTGGAACTTTATTTACATAGATTTTATTTTCTAGCACTTTGGCTTTTATCTCCAGTGTCTCTTTGTACTATCACTATTGTCTCCTTTAAAACTTATATGAATACTTAAATATAAAACTTATATAAATACTTAAAGGATTCTATGACCTCATTGATGTGGTTACTTCTCCAGCAGTAGAGATCATAACCCATCCGTGCCTTCTCATCTCCTGAGATTCTTTTTCATGTTCTCCCATACATAATGTATATTTTTAAGACTGAGTTTCCACACCTCCCCTTGGCTAGAAGTATAGGGCAGCTCATGAGTCCAATCTCACTACTGATCAGCATTGGAATTTTGAACTGCTCCATTTCTAATGTGGGCTAGATTGCCATTCTTTAAGCAATAGGGTGGCTCCCAACTCCCAGGTGTTCACCATAATGATGCCAGACTTAGTGTAGACACTCAATCAGACTACCTTGGCTCAGAACTCCAGAGATCTGTCAAGAAATCACCCAGCCTCAGTCTCTCCAGTAACTGGTACCATTGGCCCTTTCATAAATTCTTCATAGTTACATAACATCCCTGGAAGAATACTGTTATTTAAAAGATGGGTGTGTGTGTCAGAGATCATTTTGTTATTATTGAAAGCATTGTGCTATTTTTCAGCTGTGACCTAGCATATTCTGCTCCTCATTTCCATTGTCCGATTAATGTCTAAGATAAATGTACTGATGAACTAATTCAATTCTCCTCTAAAAATGTTGTTCTACTGTGTATTTTTACTTTTTTGATTAGTAATGATATTTCTTTTTGATATATTTATTCCTTCTAATTATTTTGAACTTTCTACACTATACTGGTTCAATTCTCCTAACAATCCATCATTTTGCTACATATTTACAAAACTGATCTTGCTTTTTTTGCCATAAAGAATTCGTTCGCCTTAGAGCTTCTAGTATTCATTTTTAAAAGCCTACAGTCCATCTGTTACCATATCTTCAGATATGCAATTTCATTACCCCTTGTTGCTTCCTCCAACTTTTGGCAAAAGAAACCAACCTCCACTAAGCCTATTTATTTCATGTGATACGAAATTTATCATCAAGTTTTTGTCAAATTACCTCAAACAAATTACTAAGCAACTCTATGAATTTTTATGTTTGTCGTATCACACTTGTTAATATTGTCAGCACCAAGACCTAAGGTAGTGATGTATCATAGGTAAAGGAAGTTTGAAAAGGAACAATCAAAGCCAGGGTAGGAATTTTAGGTTAAAAAGCCATCACAGGAACAAAAGGCAAAACAGCTGTTTAAGGCAAGGAAAAAACTAAGCAGGCAGCTTAGCTTTCCCAGAATCAGAAGGTAAGGCTAAATTGCTAAATGAATGGAAGAGTTTGAGATCCTCTTCTTCATGGAGTACAACTAAAGTTGCTTTGGATAGTTTTTTCTACAAAGAAGAAAAAAAGGGAATCCAACCTTATATTTAATTGCCTTTTTCTCAGCCTTGTGAAACACAGTTTGGGTCTGGGTTAGAAATAAGGAGCTCACACCAATCAGGACGGTGTGGCCCCAGGGCAGGAGTTCCAAAACTAAGTGACTTAGCTCCTCCAAGGCTTGCTCTCTGGAGGTCTGGTTGGAGGACAGTGTAGCTGCAGAAATAATGACAGAGCGAAAGGGCCAGAAGTCGGCCAGAGGGAAGCATGGTTAGGGATATAGGGTAGTTGGGTCATTTGCATCTTCTTCATCATCAGAATTTGTTCTCTCAATACATTTGGGAGGGAGGGTGCAGAAATGATGCTAAAATCAAGTGTAAATCTTGATGCAACATAACATCTTCCTGGTTCAGCTATGATTTCCCCTGAAGAGGCTGAAGAAAAATACTTGTCTAGAACTAGATTGATTACAGTTGTGAGTTCTTCAAATTTAAGCCAAACATCTCCAGAACCAGAAGTCACCATCAATATCAGTTGAAATCAATCTTAGGCCCCTTAAACTGAGTTTAGGGAAATGATCTCAATGTCATTACCCTAAGCTGAAGCAGCTGAGCCATTGAGGGGTAGGAAGATATGAAGGGAGAGACGCTTTAGCAGATGCAACTAAATCTTGAAGACCTTCAAATTCTCTCCTTTCTATACCACAGAATCCACCATGTGCATCTCAACTATGCTACTCCTCTATCCCTTTTTTTCTTTTCTTAGATGTTCCTAACTTTGGCTTAACAACTGAATCTGTTCTTTAGAAATGATTCCTTTTTGCTATGGGTCCATTCTGTTCCCCCTCAACTCTCCACAGTCTCACACTTAGGTCTCAGTTCAAGACAACCTTAGGGGATGAGGAGATCCTCAGCCCTCCTATCCTGCGCTCTCAATATAACGTGCAAATAGAGACTGAAAGAAATAGATGTGTGTGTGTATGGTGTGTGTGTGTGTCTGTGGAAAAAGGGAACTCTTTTTTTCTGTTTACTTGTGAAGGTACAAAGTGTAATTTAGAGTGAACAGAATACCGTAAAGGCACTGGGTGATCTTGTCATCTCCTAGCAGTTATTTTTCTATTGTTCTGGTTCAGACTATAACTCCTAAGCACCCTACTGGACAAGAAAAAGATTGTTAACAGTGTAAGCTGATGAGACCATGTTGTATCTAACTTTTGTAGCTCCCATAGTACTTTATATAGTGCTATGCACATGGTCGGACCTTAAGATTTATTGTTTACAATCAACAAAGGTTTCAATTAAGGATGCATTCATGTTTAACATCAGTCATGCAGGAAGAGTAGAGTTTGACAGTAATCACAATTGTTCAAATCTGCCACCAGGCCCTAGTTAGTATCTTTTGTACCAACAGACTAGGTAGGAACCATAAATTAAATAGCAAAGCATTTAATTAAGACAAAATACCAAAGGAAATATCCAAAGCAAATCTGGTAGCAGAATCACTCAATGCAACCATACACGAAAGAGTAGAGACTACTACATTGGAAGGGAAAGAAAACTCCCTGGATGAGTCATATTCCTAGGGAAGGAATGCTTGCATTATAGTTGGGGGGCTCCTCACAGTTCCATCACCCATTATTAGCTGGTTGTCCCCTGTTGCTGCTCCATTCCACCTCCACAACTGTAAATTCCTTGTACCTTCAAAGTTGCCGTTTGCAGTTTAACCACTGAGCTGCTGCTCCTATGCACTTGGATTAGGGGCAGCTAAATGGAATAGTGGACAGAGTACTGGACTTGAAGGCAAGAAGACCTAAGTTCAAATTTTACCTTTGATACTTATTAGCCATATAACCCTGGGCAAGTCACTAGATTTTTACCAAACTCAATTTCCTCATTTGTAATATGAGAATAATAATAGCACCTACCAGATAGAGCTGTTAAGAGGATCAAACATGAAAAGATCAGAACTATGTAGAAACTTTGAAGTTCAAACACAGGAGTGAAGAGAAACATGAAAAGATGAACACGAATGAACAATAATGGACTAAACAAGGATAACTGCTTATATTCCAACATGGGGAGAGGATACATGTGTCCCCTGTGAAATCTAACATCAACAGGGACATAGAGGGAGTTCAATTAGACAAGACCTGGGAGTGTTTTTGTTACATACTGATGATTTCAAGAATGAAAAGAGAGAGGAAGAGGAATACACTGGGGCAGAAAGAAAAGGAATATTAGAGGAAATTATCACACATAGTTGAGAAGTAGACATCTATACAGAGAAAGAAGTGATGAGAGCAGCTGACACTTGAACTTCTCTTTGATATAAACTGGTCAAAAGAATGAACAATACACGCACATACACACACACACAGAGTTGAGTATAGAAATACATCTCACTCAACAAGGAAAAAGGAGGGAAAGGGGAGAAAGACGAAAGGGAATTAAAGGGAGGTTAGACTAAGGCAAGAATTAGTTATAAGCAAACAAACTCTAAGAATGTATAAATGTATTTATAGCTGTTTTTGAAGTGGCAAAGAATAGGAATCTGAAGGGGTACCTATAAATTGGAGAATCAATGAATATCAATGGCATATAAGTGTGATGGAATACTATTGCGCTGAACTCTTACCAGTGTAATGACAAATCAGGATTCCAGGGGACTAATGATGAAATGTGCTACCCACTTCCTGATAGAGAGATGGAGGACTTAAAATGCAGAATAAGCAAAAAAAAAATTTTTAACATATGAGATCAATGTGGAAAATTGTTTTGGTCAGCTACATGTGTTTGCAATGAAATTAGTTTTTCTTACATTCTCAGTTGGTCATGGAGAAGAGGGCAGATTTTGGCTAATTAAAACAAAATATATTTTAAAAGCTTCAAGCTTACACAAATGTTAGATGTTGCTATTGTCTACTGCTGCAGCTTCTTGATTTTCAATGGAAATATTATTGTTATTTGGAGAGTTCCCTGAATCAATATGCCTGGAGCCCAGTCAACACCTTTTTAGGTCTTTTATTAGTCAAGACTACAACTGTTCCATAACCAGGCAACTGTACACCTATTTTCTTGACTCAACCCAACTCATCCCATTTCAAGGGAGAGTCCTCTAGCCTTTACTTCTCACTGGATTAGGGTGAGTGAATTAGTGCCTATCAGCCATTGGTAGCACTTTTATTATGTAGATGAGAAGCCTCGTGGCAGTGCTTAACATCACTAGAGAACAAAAGAACACTTGCCCTGCATTCCTGCTACTAATACAAAAAGTCTCTTTCCCCCCTATACATACTACATATCTAATGCAAAATTATATGTAAAAGTGAGATTGAGAAATAGAAAATATACAAATATGAGAACAATACCTGTTCAGTCAAATAGGATGTGTGAGGATGCTATTGTGTTTTCCTAAATCTGTGTATAGAAATGTTAAGTATTTATTAAAAATTCATAGTCAAGCATTACAAACTAGGACTTTAAGGGTAGTTCTGGATGAGTTAACATATAATTATATGCACCTGTATCAGAATGATGACTGAGAAGCCATTTGAGTACCAGCAATTTGGGGTTGTTGTTGTTTGAAACTAGATATCTCTATTCCACCCAGGCTGGAAGTAAAGTGGCCACTTAGAGGTTAGCTCCCATTGCTGATCAGCACAGGAGCTTTGACTTCCATTTACAATCTGAACTGGTTCTTCCACTCTTATTCAGGTAGATTCCCTGTGCTCAAGGATTTGCCATATTGGTACCAGACTTAGTGTGGACACCCATTTGACTTTCTACTTTAGTCCAGAACTTTCAAGCTGAAGAGCTACACTAACCTCAGTCTCTCCTGTACCATGGATTACATGTATTATTACTCCCAGCAGTACCAATGATTTTGTCAGAAAATATAAATTCAATGCCCTCTAGTATCCTTAATCTAATTCTACTGGAAGCATGAATTTCCAAGCTGGTTGTTTTCTTATTGTTAAGAGAGGTAAGGACTCAACCACATTTTTAAAGAGCAAATATTTTAGAAATTATTTGTTTATTTCAGAAAAGTTCCAGTGCAGCCATGTTCCGAAGCAACTGGAGAAAATGTTGGTGAAGTCACTATTTCCAACCTTTCATGTAGATGATTATCTACATGTAATCTAAGAGGCAGCCTTCCCCCTTCCCAAAAATATTTCTCCTGCCACCTCTCTATATGATTACTTCAGTGTTCCACCATTAATCCCTCTTTATGGATAAACTATTATCTACAGATGGTCCCTGCTTAAAATTATTTGTTCCTGAATAGATACATTCAACAAGCATCACTTATCACCTAATATATGCAAAGTACTGTGTGAGTTTATTCATATATACACATTAATTTATTAGATTAGTTAAGCCTATAGCAGAGGCAGCTAGGTGGTGCACTGGATAGAGTGCTGGGTATGGAGTCAGGAAAACTCGTCTTCTTGACTTCAAATCAGACTTTTATTAGCTGTGTGACCCTGGGCAAGTCACTTAAATCTGTTTGCCTTAGTTCTTTATCTAGAAAATGAGCTGGAGAAGGAAATGGCAAACCACTGCAGTATCTTTGCCAAGAAAACCCCAAATGAGGTCACGAAAAGTCAGACATGACCAAAATAATTGAACAACAACAAAAAAGCAGATGGTAGGAACCTGAAAGACTGAGACATAGAAAGTTCTAACACAACTGAAGATTCAGGAAAGCTTCAGAGAATAGAGCCTTACCCAGGTGTGATGGTGGACATCGTATAGTCAGGAGGCAACATAAAATTACTGAGTCTATGTAAAAGTTTACCCCAGAAGAGGAGACATTTAAGAAGGAGGGAAGAAAACAACCATAATCTATTGAAATTTTGCCTGAGGCTGGTCCTGCCAACTATTCTGAGCAAATGTTTCTTTATTACATAATTGTATTATGAGTTGCCTATTATGTAGTTATCTATCAGAGGCAGAATTCAAACCTATTATCTCCTGGCTGGCTAGAAATTATTTTTATCATGCCACTCTGACTCTATACTGAAAGCCTCCATATAAATCCTCTCTGAGTAGAGATGGAGTTGTTGGGTTTTTTTTTAAGAGCAAGTTCTGGCTTCCTTCCATCTATTTTTCTTCATAGTTTTTTAAACTATTTTGCTAAGTCATAAGTTAAGAGCGTTTTCACTTTCCATATGTTATCATATCCATGCTTATTAGGTGTGCTTTAGATAAGTAACAATACATGACCCTTAGTTTCCCCTTGTAATTTTTCCTTTCTAAATAGTTTTCTGTATTATCAGCTTCCTCGCCCTTCCCATATTTTTAAATGATAACTATTTTTAAAATGTGTTAACATTTACTTTATTTTTTGCATATTTCCTACATTTCTTTTTTAAAAAGTCAATGAAATCTGGCTAATAACTACACTCAAAGGATCATAGATTTAGAACTAGTAGGGACCTAAGAGACCCTCTCGTCCAACCTTTTCATTTTAGAGATGAGCCGGAGTCTCAAAGAGGTTAAGTGATTTGCTGTCTGTTCATGCAGACGATAATTATCAAAGATGGGGTTTCAGTTGAAGTCTTGCTAATTCCAAATCCAGTACTCTATATACCACATTAAATTGTCACTCCTTCTCCACAAAAAAAAAAAAAGTACTACCCTGGAGTCTCGCTGTGTGTTCTGAGTGACCCTAGGTTCTCTAAGACTATGCCAGTGGAAACAAATCTCTGGCAGGTCCAACCAAGCTGGAAGTTTCTGCTATTGGCATGGCGACTGACAGTACTGTCATACAAGGAATAACCTAAGTTCAGAGAGGTCCATCACCAGATGGTCCGACATCAAGTGATGAATTTTTTTTGGCCATAGCAAATCATGAAATCATCTACTAAAGCCCAGGGGGATCTGAGTCAGTGGAAAGACTACTCATATTAATGAAATCACAGGTCTTCTGAAGTTTTAAAGTACAATGTTCCTAAATATTCCATTTCTATTCATACCATATTCTTTTGAAGATGGGGGCCACTTCTCATTTTGCTTCTGTATCTTCATGACTTAAAAAAAAATTCTCATTTGTAAAGCCCAGGAAAACAGGACCCACAGTCAAAAGGGTATCATTGGCTAGCTACAAGTAGGTTCCATGGATTTCTAGGGCCTCCGTGACAGCTGTGGGACAGAAGAAACTAGGGATTATGACTGTTGTAAAGATCAAGGTTGGGTGCCACAATTGTGCAATATTCTTAAGAGAGACTTGGATTGAGAATAGAAAGAAAAGGAAATGTAATGGTTTTAAGTTGCCTCCTGCTCAGGGGAAGGGCTAATGATTAGACAAACGTCAGGTTGGGAAAAGGGCAATCCCCTTCTGTGAAGATGAGGTGGTATCTACATCAGCACCTATACAAATATAGCTCTCAACTCACTCTTCTTCTCTATAGGTTTTTGTGACAGTACTTTCTTCTGGTTCTTCTCTTACCTATCTCAGTCTCCTTTGCTGCATCTTCGTCTAGGTCATACTGCTAACCATGGATATTGGTAGGGCTCTGTTTTAGGCCCTCTTCTTTTCTCCTTCTAAACTATTTCATTTGGTGATTTCATCAGCTCCCATGGTTTCAATTATCATCTCTATGCTGATGATTCTCAAATCTATTTATCCAGCCTTAACCTCTAGTCATATCTTAAACTGCCTATTGGACATCTTGAACTAGATGTCTTGTAGACATATTAAATTCAATATGTTCAAAACTAAACTCATTATTTTCCCTTCCAAATCCTCCCCTCTTCCTAACTTCCCTATTACTATTGAAGGTTCCACCAAACTCTGAGTCACACAAGGCTTTTGTACCCTAAATGCTATCCTCAACTCACTCTCTCTCAACCACTCATATCCAATCTGTCGCCAAGCCCCAATGATTTTACCTTCATAACATCTCTCTCATATGCCCTCTTCTCTCCTCTGACATTGCTACCATCCTGATGCAGGCCTTCCTCACTCCACAATAACCTGGTGGTGGGTCTGCCTGTTTCTAGTCTCTCCCCAATCTAATCCATCTTCTGTTCAGTTGCCGAAGTGATTTTCTTAAAGTACAGTTCTGACCATCACACACACACACATACACCTATCCCACTCCATAGATCCCTGTCACTTACATGTTCAAATGTAAAATCATTTATTTAACATCCAAAGCCCTTCAGAACCTGACCCGCCTACTTTCCAGTCTTCTTATACCTCAAACTTAGAAGAAAAGACCTTAACAGACATGCTTCCAAACTGCATATTTAAAAAGAAACTTTTTCTACATCATTTTTAATTCCTAATTTTCCTTTGCTAAATACAGGAGACCTTACAGAGTTTGTTGTTCAGTCATTTTTCAGTTATGTCTGACTCTTCCTGACCCCATTTGGGGTTTTCTTGGCAAAGATACCTGAGTGGTTTGCTATTTGTTTCTCTAGCTCATTTTACAGATGAGGAAACTAGGGAAACTAGGGTTAAGTGATTTGCCCAGGGTCACACAGCTAGTAAGTATCTGAGACTGGATTTGAACTCAGGTCTTCCTGACTCCAGGGCCAGCACTCCATCCACTGTGCCAGCTAGCTGCCCCTAACAAAGTTTACGTAACTTCACATTCTGTATCCCCAATTACTACTTGGCATATTTGAAGAGATTTGTTAGCTTTAAGGATTTGATTTCCTGAAGTATCCTATAATGAACAAAATATTCCACACTATAGAGTTTTGCAAAGCAGCATAATTAAATGGAAAGAACACTGAACTTCCAGACATTATGGCTGCCTGTGCAGAGACAAACAGGTCAGCTCCCCGCACTGACTCCAGGAAAAATAAACCAACAAAACCTAAAAATCACACCAGGTTAAATAATAATCAAGCAATCCCATGTGAAAGTACAGTGACTTTTGCCTCCCCTCATCTATACAAAAAGTCAGCTAGAAACCTAAAGGCAATACGAAGGGGGCCATCAGCAAAGACACCATCAGCCCAGGCAAACAAACTAGCAGCCTCCTGGTATGACTAGATAAGAGCCACAGATGTGTGGAGCCTGCAGAGCTCTGTGTCCAAAGGCAGTAAGATTAGTTTCTCCTGAGAAAGCCCTACAGTAGTTGGTTAAAAACCCACAACAGGGACTTCGGAAACTTCCAGAAACTAGCAGTGACCAGTGTGAACTTGGAAGAGATCGATCAGTGCACTGCAGGAATCCAACATTCTTGGTACTCTGTTGCAAGATATTATAGAGAGCCCTGATCATCTAATGTTAAAGATCTGGGGGATGGGGGTGTGTGTGTAACTGCAGGAGGTGAAGGTAAATGCAGAAACCCAGGAAATCCACAGTGAGACCCCTCCACCTGAAAGCACACCTGAGAAAGAACCTGGCCCTAGCATAAAGCCCCAGTTTGGAAACTAAGGCTATAGAGATGGGTAAACAAAACAAACAAACAAACAAAAAACCCACCAGTCAACATTAAAAAGTATTGTTGAGCCAGAGATGTCCCAAAATTCAACAAAGGAAGAAAGTGTATTACTGTAATAACTGCAAGGAGAGACTCAAAGGACAAAGTGGATTTTCTATAAGAACTGTATAAATATTTAGGAGAAAATAAACAAGAGACCAAAAAAATTAAATAAAAGCACTGAACAAAGGAACTAGAAGGAGACCATAAAGCTCAGAACAGAAAGTGATAAACTTTGTCCAAGAAATGGATGTCCCAAAAACTAGAATAGACCAAAGAGAGATTGATGGCTCTGTAAGAGAGCAAGAAATATTAGGGGTAAAAGTCAAAAGACTGAAAAAAAGAAAACATAAGTTACATGATATCATAAACAACTGACCTGGAAAACAGATCAAAGAGAGATAATTTAAGACTCATCAGACTCCCTAAAAAACATGATCTTTAAAAAAAAAAAAAAGCCTCAACACTGTATTTGAAGAAACCATAAATGAAAACTACCAAGAGCCAGTAGAATCAGAATGCAAAGTGACAGTAGAAAGCATCCACCAACAACCTTCTAAAAGAAACCCCAAAAGGAAAAGTCTCAGAAATGTCATAGTCAAAATCCAGAGCTTTCACATGAAAGAAAAAAAAATACTACTCATAAAAATCCAAGTACTATTTGGACTATTATTTTTCAAAGCTGAGTGTAATCCTACAGGGGAGAAAATGCAACTTCAATGGAACAGAAAATTTTCAGGTATTGCTGATGAAAAGACTAGAGGTGAATAGGAACTTTGAAAAATAATATGGGAATCAAGGGAAACGTTGGTAAATTAATTTGAGCAATTGGAAAGGAGATAAGTGACGACAGGAATGCTAACATTATAATGGAGGAGAAGAAACAAACATTCTTTCAGAACCTTAATGTTTTCAAAAAGTATTAAAGGAATTAAATAAGAAAAATGGAAGACCTGCAGGTGGGTTTGTTCTGTTCTTATGTTTTAAGGGGGAAAATATAAGGAGGGTAAGAAGAACATAAGAGTGCAGAAAGGAGGAAGAAGGAGGTGGAACTTGCCATTTCTCATAATTGGAGTGTGTGAGAAGACTATACAAAGATGGAGGAAGGGCTGGGAGGTGGGAAGCATCAGCTGTACTTTACTCTTACCTGAACTGGACAAAGGAAAGGTGAAAACATAGAGAGTTAGGTGTAGAACTGTATCAAACTCAAGAGGGAAACAAGTGGGGATTGGGAAAGCAATTGGGGGTGAGGGGCATTAAAAGATAGGATGATACCAGGGAGAGAATAATTGCAAGCAAAACAAACTTCCTGATTCTAAAGGGGGGAATATGAGGAATGGGGGAATAATATTAGTAACAACAACAACAACAACAAGCATTCATATAGCACTTTAACGTTTGCCACGTAATGTACAAATATTACCTCACTTTATCTTCACAACTACCTTTGAGGTAAGTGCTATTATTGCTCTATTTTATAGAGGAAGAAACAGGCAGGCAGAGGTTCAGTGACTTTGCCCATAGTCACACAGCTAGTGAGTGTCTGAAACAGAACACCTAGCTGCCTAGAAAAAAAAATTAAAAGACCTGGAATGAAAGCAAAGATGCCCAAATGTAATAGATCATAATGGTGCTATAAGAAACGATGAGAGAGGGGCAGCTAGGTGGTGCAGTGGATAGAGCACTGGCCCTGAAGTCAAGAAGACCTGAGTTCAAATCTGCACTCAGACCAAATACTTGACATTTACTAGCTGTGTGACCCTTAACCCCACTTAACCCCAATTGCCTTAAAAAAAGAAAGAAAAAGAGAAACGATGAGAATCCTAGAGGTCATCTATAAAATATCAAGCCTGTTAGAGCCCAGAGAGACTTCATCATCAAGCAAGTATCCAACAGTGGAGAGGAGTGAGAGAATCCTCTAAGAAGGAATTGTTTGGAAAGAAGAGGAGAAAACTTCAGGCTTCAGGTTTGGCCTCTTCCTCCTTTCTCCCACCTTGGACAGAGGAGGGAGTATCAAGGGGTCTGGAGGATTTAGGACTTTCCATCTTCCCATCAGCATCCTAGCATCATCCCCCAGGACAGCAACAGCAGGCAATGGCATCTTCATTTGGGAGGCAAGAACAGGCTGGATGGAGACTCACAGCTTCACAAGGATACCAGCAAAGGAGCCATATTATGCTTCAGAGAACTTCTTGAAAAAGGACTATTTTCAAGAATAAAAAATATTCTAACAATCAGGAATTACGACTTACCTCTTTGCCAAAGGTACTCTCAAAGTCTGGACCAACTTTAATCTAAACTATGTCTATTTCTGGAAGAGTTCTTCAAACTATTTGGTAGGGGGTGGGGGACAACAGGGGGCAATATTTTTTAACAACTATCTTGTTCTACCAATGTAGTCAATGTCCCTAAAAACGAATTAATCTAGTTGACTAATTGATAACCAACCCATAATCATAGTTGGAAGCACATTAGTGAGGCTTTAAGGGCTATATCATATTAGAAAAATAGTCCCAACCCCTCTGGGCTGCGCCCAGAACCCCAAGAGAAACCAATAGCCATATTCTGGGGACTTGACTCATAAGTGTGAGTGGGAAAAGGAATAGTAGCTCCAAAACATATGCTATACAAAGAAAAACAGTTCGAAAAGACTTAATAATGCTGATCAAAGCAGTGACCAACCACTTCTCCAGAGGACCTATGATGAAGCTTGTTACCTACCTCCTGACAGGCAATAGACTCAAGATGCAGCAAGAAACATATTTTTTTGGACATGGCCATGTGTGGATTTGTTTTGCTTAACTTTGCTTACTTGTTTGAAGAGGTTTTTTAAAGTTTTTTAATGAGGGAGGGGTAATTGAGGAGGGGAGAAGGTCATAGCAGTGCTCCCTCAAGCATAGACAAGCAGAACAGTTTTTCGTTATTTATGTACATTTTTTAAAGAAAGTGATATGAAATGGAAACTCATGATTTCATATGTCATCCTCTTTTTGAGTTCTGCTGCACATGTATAGAAAAGCTCAATTTTAAAGTTTAGAATCAAAAATTAAATTTTATAAAAAGAAATATACATTTTTAAAATAATATTTTTTCTCTAATTACATGTAAAAACTATTTTAAACATCCATTTTTAGTTTTTATTTTATTTATTTGCTACATTTGCTACATTTATTTGCATACATTTACATTTATTTGCTACATATCTCCCTCCATCCCTCCCTATTCTGTACTAGAGAAGGCCACCATTTGACACAAATATATGTATAAAACCATACTATGCATATTTCTATTTATCAGTTCAGGAATTGGATATCAATTTTCTTCATAGGCCTTTTGTAGCTGATCTGAGTATTCTAATACTCAGAATAACTTAATCATTCACAGTTACTCTTCAAACAATACTGCTGTTACTCTATATTCTCTTGATTCTGCTCATTTCACTCCTCATTATTCCATGCAAGTCTTTCCATGTTTTTCTAAAATCAACTTGCTTACTATTTCTCAGTAACAGTAACATTTTTTTTTGAGTTCCAAATTTTCTCTCTCTCCCTCCTTCTTTCTCTCCCTCTCCCTGAGATAGTAAACAATATGATATAGGTTATACATGTGCAATGTAAAACACAAATATATACATTTTTTAAGAAGAAAGAATACTGGATTTGGAGTCAAAAGACCTGGATTCCAGTGTCAGCCGCACTATTTAACTAGCCTTGTGGCTTTGGGTAAATCAGTTAACCTTTTAAGACCTCAGTTTCCTTGTCTGTGAAATAAGAATGATATTTTCCTCGTCTGACTCACTGGACTTTCATGTGTGGTTCAAATAAGTTAACATATGAAAATGCTTTGAAAACTTTTGAGTGGTATAATATGTTTTAATGAAGAAGAAGACTGAGTTAACACTAGGAAGTTAAGCTCATGATCTCAGCTTTCTAATTCTTAAGCTATTATTTCATGTGTAGACAACTCTTTAGAAAGGATTGGTGGACTCCAAACTCTTGTCTCTTTATTACTTCTGCAGATATTGAGCAAGTTACCATAAAAAGCTTATACATCTTTTTTTTCCCACCCTCTATGCAATAAGAAAATTCTTGCTGCTATACCTAGAGTTAGCATACCATCCTCAGGCTGTTAACTATTTTACAGAATATTTAATAGATTCTTCATATTAAATCTCCCTCCCAGCAAAACCACTGAAGCCTCTTTCTTCAGGTATTTGTTTTAAAAAATTTTCTTCACTTTATAAAAGAATATTTTAATATATTTGTTATATTTTAACATGTCTAATATGACAGTTCTGATCCTAATTTACATAATAAGGGCAGGAGAGGGTGGTAGAGATAAATCCTAAACTGCATGCAAGATTATTTAATTCATTGGTTATTCTCTGGGGAAAAGCTGTAACTTCATACCTTGATAATGAAGACAGGTCACTGGAAAAGGAGTTATCTATCAAGTGACAACATGGTATTCATTAATAAGACAAAAATAACAATTTATCTGTAAATTGTTACATTCACTGAAAAATCATAAATATGCATATGCATATGTGCTACAGACTTATTGTGCTCTAAAAAGTGAAGTCTGATGAAATTTACATTGGGCCTCTGAAAATCTTTCTTTGTAGAAACTATTCATTTATGGAATATAGGAGATAGTATTTCTTTATATAAAATGCAAATATGAAAAATGAGCATTAAAAATTAACCCAGAAATAAAAATATGTAGAATCTTGCAAAAGGTCTTTACTTTACAAAACCATAGAATGTTAGAGCTGGAAAAGGAACTTCAAGATCACATACTCTAACTCTCTCATTTTGGGGTTTAATCAATTAGTTTGGACTGACTCTCCACAACCCCATGTGGAGTTTTCTTGGCAAAGATACTAGAGTGGTTTGCCATTTCCTTCTCCAGCTCACTTCATAGATAAGGAAACTTGAGTAAACAGAGTTAAAAGTGACTTGCCTAGGGTCACACAGCTAGTAAGTATCTCTAGGCCCACTACTCTACCACTAGGCCATCTGACTGCCCCATTTTGCAGATGAGAAAATGGAGTCTTAGAGAGATCAGGGAACTTTTCTGAGGTCATACAGCTAGTGTAGGTAGTGTTAAGATTAGAACTCAAGGCTCTCCTGAGTTACCAGTATTCAATGAACTTTGAATAAAGTCAATGATTATTTTTCACTTTCTAACCAACAACAATCTATTCTGGGGAGGTGGGGGCAAGGGGGAAAGAGAAGAGGTAGGCGTGGTAGAGGCAAATGTTTAAAAAGTAACTTTTATATGCCTTGATAATGGAATAATATATTTTCTAGGTATTACTAGGCTTGTTTATAGTATCAGTATATAACATAAGCATTGTTCAGGAATTGAAGTTGAGAAAGATATATGATCATTCAATTCTACAAATATTTGTTATGTGCTTTCCAAATGTAAGGCCCTGGGGACGAAGCAAAATTGTCCTTGCTCTTGAGGAATTTACATTCTATTGGGAGAATACATGAATACTGGCAATAAATCCAAAATGATTGCAAGAGGAAGAAAGTACTAAAATTAAGGATGGGATTAGGAAAGGAATACCATAAGGAGTGACATCTGAGTTGAGCCTTGAAGAATTGTTCAGTCCTGTCTGAGGATCTTCCCCTTCCAGATTGATTCTTTTGTGAAGTCAGACTAGGCTGTCTTTGCCTCAATTCTTTCCTAGCCTCTAACTACTGAATGGGCGTTGCCTCAGACAGACCGAGACCTGGGAAAGACCTTAGCTTAAAAAGACCAGTCTTCTGCTGCATCCTGGCCCATTGCTAGTCTTCCTAAGGGATGCCTTGCCACTTGCCTCTGATGACTCTGGAGGAGAGAGTGAAGCTGATGACTTTGTACAGCCCTGCCTCACTTAAATCCAATTCACTTGCAAGTCAAGACATCACCTTCCTGATGTCATTGGTCCTCTTTAAGAACAAAGGACGAATAACAAGTGGTGTCTGACTCTTTGTGACCCCATTTGGGGTTTTCTTGGCAAAAATGCTACAGTGGTTTGCCACTTCCTTCTCCAGCTCAGGTTACAAATGAGAAAACTGAGACAAACAGTCAAAAGTGACTTGCCCAGGGTCACACAGCTAGTAAGTGTCAGAGACTGGATTTGACTCTAGGCAGGCACTCTGTCCACTATACCACCTAGCTGCCATCTAGCCAAAGAATATTAGAGATTCTAAAAGCCCCAAGTTTATCTTTCTAGGCTGATCGTGCTTTACTAATCCTCATGCACTTCCTACTTTAGCCAAGGGGGACCATTTGCTATTTCCTGTACGCAACATTCCACATTTCATGTCTGACCCTTTGTGTAGGTTATTTTCCATGCCTGTAATGATCTTTACCCTTACCTCCACCTTTTGGAACCCCTCCCTCCCTTCAAGACTCAGCTTGATTTTCACCTCCTTTAAGAGGTCTTTCATGATTCCCCTACTTGTTAGTGCACCCTACCCAATCACAGTGTATTTGTTTTATTCTGTGGTGGTGGTAATATGCTTATTTTAAAATAAATTCTACTGATATCTTTTGTTTTTACATAACTTAAATGTCCCACTGTCTCCTATCTCTTCCACCTTCTCAGAGAACCATTACTTATAATAAATATTTTAAAAAGAAAAAGAGGAAGAAGAGAAAAAAAAAAGAAAACAATATGGGGGGAATATAACAATACATACCATGTTCCATATTCCATATTTCATAGCCATGGATCCCCCACCTAAAAAAAGGAGTAGGAGGAGGGGAAGATGTTTTCTCCTATCTCTTCTTTTCCTCATATTTCTTCATTTCTTAGCAGGTTGTACTCCGGGTTCTTCCATCATGACCCAGAAAAGTCTTCATCCTGGAAAGATAATCTCTTACTTGGAATTCACACTCCAAAGTACCCTGGATCCTTTCAGCCCCTCCCTCTTCTTAAATGACTCCTCCCAGGGGCTCCAATTAAGGAACTATTTGTTCATACCCTTTGACCACTTATTTATTGAATAATGGTTTTTGTCTTACATATTTCTATTAGCTATCTTAATGCCAAACCAACAGTCAGCCACATCCCTTCTTATCCTTATTGCATTAATTTTGTTTGTTCAGAAGAAGCTTTTTAATTTCATGTAATTAAAATGATCTATTGTTTCTTTTATAATTGCCTCTATTGTTTGGTTAAGAATTTATCTCTTATTCGTGACTGTGAATGGTATATAATCTGATAGTCTAATCATTTTATGGTATAACATTTAGTATTCAGGTCATGTATCCATTTTGAATTTATTGTGTAATATCATATAAGTTACTGGTCTAAGTTTAATTCCTATTAGATTACTTTATAGTTTTCTTGGTAATTTTTGTCATGTAGGCAATTCTTTCCTAAGTATTTATGATTTCAGGTTGGATTATTGAGCTTCATTATTTCTGTTTCTTCCTTGTCTAGTCTGTTCCATTGGTCTACTTTTGATTTTTTTTTTTAATAAATATCAAGTATTTTTGATGATTATTAGTTTATAATATAATTTGAGGTTGGGCAGTAGTATTTCCCCCTTCGTTCTTATTTTTTTATTTCCCTTTATACTCCATATCTTTTGTTCCTCTAACTGAGTTTTGTTATTTTATCAGTTCTGGAAAGTATGCCTTTGTTAGTTATTAAAATATAGTATTAAAATTATAAATTAACACTGGTGGTATAGTCATTTTTTATTATGCTGGCATGGCGGAAGCCTGAGCACTGACTATTCATTCTTTCAACTAATTAAGTTGTCCTTTTTCTCTTAAGTAGTATTTTGTAATTGAATCTATTGAGTTTCGGGTAGATTGATCCCCATATATTTTATGCATTTTGTAGTTACTTTGAAAGGGATTTCCTGTTCTATTATTATCTCTTGGATTTTGTGGTTACTATATATGTAAGTGCTGTTGATTTTTGTTGATTGATTTTGTGGATTGCAACTTCGCTTAAGGTATGATCTCATTTAGTTTCTTTAATGATTCCCTAGGACTCTCTAAGCAAAATATCATGTCATCAGCAAATAAGGATAGTTTTATCTCTTCTTTGCCTGACTTTAAATCTTTAATTTCTTTCTCCTAGAAAGAATAGGATCCTTGCCTTTCTTCTGTATTTATTGGAAAAGCTTCTAAAATATTTATGTTGCACATGATGCTTGTTTTTAGTTTCATATGGAAACTATTTATGAGGATTTAAAAAATCCCTCTGTGATTATTCTTTGTAGGTTTTTTAAAGCACAACTTAGTGTTGTACTTTGTCGAAAAGTACTTTAAAAGTCAATCAAGTGGTATGTTGGTGCATCAGACCTAGAGTCAGGAACACCTGAATTTAAACCCTGACTCGGACATTTACTAGCTGTGTTACCCTGGACCAGTTATTTTGCCTATGTTTGTCTCAGTTTCCTAGACTGTAAAATGGGAATAATAATAGTACCCATCCCCCAGGGTTACTGTGAGAATCAAATGAGATATTTGTAAAATGCTTAGCACAGTGCATGGTACATAGTAGGCAATACTTATTTCCTTACTTCAAAGGCTTTTTCTACAATGGTAGTGGTTTGGATGTTTTTGCTTTTAATATGAATAATTACATTGATTACTTTCCTAATGCTGAATCATTCTTGCATGCTTGGTATAAGTCCAATTTGATCTTAATGAATGAATTCTTAGATAAATTGCTTTTGTCTGACAGAAATTTATTCAAAAACTTTTGAATTGATATCCATTAATGACATTTGGTTTATAGTTCTCCTTCTGTGGTTTAGGCATTTGTATGGTATTTGCTTTATGAAAGGAGTTTGGTAGAGTTATTTCCTTCTCAGTTTTCAAAAGTAATTTTATTTGTGAGGTTTCTAATTATTTTTATGCCTATTCTATTAATTAATTATCTCCTTTTGTAGTTTGTTAATGTAATTTTTATTTCTGTAGTTTGTTAATGTAGTTTTAGAGATGTAATTTTTCCCTTGAGGAATGCTTTAGCTGCCTCCCAGAAATGTTAGTACTTTTGTCATTATCTTCTTACACATAATTATTAATTGTTTCTATTATTTGTTCTTTGACCTGCTCATGATCTAGAATTTTATTATTTAAGTCTATATCTTTTGTTTGTATTTCCTGAACTTATTATTGTTTTTATTACATTATGGTCTGTAAAGGATGATAGGATGTTTCTACTAGAATGTGGGGAAGAAAGTGAAAGGTTGGTAAGCAGATCTAGTTCCTTCCTCTTTCTGTCTCCCACCCTCTTCTGGCCCCTATTACTCTTCTTCCCAATTCCTCCCTTCAGTCTTGACTTCCTCTTCAATAAATGGTCTTAGTTCTTTCCCCTTGTGGGGCAGAGAATGGGTAAAAATGGGTTTACATTCAAATCTGCTTAGGATGAAAAAATAAGAAAGGGAAAAAAATTTCCCATGCACAACCTTGCATACCAGACAAAGCTTCCACCAAGCTTCTGAGCTCATTCTATTCCTAGCATTGTCCAAATTTACACGTTCTTCTCTGAATTTGAGAAGTTATAAAATATGCATCAATAAAATATATTTTGTTCAACTCAAGTCCCCAGTTAAGGGGATCACAGAAATTTATTTATTTCTCTGTCTCTGCCTCGCTGTCTCTTTCTTTGGCATACACACACACAGAAGTATATATACATGTAAGTATATATAGGAATTCATGTATGTGTGCACACATATGTATATGTATATATCTATAGGGGTTTTCTAGTGACTCAAGTGGAAAAGTATTTGGGAATTTATGTCTACCAATGGTTGGCTAAACATTTATCCTATATGTAATTATCTATGAATGTGTTTTATCTTCTTATAAGCTCAATAGAGCAATAGAATAATAGGAGGATGAGAAAAAGCCATTGGTGTTAGTAGTTAATATATCATTAAAGAGAGCAGTTGAGTAGTGTGGTTAGGAAGGAGCCAGAGCTAAAGCAAAGACTTTTTTTTTCAAGGATGAAGGAGACCTGGGAATGTTTGATATTACAAATTGGAGAAGGGCAAATGTCTTGATTTTTTTTTAAAAAAGAAAGCAAAAGGAAACTACAAGTTACAGTTCAGTAATATTAACTTTGATCCCCAGCAAAATTCTAGAATATATTGTTAAAAATATGTTAGTAAAAATGAAGTCGTGATTATGAAGGCCAAGGTGGCTTCATTAAGACTAGGTTATATTTGACTAATCTCATTTATTTCCTTGACAGGTTTGCTAGATTGCTAGATTTACCTAAATTTTAGCAAAGCATTGAGAAAGTCTCAAATACCTAGAATAGTATCTGGTATGTAGTAGGTACTTAATTAATGCCTGTTGATTGATTAATTGATTAGCAATAATAAAAAGAGGTAGATTCAAAATTAGTTGAATGACTGGACCCAAAGATTATCCATTAATGGTTCAGGGTCAACTTAGAAGAGGTCTCCACTGTAATGACCCAGCAATATATGTTGGGCCCTATGATGTTTTTTATAGCAATGTACTAGATACCAGCATAGATGGAATACTTAAAAAGTTTCCACATGTCACAAATTTGGAAGGACTGGATAACATACCATATAACAAAATATCTTGACAACTAGGTGATAGGGCTGAAACAATAAGGAAGGTAGTAGAAAAAATGCTGGATTCAGAGTTGGAGGAAATTTGTTCATATCCTAGCTCTGTTAATTGCTACCTATGTGACCTTGAGTGAGTCCCTTCAGCTCTTTGGGCCTCAGTTTCCTTATTTGTAAAATAAGGAGGTCAGACTAGATGACCTCTAAAGTTGCTTCTAGATTTAAATGCTATGCTATAAGCCTCTTATACTTGGGTTCAAAAAAAGCAGCTTTCAAAAAAGTAAAATGGGAGGCACATAGCTGGATAGCAATTTCTCTGAAAAAAAAGAAGGCTAAGGTTTTGTTTTGTTTTGCTTTTTAATGAATTTTAAGATCAATATAAGTCAGTGACACTTTTGATGAGGATGGGATCTAGACCCCATAAAAGAAAAATCCTGGACTTTCCCACATGGCCAAATCTCTGGCATTTGCCTGAGGCTATAATCCTATCAACTGGTCTTTCCTTGTGGCTACCTCCCTAAGGCACCAGGACACTTCCCACCCTTAATCCTATCTAGGCTCCATTCTCCCTTGGCCATGTGGTCAAGGTCCCAGGAGTTCTGTTCACCCCAGTTTACTGGCCACTCCCATTCAGATCTCCTTAGATCCCTCCTCCAGTCACCCCAAACTACTTGGCCACTCCTAGATCCCTCCCACAGTCTTTCTGTATATAGGGTCCCCTTTGTCTCCATTAAGATGCTTAGATTCTTAAAATCTAGCCACTGCTTAGATTCTTATAATCTAGTCAATAGCTCACTAACATTCAGACTCCTTAAGAGTCTGCCCAATATGACGGATGTTCTAATAAACTTTGTCAACTTTGTTCAACCCAAGAAGGCTTGGGTTGAATTCTTTTGGACAGGACCCGAGTGTTGTGATTTTGGGGTCCCAACACTTCTAAACCCCTAAACCTCAACATTTTGATGATCAAGAGAGCTAATGGTACTTAAGGCTTCATTGTGAGACACATAGTGTCCTGCTGTCCTCTTACAGCACAAGCCTTTTTGTCAATTCTGGGCACCACATTTTTGGGAAAAACAAGTGATAAATTGAAGTGTCCAGAGAAGAACAACCAAGATAGTAAAAAACAAAACAAAACGAAACAAAACAAGAGCCCCTTGAAATTAAGTTACGAGAACACTAGTTGAAGGAATCAGGAATGATTAACTTGGAAAAATCAAGAAACATTAGCAATTGTCTGGAATCTGAGGGTGGGATAAGTGGTTCTTGGTAACTGTCTTTTAAGTATCTTTCCTCTCCCTTCTCTTTTCCTTTCCTTACATGAGGTGTCATGCCCTTACTTGAGGGTGTTCTGCCCAAAGGAAAGTAAAGACCAAGCCTTAAACCCAATTCATTCTGGCTCATATAGATTGGACAACAATAGGTCCCTGCTCCAGCACCACTTAATGGTTAATTTTTGGCCATGAAGGCTCAGAGTGAATGTAAATAGTAATTGTTTCTGTTTTGGTCAGCAACCCTGAGGGTCTTCCCCTCCCTGTTCACTTTTTTTTCTTTAATTAAGGGGCCATCCCTTGACTGACTTCTTTTTTTTTTTTAATAAATTTATTTATTTTTAGTTTTCAACATTTACTTCCACAAGATTTTAAGTTCCAAATTTTCACCCCATCTTGCCCCTCCCCCCACCCCAAGATGGCATGCATTCTGAATACCCCTTCCCCTAGTCTGCCTTCCCTTCTATCTCTCTCTCCCTTCTCTTATCCCCTTCCCCTTCTGTAGGGCAGGATAGATTTGTGCAACCCATTTCCTATATTTCTTATTTCCCAGTTGCATGTGAAAATATTTTTTTTAAACATGTTTTTAAAACTTTGGGTTCAAAATTTTCTCCCTTCCTCCCTCCCCACCTGCCCTCATTGAAAAGGCAAGCAACTCAATATAGGTTATACATGTGCAGTTATGCAAAACACTTCCATAGTAGACATGCTGTGAAAAACTAACTCTATTTCCCTTAATCCTATTCCACCCTCCTCATTTATTCTATTCTTTCTTTTGACCCTGTCCCTCCTCAGAAGTATTTCTGATTACCCCCTTTCCCAATCTGCCGGCCTCTCTATCATCCCCCTACTCTCTTGTCCCCTCCCCCCCCCCATTTTCCTATAGGGTAAGACAGATTTCCATACCCAATTGAGTGTGTATGTTATTCCCTCCTTAAGTCAAATCCTATGAGAATAAGATTGACTCATTACCTCTCACCTTCCCCAGTTTCCCCTCCACTGTAAAAGCCTTTTCTTTTCTGTTTTTTTGTGAGATAATTTTCCCTGTTCTATCTCTCACTTTCTCCTTCTCCTAGTATAATCCTCTCTCATACCTTAATTTTATTCTCCAGATATGACCCCTTAATCTTCAGCTCACCCTGTGCCCTCTATCTATGTATCTATCTATCTACATATCTATCTATCTATCTATATATATATACATACATATAATTTTTTCCCTCCAACTAACCCTAATACTGACAAAGGTCTCATGAGTCACAAATATCATCCTTCCATGCAGGAATGTAAACAGTTCAACCTTAATAAGTCTCTTATGATTTCTCTTTCTTGTTTACCTCTTCATGTTCCACTTGAGTCTTGTATTTGAAAGTCAAATTTTCTATTCAGCTCTGGTCTTTTCATCAAGAATGCTTGAAAGTCTTCTATTTCACTGAATTACCATTTCTTCCCCTGAAGAATTATACTCAGTTTTGCTGGGTAGGTGATTCTTGGTTGTAATCCTATTTCCTTTGCCCTCCGGAATATTATATTCCATGCCCTGCGGGCCCTTAATGTAGAAGCTGCTAAATCTTGTGTTATCCTGATTGTGTTTCCACAGTACTTGAATTGTTTCTTTCTGGCTGCTTCTAATATTTTCTCCTTGACCTGGGAACTCTGGAATTTGGCTACAATATTCCTAGGAGTTTTCCTTTGGGGATCTCTTTCAGAAGGTGATCAGTGGATTCTTTCAATTTCTATTTTGCCCTCTGGTTCTAAATTTTCAGGGCAATTTTCCTTGATAATTTCTTGAAAGATGACGTCTAGGCTCTTTTTTTGATCATGGCTTTCAGATAGTCCAATAATTTTTAAATTCTCTCTCCTGGATCTATTTTCCAGGTCAGTTGTTTTTCCAATGAGATATTTCACATGGTTTTCGAATTTTTCATTCTTTTGGATTTGTTTTATAGTGTCTTGATTTCTCATAAAGTCACTAGCTCCCAATTGCTTTATTCTAATTTTTAAGGAAGTATTTTCTTCAGTAATCTTTTGGACTTCCTTTTCCATTTGTCCAGTTTTGCTTTTTAGGGCATTCTTCTCCTCATTGGCTTTTTGGACCTCTTTTGCCATTTGGGTTAGGCTATTTTTTAAGGTGTTATTTTCTTCAGCATTTTTTTGGGTCTCCTTTAGCAAGCTGTTGACTTGTTTTTCATGATTTTCTTGCATCATTCTCATTTCTCTTCCCAGTTTTTCCTCTGCTTCTCTTACTTGCTTCTCAAAATCCCTTTTGAGCTCTTCCAAGGCCTGGGACTGATTCATATTTTTCTTGGAGGCTTTGGATGTAGGAGCTTTGACTTTGTTGTCTTCTGGTTGTATGTTTTGATCTTCTTTGTCACCAAAGCAAGATAATATAGTCTGACTCTTTTTTCGAGGTTTGCTCATGATCCCAGCCAATTACTTGAGTTTTAAACTCTTTGTTAAGGGAGGGGTCTGCTTCCAGTGTGGAGAATGTACTGTTCCAAACTTCAGAGGTTTTGTGCAGCTGTTTTCAGAGATACTTCTAGGGACCTATGAATTTTCAGTTCTTCCAAGGTGTGATAAGAGGGGAGGTGTTTCCTCTCCACTGCCACTATAAGCTCCACCACGCCAGCACTCCTCCTCGCCCCAGGACCACCCCTCAGAGCTGTGACCCAGATCCAAGCAAGGGCAAAGCAAGAGATTCCTGCCTCAGCACTGGCAAAGAGATTCCTGCAATCCCCTTCTGATCACACACTCGATTCCCCCTCAGTCTGTGGGCCAGAAGCTCAGGAAACAGCTATAGTCCTGGGCTGCACTCAAGACTGGCGACTGAGACCTAGCTCCTCTCTCACCGCAGTCACAGACTTTTCCCACTAACTTTCTAAGTAGTCTTTGGTGTTGAGAGGTATGAAAACCACAACAGCTACCCACAATTCAGTCCTCTGAGGCCTGCTCCAGGTTCGTTGTGGCCTGTGCACCCACGTTGAACCGTGCTCCTCTTCCAGCCCGGAACAATATACGTTTCTGATCAACCATCTAGGTTATCTTGGGCATTTGTTTCACTCTGTTTTTTTGTGGGTTCTGCTGCTTTAAAATTTGTTTAGAGCCATTTTTTATAGGCATTTGGAGGGGTTTGGGGGAGAGCTCAAGCAAGTCACTGCTTTCCCTCTGCCATCTTGGCTCCGCCCCCCTTGACTGACTTCTTAAACAGGCCTATTCACAGAATGAGGTTGTCTCACTCAAAGTGAGAACTTGGAAAGACCTTAACTTAAAAAGGCCAAGGTCTCCCACTGCATCCTGGGCCATCTCCAGTCATCCTTATCTATATCTGGCCACTGGACCTAGATGGGTCTGGAGGAGAGAGTGAGGCTGGTGACTTTGTACAGCCTTTCCTCACTCAAATCCAATTCAATTGCAAGTCGTGTCATCATCTCCCTGATGTCATGGTCTTCTTCAAGAACGATGGACAAACAACATACAACAAGTATTTAAAAAACTATCAAGTAGAAAAAAGGATTCAATTTGTTCTGTTTGACCCCAAAGGGAAGATCTAGGAGCAGTGGTACACATTGCCCAGATAGATCAAGATTTAGGCTTGACCTAAAGAAAAATCTTCTAAGCATTAGAATTATCTAAATTGATCGCCTCAGGGATACTAATACTAAAAGCTAACATTTATATAGCATTTTAAAGTTTGCAAAACACCTTACAAATGTTATATTATTGTATCTTCACAATAACCCTGCACAATAGGTACTATTATTATCCACATTTTACATTTGAGGAAAGTGAAGCAAACAGAGTCTTAATGTCTTGCCCAGAGTCACACAGATAGTAAGTATCTGAGGCCACATTTGAACTCAAATCTTCCTAACTCCTGTTCTATTGCTCTATCCATAGTGAGCTCCTCCTTACTAGAGAGAGCTTCAAACAAAGGCCACGTGATCACTTAGATATGTTGTAGAGGAAATTCTTGTTCAAGGGTGAGTTGAATTAGATGGTCTCTCAGGTCCCTGCTGACTCTGAGATTCTACGCTACTCCTTAGTCTCCTGCTTCTAATCTGGGACAATTGATTTCACATGGAGAGAAACTCTGTTCCAAGGCCACTTGTTGTTGATTCATTTTTCAGTTGTGTCTGACTCTTAGTCATTCTGCCATTTGCTTTTCCAGCTCATTTTACAGATGAGGAAACTGAGGTAAACGGGGTTATGTGACTTGTCCAGAGTCATACATCTGGTAAGTGCCTGAAGCCAGATTTGAACTCATGAAGATGAGTCTTCCTGACTTTAGGCCTGGAACTCAATCCACTGGGCCACCTAGCTGCCCTACAAGAGCACAGACATCCCCAATTCTATCACTCTTCTCAAAATGGTGTAACTTTAACTACATGGGGATTCATTGGTTAATAGTGTTAATAACTGAAAACCATCTCTGCCACTAATGGTGAATCAATGGTGTTATCTTTATATACATGTTCTTCATCTGATACTTTAGCAGAAAGGGATACAGTAGAAAACAGTCTGGAATCTTCTTTCATATGCTCTACTCCTGCCTTGGTCTGCAAAGGTAGAACATCTGCATATTTTCATTTGCCTAAAATCTGGATACATTTATAAGTTCACAGTATGTGGAACTATTGAACTGTTTGAAGTTGCAACATCTTTAATCAATTAGATCTGAGCTACCAATACCATCTTAACTGGCATTAACAAATGATTAAATATTTCTTGCTTAATCACCTGAAGAAACCTCTCCCTTAAGCAGTTGCTCATCTTAATACTTCCTTGGGCTGACTGGAGCTGCCCATCATTAGACAAGCCAGTTGTCAGAAAGTTTAATCCTAAACTGTCTTGTTGTGTTATACATAGGTCCGGGGTATCACAGATCCTTTAAGCCAATCATAAGATATTTCCTACGTGGCTGACACCTGTCTTTATCCAATGATCAAAGCACTTCCCTCCTTCCAACTTGATTAAAGATTTATTCACACCTATTTTACACTTTTTATTGATTAATTGACTGATCTTGTTGAAATGTCTGGCTTTTCTGTGATTACATTAATTGGAATGAGACTATAAACCCTCAACCTTAGCATAATAAATAGTTAAAACTTAATCTCTATAAAATAGTGGTTTTGGTCTCTTCTCAGAGACTCCTCAAGGATCAAAGTTAAATTTATATTCTCCGCTCTTATTCCTTAGGGTATAGCAGTTAAATTGTCTGTATGTAAAATCCCAAAACCCTCTTAAAGAGACAGTAACAGTTCCCATAATATGTGAGAGAGGCAGTTGAAGCTATTATTCCAGTAGTCTTACCTGGGACTCTGTCACAGGAAAGGAAAGTGTAAAACCAGGTCTCAGTCACTGGAGGCACTTTGCCAGGCTTTGACTCTAATGATATTCAAGTCACAGCAGGAGGAAGAAGGGGCTTATCAATGATCATCTAAATTGCCACCTTTGGAGCTTAGTACTCATAAGGTAGCCAACTCCAGGCTCTTATCACTCCTCTTATTTCATTTATTGGGTGATATTTCAGGGTCATTTGTCACTTCAATCAAGGTGATAGATTTTACAGTAAGGGGGCAGGGTCTTATTCAGATACATTTGGTTGTTTTTATGGGTATCCAGGCATAGAAATGCCTTATTAGTAGGCCTGGTTGAATACAGTATGGAGTTGGAAGTTTCTAATAGGAAAAATTCTCCTGTGGAAGATTCCAGCTATGGAACATTCCAGAAAATTAGAGGTTAGGAACTCCAGGAGGCAGGATAGGGGAGTATCTAAAGAAGATGCAGCCAGTCCCACAGGAATCTTATGGATTTCAGAGAGATAAAAGATAAAAGACATTTTTTTTTTCCCTAGACTACCATACTACTGTCGCAGAAAGAAGTTTGTCTTGAGTAAGCCTTAGAAATGTCATCTCAGGGCAATTTGAAATAAAATAAGGTCAAATTAAAATAATTTTAAATAGACATAATAACGAATATAATTTTAATCATCATTTCTACAAAGCATAATAAATGTTTTGATAATGTGCATCTATTTAATAACCTTATCCTTTTTGGTAATAAAATGTTACTGGTTTAATGGTAAAAATCTTAACTTAGCACAAGGCTGTTGAAGTCCATTATTATTTTGTTGCTGTTGTTCAGTTGTTTTTCAGTCATGTCTGATTTTGTGATCCCGTTTGGGATTTTCTTGGCAAAGATAAAGGAGTGGTGTGATATTATCTTCTCCGGTTCATTTTACAGTTGAGGTAACTGAGGCAAACAGTGTTAAGTGACCTGTCCTGGGTCTCACAGCTAGTAAGCATCTGAAACCAGATTTGAATTCAAGAAGATGAGTCTTCCTGATTTCTGGCCCAGAATTCTATCCACTGTGTCACCTAGCTGCCCCCTGTCCTTTATTATAATGGCAATATATATGGATCCTCAAGGAGCTTACATTCTGATGGGGGAAGACAATACATAAGAGATCTGAGCAGCAGGGTAGGGACAGTTCAGATAATGAAGGTACTGGGCCATAGTTTCGAAGTCCAGAGAAAGTAAGCAACAGGGACAAGTGGGGAATGAAGACAGCCTGGCCTGGGCTTCTCCATAAATTGGAGGCTCCAAGAGGAATTTAGTAATGGGAGAAGGTGAGCAGGCCTTGTGGAGGTATATTCCAAGTGGAGTAGGCCATGGGTGTGATAGGCTTTTCCAGGGCAAGGAAATTCTAGGTGCAGATTCCAGGCTGAGCCAGCAGTAGAGGGGGAAGGTTTTGAAGTCCAGAGAAAGTCAGGAACATGGGGACTGAGAAGAGTATCAGGTTTAAAAGTTAAGGGCTCCTTAGCAACCTCAAGGAAAATAGTTTCAGTTGAGTTGTAGCTAGACTACAAGGAGTTGAAAAATGAGTGGTTGAAGAAGAAATGGAAGTAGCAAATGTATATGATTCTAGGGGTTTGGCAGTGAAAAGGATGAGAAATATAGGATGGCACCTTGAGAAGATGGCAAGGTCAAGCAAGGGTTGATTTTTTTTAAGGATGGTAAAGACTTGAATATGTTTGTAAGCAGTGTGAAAGAAGTCAGTAGATATAAATTGGGGAAGAGAAAGAGACAAAGAAAGAGGAAAAAAAAGAGAGAGGATGAGATTGTTGATCAATCAGTCTCTTAAAGAAGACAAGATGAGATGGGATGGAAGGTATAAGTTAAGAGGCTGATTTGACAAGAAGGACTATGGCTTCCTCATCGATCAAAGGAGGAGAAGATAAATGCAGATGCAGAGGGGTTTTGAGTTGTGGAGCAGGAAACAAGGGCTCTTATGACTGGTGGCTTCATTTTTTTTTCAAAGGAGGTGGTTAGGATGGGTTTGTGAGGAGAGAAGAGCTTTAGAATAGTCATTGGAGGAAATGAGAAAAAATAGAGAATAAATGAATATAAATTTTATACTTGTATGAAGAGCTGATGATCACCTTTTAGGAGTTCCATACATTGATGTTCCTTGGGACTTCTGGGGTAGGGGAAGATAAGTCAGAAGAAGTGAGAGATCCTTTGCATCATCACAACAATACTTAAGAGACATCAAGGAGGCTGAGGAGAAGGAACAGTAAGAAAACAAGCGTTTATTAATCTCCCACTATGTGCCAGGTATTATGCTAAGTGTTTTATAGATATCATCTCATTTGATCCCTTAACAACCAAAGGAAGGAAGGAAGAAAACAATAATTTATTAAGCACCTACTATTTGACAGGCACTGTGCAAAATGTTTTGTAAATAGGATCTTACTTGATCCTTACAACTCTCCTTAGAGGTATTATTATCCCCATTTTACAGTTGAGGAAAGTGAGATGGACAGAGGCTAAATGGGTTCAGCTAGAGTCACATAGCTGTTAAATGTCTAAGGCAAGATTTGAATGCAGGTCTTTTTGACTACAAGCCCAGTTCTCTATCCAGTGTGCTACCTAGCAGCCTCAAGGCCATGGAGGACTGAGAATAGGCCATTGGGTTTGCTAATTAGGAATCATTGTTCAGTATAATAGTGAGAGTGGATGCTAGATTGAAGGAGATGGAGAGAAAGATGAAATATCAGTTTGTCAGATTTATGGATGATCAGCTGAAGAGATATGAGGCTGGATGCAGGAAGACCAATTAAGAGGCTATTTTAGAAGTATAAAATATAAGATAATGTAGAGAGCAGAGAGAAAGAGATGGATGTGAAAGATTTTTATGAGAGAAAATTGATAAGAATTGGCAAATAATTGGATATGGAATTGGGTGAGATGAGAATGAAGAGTTGAGGATGACTATTGGATTGTGGATCTGATGCAGTTTAGGGGTTCAGGGGCCCTGGGACCCAAAATCACAACACGTGGGTCCGGCCCGAAAGCATTCGACCCAAACCTTCTTTCAGCCAAAGACAAGGTTTATTAGAACATCTGTCATATTGGGCAGACTCTTAAGGAGTCTGAACATGGGTGAGCAGTGGCTAGATTATAAGAATCTGAGCAGTGGCTAGATTTTAGGAATCTGACCAGTGGCTAGATTATAAGAATCTTATATACAGAAAGACTATGGGAGGAATCTGGGAGTGGCCAAGTGGTCTATGAGGTAATAGAATTCCAGGGACCCGGACCACTTGGCCAAGGGAGAATGGAGAAATGGCCTGGGGCCATAGGGAGGTCCACGATGAAAGGACAGTTGATGAGATTATAGCCTCAGGGGGAATGCCAGAGATTTGGTCTTGTGGGAAAGCCCAGGGTTTTTCATTTCTGGGGCCCAGATCCCAACCCCATCAGATCTATGTTATTGGAAGGATAACCTCAACAGAAATCGGTTAGGAGAAGTGAGTTGAAGGGGAAAGACATATTGAGTTTGAGAGTCTATGGAATATCCAACAGGTAATTTGAAAGAACTCCAAAGAAAAAATGAGATTGGGATATACAGATTTGGGCCTTATCCCACTGACCTTCTAAATTTCAAAACCATGCCTTCTCTATTTCTATTATTATGCTGCAACTTCCCTCATTGCCTGAGGCCTGGGAATCCTTTTCAAAGCTCTGCCTCACTTAAATCCAATTCATAAGTCAAGACACTTTGAGAACAAGGGACAAACAACAATCACTAAAAGTCTGCTAACCCTGGAATATTCCTCCACAAGGCCTGGGACCCTTCTCCAGTTGGCAAGGTTCCTTTTGGATCCTCCATTTTGTGAAAGGGCCCAGTCTTTACTCTGCTCCCCACTTTCTTCAACACTGTGCCTGTGAGCCAGGCACCTTCTTCTTTTCTTTACCCCCAAAACTATCCAGCTCTTTTTGGACTGTTGTTTTCCCTTCATCCCTGGAGAGTTGGGACTATCTTTCTTTTTATTCTTATTTGTATCTTCAGCATTTAGCACATAGCTGGCAGGCACACTATAAGCACTTAACTTGTAACCTTCCTTATCTGTATAGAGATACCAGTTGAAACTGTAGGAATTGATGATATCATGTAGAGATAGTCTATAAAAAAGGAGAAAGGACCGTAAGACTGAGCCACAGGGAATGTTCATGGAGGGGGAGGGGGATGCTGAATATCAGGATTGGCCAGATGGTGTTAGGAGTGGCCTTGAAGCTGACACCTATTAGTTTAGGTTCCTGGTTGGAACTAAATCAGACAGTTAACAAAAGAAGGCCCCCATTATTCTTTATCTAGAAATGTATGTGTGTTGCAGGAGAGGGTGTGGTCTTTTGGAATCTACCAAGTCTAAAGGGCATGATTCCATGTGGGTGGGATCTTTTATACCCCTAGGCAACTAGGCTGACCAGTGAATAGAACATAGTCTAGAGGACCTGATTTCATATCCAGCCTCTGATGCTAGCTCAATGACCTCGGACAAGTCACTTAACCTCTATCTACCTCAGTTTCCCCAACTGTTCAATGGGGATAATAATACCATTTGTCTCCCAAGGGCTATTGTGAGGATCAAATGAGATAATACTTGTAAAGTGCTTAGCATTGTACCTGGTACTAATAGGCACTTAATAAATGCTTGTTTCCTTATTTCCTTTCTTCTTTCCCTAGATGACCAGAACGCCACATCAGTACAGCCAGAGGCCACCAGGAAGCTGTATCTGGGAGGTGTAATTTGAGTTTTACTCCACCCCTGAGCCAATCAGTCCTGGCTTTGTTGGGCTTTTAGAGAAAATCTACCTTAATCCATACTGGAAGTAGACTGGGGAAGGAGAAACTTGGTAGATATCAGTTCTATCACAGATAGTAATGATGAGGTCTAGAGGTGCTGGAACCTTGAGATCATGACATGCAGGTCCTGCCCGAAAGAATTTTTAGCCAAGCTTTCTTTCAGCCAAAGACAAGGTTTATTGAAGATCCACCATATTAGCCAGACTCTTAAGGAATCTGAGCATCTATGAGCTATTGGCCAGATTGTAAAAAATCTGAGCAGTGGCTAGATTGTAAGACTCTTAGCACCTTAATGGAGACAAGATGGACCTTATATACAGAAAGACTGTGGGAGGGACCTAGAAGTGGCCAGGTAGTCTGCTGGGACTGTGAAGTAATAGATTGCCAGGGACCTGGGCCATGTGGCCAAGAGAGAATGGAGCCTAGATAGGATTAAGGGTGGGAATGGCCATAGGGTGGTAAGACAATGGTGGGCTAGGCTATGTTAAGGGTAACAGAGAATTGGGAGATAGGGTTTAGCCACAATGAAAGGCCAATTGATGGGATTATAGCCTCAGGCAAACACCAGAGATTTGCCCACCTAGGAAAGTCCAGGGTTTTTCCTTTTTGAGGTTAGGTCACATTCTCATCATTAAGAGAACAAGAAAAGTGAACAGTTTCATAAATACATAGGTAGGAGAATATCCATAAGGCAACTTGACAAGAATTCTGCTTCGCTCTTCCTTTTTTAATGTATATCTACCAGGTGGGAAAGGTGGATGATGTGTCTTTCTGTCTACCACAGGCTTTCCCCAGGTGTCATTCATTCCTTCATTAAACTTTTAGTGCTGCTAAGGGCAAGGCACTCAATAAATATTTGTTATATAAATAACTCTTACTACTTCTAGGGCCAGCTTTGCTTATCTTAGATTGCGTATGGACAAATAGAAACTGTGTGCAGAGCATTTCCTGTCGTGGACATATGTGCAGCTCAGGGGAACCCTAGCCTTTGACCTGTATCATTTGAGAACGAAAGGACTATATTTGTTAACTTCTTTTACACAGAACTGAAGATAGCATCATGTGATGAAAGTGATGATATAGTCAAGTGATATGAGACAGTCTAATGAGGTGATATGCGTAAAGCACTTTTTAAACCTTAAAACACTTAAAAGGAGTCCACCCTCCTGACCAGATGTTACCACTTCTGAGCCTTCCTGGCCTTCTCTATGGACTTTTGGGTGTTATGCAAAACAACTTACATAACAGCTTCTCCAGGCTGTGCCTCCCATGAGAGTCCCTCCCTGTTGAGATATATTTAACTCTGCCCCTGCTGAGCACTCCAATATTTTGGTGCATGCTTGGTGCCCCAAACTGCAACTCCATGCCTTGATTAAAAATTCTAATTTTTGCTACTTTGGTAATCTTTATTTCAGGTTGACATATGTTATTACTGCTAATTGTCTGTTTTGGTTTATCTATAAACTGAAGATTTTCATCTTTCACACTAATAATTAAGACAAATGCTATAGAATTATTATTTGTCAACTTTTTTTGAGTTGATAGCACAAATGAAGTGCTAGTAATTGTCCTGTTTAAATAGCATAGACAGCCTCGGTTACATACTAGAAACCTTATTCCTCACCTAAATTAATTTCAATTTAGGCAAAATTAGGCATTTCATTTTGTTTTTTTTTTCTTCCCTTCTCTGCATTATTTCCAAAAATAAATGACTTTCATCTTATCATTTTTTTAATTGGACAAATCTTTGGATACTTTGATTTCCCCATCTTTCTGAAGAGGTCCTACTATAGAGAAATTAATTACTGTAAGGCCAGATTTCACACTATAGTTTTGTACATTTAAAAATTTCTTATCTCTATCTCATTACTGTTCAGGGAAAGAACCCAAGTGTAGAGAGGCCCATCTGTGGTGAGGGCTGTCATTGTGTGTGGTTTAAAAGGAAGCAGAATTGACATTTCTAGCCTCTTCACCCCCAACTCTTCTCTTTCTAGGAGGGAAAGTAGATTCGGACCAGAGGCCCCTCTGCTCTCCTCAGAGTGAAGGGATATCAAACTAGGATCATATCTATCTGTTCCTTTAAATATTGTTCATCTAGGGAATATGATCAGGTTTACTCCAACTTCTGATAACTTTGTCTCATTATTATTGGAGGGAAAGGAGACCCTACGCTTTATATCCAAGACTTAACCCCTTTCCCACCAAATACCAGTTCCACAACAAACACATATAGTGAATAGCAAAGAAACCCACTTTTCCCAATTGTAATAAAATAGAAATCAGAGAATATATACACAGGAGACTATGTACCAGACAATACAGAATGAAGGAGCTCTCCTACTGGGAGCAAGATAACTCAGGTCAATCAAGAGAGTTCCAGATCTCATCCAAGAAGAAACTCACCATCATGGAGATTGCCTCAGTTCTGGTCCTTACACCTCATCAGTGCTCTGAGTTGCTTCTGCCTCTCTGATTGGACAGTTGGAGAGAGGAGCAAAAAACTCTTTCCAGAGCTTCCCTTTATAGGGGGCTAGAAATACCAGACATCATAGATCTGACACTAGATGCTCTTGCTTGATTTTGACTCCACCATCATCTTCATCATGCCCCAAAGCTGAGAACACTCTGGCACTCTTCCTCACCTTTCTTTCCTTCCTTTCACTCTCACCCCCACCCCCTTAGCAGAATGCCTGGCACATAGTAGACACTCAATAAAGGTTTATTGTATGGTATCATGTCATCCCCCCCAAACCCCCCCAAAAAATTCATCTCCTTGGTCTTCAGTTTCTTTGTTGTTCAGTCATGTCAGACTCTTTGCGACCTCACTTAGAATTTTCTTAGCAAAGATACTGGAGTTATTTGCCATTTTCTTCTCCAGCTCATTTTACAGATGAGGAAACTGAAGCAAAGAAGGTTAAGTGACTTGCCCAGGGTCACACAGCTACTAAGTATCTGAGGTCAGATTTGAACTCAGGAAGAGGAGTCTTCCTGACTCTAGGCCCAGCACTCTATCTGCTGTGCTACCCAGTTTCTTTATCTGTAGAATAAGAGCTGAAGCTTTATGGTTTGCAAAGGGCTTTACACACATTCTCACATCACCATCATCTGTCAGCTCTGGGCCTTTGCCTTGGCTATCCCCCATGTCTGGAATGCCCTTTCCCCTCATCTCACCTCTTAGACTCCTAATTTCCTTCAAAAATCAGCTTAAATCCCCCCTCCTATATGAGACCTTTCCTGAGTCACCCCTCAACTATGGGTGTCTGTCCCTTCTCAATCCCGTTAGATTACCTTATATTTATTTTTATATCCTTATATGTGTAGATGTTGTCTCTTCCTAGAAAAGAATGTAAGCTCTCTGAAGGCAGGGACTGTTTCATTTGTTTTTGTATTCCCAGTGCCGGATATATTTGTTAAGTTCAAATTATAAAGTTAACAAATACTTGTTCATTGATTGATTCGATACAATTTCATTTGGTCCTCACAATATTCCTGTAAGGTAGATGATATTATCCTATTTTACAGAAAAGGAAACTGAGACTCCGAGTGAGGCTAGGTGACTTGCCCAGAATCACTTAGCTCTTAAGTGTCTGAGACATGATTCAAACCCAGTTCTTCCTGGCTCCAAGCTGAGAATTCTGTGCACCACCAATTGCCTTCAGAGTATATAAGATCCTTTCCAATTCATAAGTTTTTTTTTGTTGTTTTGGGTCAGACCTGTGATTTCATTGGTATAGGGGTTATCAGATGCTAATGCTGATGATGACTGTGATAATGATAACAATAATAATAATACATAGTAGGTACTTAATAAGTGCTTGTTGATTTGACAAATAACTAGCATTTACATATCTCATTAAGGCTTACAAAGTGCTTTACATCCATTGTTGCATATTAATGAGAAGAGATGCATACTATTATTTTTGCCTGGAGTACTAAGAGGTTGGGTGAGAAGGAAGGCAATAAGTCCTACATATATAATAACTATTATTATTAGTTCAAATCTAACCTCAGACACTTTCTAGCTGTATGACCTTAAGCAAGTCATTTAACCTCTGCCTGACTTAGTTTCTGGGGTGTATGGGGTGTTCAGGAGAACTAGCACCTCTGGTATGGGGCTTAGCAAGCCCTTTCAGGGCTGCTCATCCTCCTTTGGTGTCCACCTTTACCCAACTCTCATCTGTGGCTCCAAGAGCCTGTAGCATGCCCAGTGACCACACTAGTAAAACTGTCTCAGCAGACAGGCTAAGCCAGGTGGAGGGTAACTGACAGGTCTCAAACCCATTGGTATGTTGGGGAGATGTTTTCCCCAAGCATATGAAAACTTGCCCTGGTGGAGTGGGTGGATGATAACATTTGTTCCCATGGTCATGAAGACTGCTGAAGCAGGTCTGTGGAGTGCTTAGAGCTTGGTTGAACACTGAAGAAGCTAAGGTTATCTGCTGTATCCTGGGCCATCTCCATTTTTCTTGACTTTTTTCCTATCCCTGGACTTCAGTAATTCAGGAAGAGAGAATGAGGCTGATGATTTTGTGCAACTCTGTATCACTTAAATCCAATTCATTCTCAAATCAAGACATCACCCAGTGATATCATTGGTCCTCTTCAAAAATAAAAGATGAGGGGCAGCTAGGTGGCGCAGTGGATAGAGCACGGGTCCCAGATTCAGGAGGACCTGAGTTCAAATCTGACCTCAGACACATAACACTTACTAGCTGTGTGACCCTGGGCAAGTCACTTAACCCTATTGCCTAACCAAAAATAAATAAATAAATAAATAAAGGATGAACGACAACAATTTAGTTTCCTCACCTATAAAATGAAAATAATAGCACCTACCCTACCTGTGTATGATCTTGGGTAAATCACTTAACATCGCTGGGTCTTGGTTTCCCCGTTTGTAAAATGAGGGTGTTAGACTAGTAGGATCTTAGCTCTTCTATCTCTAGAGCTAAGATCCTACTACTAGCCGAGGGACACATAGTCAATATATAAAGTCTAATGCGCTAGTTCATGCTTTAAGTTATGGCTCTAGAATGGTAATTGTCTTTAATACGTCAAATGTGTATTTTTAATTTGACCAGAAATGTGAAAAGAAAACACAGTTATCCCAACTTCAGGCTTGTATAAGGTAGAGCTGTGAAGGGTGTGGTTTTAGAAACTTTCTGAAAGAGGAAAAAAACGGACAATATAGAGAGAACTACTGCTTCAGCTCAGGGGGTGGATTTATGTAGACCCTTTAGAGCTATAAGAGGGCTTAGAGGTCACTTACTACAAGCTCCTCATTTGCAGATGAGCAAACTGGTATTGATGCTTGTGTCAGGTTATCCGTGAAACCTGCAGCAGAGACGGCACAAGAAGTGAGTGGATCTCTTGGCCCATGTTCTTTCCATTATATTCCTCTTCCAGAAAAATCTGCTTAGCTACCTTTTAAAGACAACTCAAATTCTGCCTCCTCTGAAGCCTGCTCTTACCACCGCATCCAGAAGTCATCTTTCTTCTGAATCCTATACTAATCTGTATCACTCTTCACTTATTTTATCCTATCTTGTATTATAGTTATTTCTACCTATTTCTTATTAGATTGTAAACTACTGAAGGGTAGCCGTCAAACATCTGTATTCCAAGATATCTATTGTAGCACCTTTTATAATATTATAAGACTTTGTTAACGATATTAATAGCTAACATACAGCTCTTTAAGGTTTGCAAATCACTGTATATATACACTATATACATACATACATATATATATATATATATATATACACACAGAGATGGGGAGAGAGAGAGAGAGAGAGACTCTTGTTTGATCCTCAAAACAGCTCTCTGAAGTAGCTATTGTTACCCTTATTTTGCAGATGGACAAACAACAACAACAACAATTTTGCAGATGAGGAAATTGAGGCTGAGTAAAGTTAAGTGACTATGAAATCAATTATCAAATGAATAAATAAAAATTAACCATCTACTTTCAGTTTTAAATGGAATGATAAACACAGGGCCATGAAATAGGCCAGGTACAGAACTCAGTGGTTTCACTTTTGCCCCACTTTCTAACAGTCCCCACTAATATAACATCAAATAGTATTTCAGGTATTTTCTAGAGAAACCTCTGTTCAAAAATAGAGCGGCCACGTGAAACAAGGACTTTTTCAAGCATTTGGCAGGTACACTGGATTGGTAAGGGACCTTTTGAAAGGCGAGGAGTAGGGAGAGACCCAATACAGTGAAGTATGACTAGTGTTTAATACAGTATTATTTGGTTGAAGTGCTCGGCCTCTCTGTGTGATTCACTTCGACCAGGGGAACGCATAGCTAACAATATTCTTTTGAATGAAAAAAGAAAAGGCACAAAGGAGCTTTAAAAAGCCTAACCATTTCTGAATTTTAGTCCTAAAAATGCAGAACAAAGAGAAGTGGCTTAGCTTTTGCAATCCTATAGACTAAAGGAAAATCAATGTAGCTGTGAATTAACTGGTAAACTTACTAGAACATAAGGTGATAGCCCATCTGTTTTATGATATTCACTCTGTATCCCAGAATTCTTAGGTTCTAAGGTAACATTGGTTCAAGTGAAAGAAATTGTCTATCAAATATAATATTATGAATGCATACTAAATATTCTCACAGAATTTTTTTTTTTTTACAAAGAAAGCACTTTTTACAAAAAAAAAAAATCCGGTTTTTTGAATTCTTGGTGCCAAAACAAGTAAACTCCTTTATGCTTCCTCTTTTTAAATGATTTTTCTATTAAATAGATTTTTTTGAAGTAAAACATCAAGAGTCTTTAAAATTTGTGGATTTTTAAATTGTCATTGTAAGCAATAATGTGTGCATTTGACAATTTATTATTACCCAGAAACAGAGGAGATGCTACGTTAATTTGATTTCTCAAAACACCTGCTGATCTTCTAAATATATTTTTCTGTAATAACTGATCCCTTTTTATATATTTGAGTATATAAACATGACTAGAAAACAGTGAAAATGCTAATAGCACAAAGAATATGCTCATCAAATTCCCACCTACTAGAAGAAAGAAGCCAGAATTATTTGATAGCATCTCTAAATTCAACCATTGTAAGTAAATAAGTATAGGATAGTGGGTGAAAAATCAGGTATAGATATGATTTTTTCCAGATGACTCTGAAAAGAATTCTAATTTAGAAATTGTGTATTGATCATGAAGTCTTCTAGGACTAAAGGCATTATCTACAAAGGCTAAATATTGCTAAATAATTATCTTGGACAGTGTTTGAAACTTATTGTCATCAGCTGATTTCTATGAAGAGTGGGACCACGACTGAAATGACTGAACAACAAAAATGTACTAGCAGGGGTAGGGAACCTGTAGCCTCAAGGCCATAAGTGGCCCTATAGATCCTCAAGTGCGGCCCTTTGACTGAATCCAAACTTCACAGAACAAATACCCTTAATGAAAGGACTTGTTCTGTAAAATTTGGACTCAATCAAAAGGCTGAAACCCAAGAACCTAGAAGGCCACATGTGGCCTAGAGGCAGCAGTTTCCCCACCCCTGTACTAGGCCCTGTGCTAGGCTTTGGGGATACAGATAAAAGAGAAATAATCCCTTCCCTGGAGGACAGAGAGTGTGTCCATATGGCAGCTGGGAGAATCAGGAAAGCCTTTATGTCATTTCGGCCTCTGAGCCTAGAAGGAAGCTAGAGATTGTGAGAGGTAGAGGGAAAGAAGGAATACATTTCAGGTATGGAGAAAGGAGCTGGAATGTTAGAAGAAACAGTGCTGTTGAGTCATTTCAGTCATGTCCAATGCTCTATGACCCCTTTTGGGATTTTCTTAGCAAAGATATTGGAGTTGTTGGGTCCCATAGCTAGTAAATGTCTGAGGCTGGATTTGAAGTCAGATCTTCCTGATTCCAGGGCTAGTGCTCTATATACTGCAAGGAACAGGAAGAAGGCCAAATACAGACTCCTCTGTTTGATTTTTAAGGCCATTAACAACCTGGCTCTAGCCTATGTGTCCAAGCTTATTGAACATTACTCTCCCTCACTCATTTTATGTTCTAGCCAAATTGACTCACTTGCTCTTTCCAGTACATGACATTTCATCTCTACTCAGTGCCTTTACATATACACTCCCTTCTCTACCTTGTAAAATTCCTAGCCATGTTCAAAACACAGCCAAAGTACCTCCTACAAGAAGACTATCTTGCTTGATTTTTTCCTCCAACCTCCAGTTGCTACTGCCCTTCCCCCAGAAATAACTTTGTTTCTACTTTTTGTACATTTTGTATTTAATTAACTGTGAACATATCATTTTCTTGAAATAAAATGTAAGTAACTTGAAGGCAGTGGCTGTTTGATTTTTGTCCTTGTATGCATAGCGTCTCTCATAGTATGTAGTGCATAGTAGTTACTGAATACATGTTATTGAATGAAACAGTTCTTTTACGAACTCTTAGAATTTTTGAGCTGGGAGAGGTATAGAGGAAATAGTACCTGCCGGACCTGAACATAGGAGAGACAAGTTTGAATCCTGACTCTTAGTGTAACACTAAGCAAGTTATTTAACATGTCTAGACTTTGTTTTCCTTTCCTTTGTTTTCATCTACCATTCAGGAGATCCAAAGAAAGAAAGGAAGTCAGAAAGTAGGGAAGTCTCTCTAGCAGCTGAGAGTAGAAAGATTTAGGAAGCACTTGAGGAGAAACTGAATTCCATGTGTGGGAGATGTCTTGGATATATGCAAGATAGAATGGAACATGGAATGTCAAAGTCAGGGCACCACTAGTGCTAACAATCCAGTTTGGCTGGAATGGAGAATCAGTGAAGGGGGCTAATGTAAGGCTGGAGGTATAGGTTAGAATCATATTGTGGAGGATCTTAAATGTCAGGGAACTAGCACGGTGACTGTGTGAGTGGAGAGAAGGGGGCAGATGGGAAGTGTTGTGAAGGTAGAATTAATAAGATTTGGCCATAGCCTGGATATAGGAAGGTAAGGAAGCCTCACAGATTTACTCTATGGTTATGAATTCTGGGTAACTAAAAGTATGGTAGTATCCTCAACATAAATAAGCAAGTTTATAGAAGGAATAGGTTTAGGAAGGAAAATAATGAATTCCATTTTGGGTTTGTTGAGTTTGAACTGCCAATGAAACATCCAATGGTGATTTCTGAGAGGCAAGTAGAAGAGCCCAGTAGGCAATAAGTGATGAGGTACAAAATTCTAGGAGAAGGGATATGCATAGATTTGGGATTCATCTACATAGAGCTGATATAAGAGATGGGAGTGAGTGAGATCAACAGGAGACAGAATATTTAGTAGAGTGAAGAGAAGGTCCAGGTCAGGGAAGAAGGCGCATTCATGCTTAGAGAGAGTGACTGAAAGTTAAATAGAGAGGAGTAAAGCTAGGTGAGAAAATACTGTCATGGAATCCAAGAGAGATGAATATCCAGAATGGCGGAATGGGAAAGGGCACTAGTTGATAATGCCAATGGTGTTCCCAAATTTCAGATGGAGATTAATCTTCTAGATTTGGGAATAAGAAATTAAAATTCTCAGGAATTTTTGGGAATCCCCCAAATCAAGCCATTCTATATTTCATAACATTTTATTTATGTGTTTTTAAATAATAATGAGTGCCTATAATAATAATGAATCATTTGAGTGTGAATAGGGCTATACTAAAAGTTTCAGAGATTTTGTTAAAGATATTTTTAGGAATAAATGCATAGTTTTTTTTTAATATTACAAACCAATATATTGTGGCAGTGATCTAAAATATGTTTGTTTTAAACTGATTGATTTCTTTTATCATTCTAAAAATACTTCCAACATTCTTTATACTTACTCATTATGATGGATATCTGAAATTTTTTTCAATAAATAAGAAAAACATTAAGTTTAGTAGTATTTACAAAGAACTGTAGGCTATAGGAAATATTCAAACACTAGAAAACTTCAGTGAACATTATTGAATGATATAACATTCAGATCTACTAGCAAAGGTAATAGCACTACATAGAATCATGTGTCAAAATGATCAATTTAAGGATTTAATTTTGCTTCCAAAACTTGTTATTTATTTGAACATCACTCATGGGATTTGTATAAAGTATATTTTGTGTATAAATTTATTTATATTTATTATATTTGCAAGACTAACTCACAATTAGCAGCAGACAAGACCACAAGCACATAGTTTATCACAGCAACAGCTACAAACAAGACTATTAGATGGTGACTGCTTTTCTCCTTTGTGCTCCTATCATTGGTCCTGAAAATGTTAACCTTAACCTTCAACTTGACTTTTCAGCATTTCCTTATCTTGTTTTCAACTTGACATCAGTGGATTCCTTCAAAGCAGTAACATCTCCATGTTGATTGTTAACCTTTAATTCACAAAGAGAGCTGCTAGGTGGATAGAACATCAGGTCGGGGGTCTGGAAGACCTGAGTTCAAATCTATCCTCAGACACTTGCTAGCTGGGTGACCCTGCACAAGTCACTTAACCCCGTTTACCTCAGTTTTCCTCATCTGTAAAATGAGCTGGAGGAGGAAAGAGCAAGTCACTCCAGTATCTTTGCCCAAAATAGAGTATATCTTCAAACAGAGTCATGATGTGTTGGGCAAGGCTGAACAACAACAACAATTTTATAATTTTTTGTAATTTCTTGATTGATTTTCCTTGGGATTCTGGATTAAGAAAAACACAAATTTCCCAAGAAATGCTGAAAAGGAATTCTCACAAGGAAACACTAAAGCTTCAGAAAAATCAGGAAGGATGAGAACTGATAAAAAGCCAGTGAGTTTATCAGTTAAGAGATTATTAATAATCTTTGATAGGGCAGTTTTGGTAGAATGAGGGGGTTGGAAGCCAGATTTCAAGGGATTGAGAAGTGAGTATTAAGGAAGAAGAGGCAGAAGGTATAGGCTACTCTTTCTAGGAGTATAGCAGCAAAAGAGAGGAAAGATATAGGATGATAGCTTGAGGGGATGGCAGAATCATATGAAGGTTTTAAAATCATGCTCATAATTTCTATAAATCTAAAGCTAGGTGGTTCAGTGGATAGAAGTGGGATCTGGAGTCAGGAAGTCTTGAGTTCAAATCTGGTCTCAGACATTTACTAACTTTGTAACCTTGGACAAGTCACTTAACCTCGGTTTGTCTGTTTCCTCAATTGTAAAATGGAGACAATAACAGGACTTACCTCTCAGGGTTGTTGTGAGGATCAAATGAGATAATATTTGTAAAGCACTTAGCACAGTGCTTAATAAATGTGTATTGACTGTTTCTCCTCCTACCTATCTGACCACTTCTCAGTCTCCTTTGCTGGATCTACATCCAGGTCATACCTGATAACAGTAGGTATTTCCTTATACTCTGTCCTAGCCCCTCTTCTTCTCTTGCTACACTTTTTCACTTGGTGATCTTGTCAGCTCCTATGGGTTTATTTATCATCTCTATGCAGATGATTCTCAGTCTATTTGTCCATCTTCAAACTCCTTGCTGATTTCAAGTCTCTCCTTTTCAACTATTAGAAATCTTAAATTGTATGTCTCCTAGATATTTTAAACTCAACATATCCCAGACTGAACTTCCCCTCAAACCCTCTCTTCTCCCTTAACTTTGGCATTATTGTGGAGGCTACCACCATTCTCCTAGTCATCCAGGCTCAAAACCTAGTTGTCCTTCTCAACTCCTCCCTCTCACCTCCATATCTAATCAGTTGCCAAGGTCTGTTGATTTTCTTTGTGACATCTCTCATATATCTCTCTTCCCCTACTCTTCTCTGACACTATCACCATCCTGGTGCAGGCCCTCATCTGGACTATGGCAATAGCAGACTGGTTGGTCTCTCTGTAGCAAGTCTTTACCCACTCCAATCCATCCTCCATTCATCTGTCAAACTGATTTTCCTAAAGGCACTGGTATTACATGTTACTCATTCGTCAATAATGTAGTAGCTTCCTCTTACCTCTAGGATCAAATATAAAATCCTCTATTTGGCTTTTAAAGTACCCCCCCTTCCTGTCTCTTCCATCTTCTCACACCTCACAACCTCCTCCCCTTCCCTATGCACTCCGCCACCAGTGACCCTGGTGGTCTTTGTGTTGCTCCTTTCACAAGATACTCCATCTCCTAACTTCAGGTTTTTTCATTGGCTCTTTCTTTCCTCAGCTTCACCTTCTGGCTTACCTGGTTTCCTTTAAACCTCAGTCAAAGTCCCACCTTCTGCAAGAAGCCTTTCCCAGTCCTCCTTAATCTTAGTGCCTTCCCCCTGAGATTATCTCTAATTTATCCTGTATCTTGTTTGTATTTAATTGCTTACAAATTGTCTTCCTGGTGTCCCATTTCTGGGATCTGAAGAAACCTGATATTTTACTAGTGTTATAAAGTTGTATATGAGCACGTTATATGTAATTCACATGATAGTCATTCAGTTTGTTTCTTGCTTTCTACTTCTGTTTTCCTACTGAAAGGTGGAAGTATAAATCCTTCCTTCTCTGAAGATATGTATTCTTTACAGTTCACAACACTGCTAGGTGAAAAGAGGAAGACCTAGTATGAACTACGTACGGTTGCTTCTTCATGATACTCTAAACCTCTCCAATTCTATCAATTTAGGCACAAGAATGAATATTGGCATAATTTATATCAACAGAAAAAATTATTTTAAAAGTACATACTGAAACAAGATAATGTACATCTCTACTATGTATGTTTTACTATAGAAACAATTCAAAGTAGAAGAAAAATGCAAACTCCCCTCTATTGATTATCTCCACTCTATTCTGTACATATCTTATTTGTACAATTGTTTGCATGTTTTCTCCCCCCCCTTTTTTTTGTATCCCCAGCGCTAGCACAGTGACTGACAAATAGTAATTGGTTGACAAATGCTTGTTGATTGCTTGTCTGACATATTAGAAGTTGTATTACATAAATACATAGGCAAACGCCAGTACAGAAGTACTAAGGGGACTGTGAGTAGAGTGAGATGGGTGAGTCTTTCTGGAAGATGTCTTGAGCCAGGTTTCTGAAGGAGGTGTAAGGAGTAGAGGGCAGAGGGACATCTATTGCAAGAGAACAGATGAGCACAAGGCAGAAACGAGCAAATAACGCATATTGGAAAGACGGAATGGAGTGAGAGTTGAGATGAAGAAGAGTACCACGACAGAGTAATACAAGGCTGCAAAATAATGATTTCCCTCCAAAAACATTTTAAAGCAGTGCAAGTTGTTTCAAAGTAAACCTCATAACTTCAGGGTACAGTATTTTAATTTTGCAAAGAAAGTTTACAAATTTTAAGTATTCCTTTCAAGAAGCTGTGAGGATTTCCTTTCATTCCAAAGAAGTGAAAACATACATCACTATAAGTTAATTTAATAAAACAGTATATCTCTTTCAATTCAGAATCAGGAAAAAAATCATTCTCCCGTTGAGAAGGGTTCAGCTTTAAGACTGAGTCCATTCACCAATACAATCTGGTAAAGCATCTGCTTTCTTACAATTCTGTGGAAAATCTTGCTTGGGAGGTGCTATTTTGAGAAACGGTTTTAATCGTGGAATTAAAGGGTATATGGTAATGTTATCCTGCACAACAGATTTAAGGTGGTCGTCCATGTTTTGGTTTTCCACTCTACACTTCCAATGCCCAACTCTTCCCTTTTCTAGACTTAGATCTCCTAGCGTGGGGCACAGCATTTCTCAGGATGTGGATCCCCTGTCGAGCTCTCTTCGCTGCCAGAAGAAGAAAAAGCCTGGCTTAGTTAGAGAATTGCAGGTGCCTCGTTCCCTCCCGCTCAGCGACAGCAGTCGGGACGGTGGAGGGGTGGCGTGGGGGGGACGGGCGGGGACAACGAGATACTCCTTCGGCAGCCCACTTCGGAGGCGATGCGTCCCAACCGAATGCGATGAAGGGGTGGTGGTGAAGGTGGGCAGGGAAGCTGGCTGTCTCGGCCCGGGCGTCGAGCCCCTCCACGGGCCTCGGAGAGGCGGGAAGCAAGCGAAGGAGCATGAGGGCGAAGGCGCAGAAAAGCCCCAGCTTGAGAATAACCCCCCCTCCCCTCCCCGCCCCGGGTCTGGTGGGGAGTGTTCTCGCGAGAGGAGGTGGGGAGGGGGAGAGCGGACAGCTCCGTGTATTTCTGTGTTTGTGTTTGTCGCGCGCCCGCGCTCACGTGCTGTAGAGGAGCCCGGGCCGCCCCTGGTGTAGGGAGGGCGGGGGGAGGCTGAGGACGAGGACTCGGGCTGGGAGCGGAGGGGAGGAGGCGGCGGAGGCGGGCCGGGGGAAGGGGGAAGCCGCGCTCGCCCGCGCGCCGCGGAGAGCCAGTCCCTGACGTCAGGAGTTTTCCTCAAAGTCAACAACAAGCCCCGCGGCGGCGGCGGCGGCGGCGGCGGCAGGAGCCTGGGCTCCCGCCCCGAAGGAGCGGGGGGAGGAGCAGGCGGTGGCGGCCAGCGTACCCAGGGAGGAGGAGGAGGAGGAGGAGGAGAGGGCGGCCGCATCCCGTCCCGCGCCGGCCCGCACCGCCTCAGCCCTAGGACCGGGGTCCCGCAGCAGTGCCCGCGCGGCTAGGGAGACAGCCCCGCGGAGGGCGGGGCTCGCGGGCTGGGGCGGCCCCAGCTGCCTCCTCCCCCTTCCCCTCTGTGACCCGAGCTCCCCCACCTCCCACCCGGGTGGTGTTTTCTGGTGATGAATTGAATTTGTAGCCGATATCCGATTCCCATGTAGAGTCTCCGCCCCCCTCCCCTCCTCCTCCGCCGCCTCCTCCTTCTCCCTGGCCTCGCTCCCCCCTCCCTCTCCCGCCGCCGCCGCCGCCGCCGCCGCCGCCGCCTCCGCCGCCGCCGCCGCCTCCGCCTCCTCCTCCTGTTCCAGCTCCGCGGCCGGGCCGGGCTCCCTTCCTCCCTCCCTCCCTTCCCTCCAGCCCGCCCTCCCGCCGGTCACACCGGGCACCAGGGGGGCGAGAGGCACTGCGGGGTGGGGGGCGGACAGGAGGGGAGGAGGAGGGAGGGAGGGGGGACCCCCGAGTCACCCCCTCTCCTCCCCCCGCCCCCCGGCTCCATCCTCTGCCGCCGCCGCCGCCGGAGCAGCCGCGGTGCCGCCGCTGCCGCCGCCTTTGCAGGTAACAGCCTCCCCCTCCCCCCCAGCCCCTCTGCCTTTCCTTTCCTCCGCTCCCGCCGCCCCCCCATCCCTCCCCCTTCTTCGGGCGGGGAGACGGCGGCGGGGCGGGGCGCGGTAGGGGGGGGACGTCTGGGCTGTCACCGCACCGGTGAGATGGGTGCCTGAGGCCGGCGTGCGGGACCGGGAATGGGGTGGGTGATGGGGGGGGCGCGAACCGTAGGCAGGTTGTGGGGGGAGGGGGAGGATGGAGGTGGCCCCGCGTAAATGACACTCACTTGACATCCCCTCTCCCCCCCCCCCGGAGCGGGGGGGGGGGGGGGGGGAGTGTGAATGGAGGGGATGGGGGGGAGGGTTGTCTCTGGCCTAGCGGTACTGTCAATGTCTGGGCTGCCTCAGCCCCCGGCGCCTCCCACCTCTGCGCCACGCTCCCTCCCTCCGGACCTGAGGCTGGCACCCGCGCTCACCCCGCGGCGTGGGCAAGGGGCCGCCCGCCGGTCCGGGGGGAGAGGTTATATAACGCTCCCCGCATCCCCCTGCCGTGTGGGTGTGTGTGTGCGTGTGCGCGCGTGTGTGTTTGGGTTGGATCTGTGCGAGGGTGACTCCCGTGACTCCCCAGCGCCCTGTTTGCATGTCTGGGTTGGGGGGAAGAGGAGAAGATGCCCTGGAGTCGTCTTCCTCCCCCGTCCTCTCCCACCACCTCGGGGTGCATCGAAGGCTGGGGGGTGTAAATGTGCTTGTCTGTGTTTTTAATAGTAGTGGGGTTTTGATCCGCTCGGGAGTTGTGTGCTAAGAATAGAAATGTGCGGAAGATGCTGGGTTTGGCTTCTCCAGTGATGCTGCCGCTATTGGCGGCGGCGGTGGCGGCGGCAGCGGCGGCAGCTGAGGCTGCAAGTAAACAAACCAGTCCTCCTCCTAGTCCACCTCCTCCTCCTCCTCTTCCTCCTCCTGCGCATCGGTCTGCATCAGCCATGATGCATGGTGGGGCCCTTGGAGCCCAAAGTTGATGCCTAGTTGATTGGTTCGCTGTGAAGATCAAATCGTTATCACCTCTCGTTTGGGATTTCCCTGAAAGTCACAGCTCTGCTGGAGACGGTGAATCTGTCCGGGGACAGGGTTTCAAATAACAGTACTTACTGTTTACCTGCTGAAAGCAGAGTAGATACTACACATTTTGAAAGTCAAGTGTAGGATGACTCCATGATACAGAATCAAATTCCTGTGTTATGTAGCATTTGGTTGAAATCAAAATGGTTATAATTGCTGAAGTTTCTAAACGAAAATTTAACTGACATCTACTTATAAACGACAGCTGAATCAGCCATTGGTGACAGTGAAGGGTTTAGAGTTCATCAGAGCTTAAGAATACAAAACAGTTGGTTTATGGTATATAGTTCATTGTTACTTATCTAATTTGTAGTATTTTTGTATTTCAATATCAGAAATGTGTTATATACTATGAAAAATATATTTATCATGAATTCACGTTAGTATTATACATTAATAATCATTAGTTTTCTATTCTAAGTAAAATTTCTCTTGAAAAATTTTCTTCCTATGAGTTTTTGAGTTATCTGTCCACTTATGAAATAATTGAATAAGCCAGAATAGAATAAAGTAGAAAAGTGTCCAAAAGGCTGATTTACTCCATTAAAGATGCTGTAGGAATATATTATAGTATAAGTGTTAGTATAAGTAGTAGTGTAAGGATAGTTAGTCATCAAGTGCTTGAGTGTCCCATGTGAACATGAACTTATAAAAGTTTTAATAACTATAATTGGAGTTAGTGAAGCAAGAAAGCAACTATAAATATATTTCAAATAGATTACTAGTGTATTTCTTTTGTAGTGATTTGACAAGGTAATTTATACTATTATTTTAACTAGAAATTTCCTTTTACACATTCATTGTCTTGACTTTGAAAGTTAACTGAGCAGATTCAGTTTCCTGAGTTGACAGTATTTGTAATTGGGTTCAGCTTCCAGTTATAGTGATTGCATTGTGTGACTGAGGTAAACGTTGGAATTTAAGTGAATTTTAGTTCTTAGTTTTATGTCTATACTTTGTGTATTCAGTGCATGTTTTCTTTAAATCAGAAAAAGTCTTAAGGTTAGAACAAACTGATCTTGCAGAAATGACTTTTGCATTTTGTGACTTATTTTTATGTTCCTGTGCTTAGTTTTTCTGTAATGATTACTTCAGTTCTTTTAAAAACTAAGTTGCTCCACTTTTTGATCTGAAAACCAAATTTTTCATTGGTCTTAGATTTGTGCATATCAAACTATTCAAATTTTTTGTTTCAAATTTTTTTTTGTTTATAAAACTTTATCAGAATATTATTATCATTAAGGTCTGAATCAGAACTTTTAATGTTTTGTGTTTTATTTAAATGAGCATTACCATTAGAAATCCATTAAAAATAAAACTTGCAAATGTGAATATTAATGTTAGTTAAATTCATTATTAAAAATTGTTTTGTGTCTGATATCCTGGCATTTTATTATTTGTTCTGTTATGCTTGGCATAGTGATTTACACATAATAGGAACTCAGTAAATATTTCTTTTGATTATTTAATTGAAGGACCCAGCTTTAATTACTTTACTATAGCTTACTGCATATACTACTTTTAAAAGAGGAGCATAATCATCAGACTTATATGGTAGAAAGTTTGAAGCACTTCTTTACACACATGTGAAGAGGTGGTTTCTTTTTCTCTAGTTTTATGTCTACAGTTTTAGTTGAATTTGCTTTTGGGAAGGATGACAACATCACTATTAAAAGTTTTGCCATTTTCAGATTAGCATGATTGATGTATTTATAACATTGAAAAATATTGTAGGTCAAAATGTTTAACTATGAATTGATAACAAGATAGAATGGCCAAAATACTCATTTTGACTAGTTTGAATCAATACTTTTTGTTTTGTTTTTAGTTTCAGTAAATCCAGTGTGCAGTTGGAGTTCAAAACTCATTTCTATGCAAAACTTTTTGTATCTGAATATTTTAAGTTGTTTAAGGTTGATTTTTTTTTGCTAATGTACAGTGGAGAATATTCATCAAGATTCTGAATAACTATTTGTAGAGTATGTGGAGGTATGAGTAGTGGTTCCAAGGTATTTATAGTAAGTGTACATTTCATATTCTCATGGAAAAAAAGCACCAGATCATATGATGTTAGTTTAAACATATTGTTATGCTTTGATTATGGATTTGGTCTGGTGGTCTAAAATCTATTTAGTTTTAACTTTTTAAGTATGTGACATTTGTATTTAAAGTACAATCTTAAGTTGTTTACTCTTACTATAGTAGACTTTATTTTGTAGTGAAGATGTCTTGTTGGTAATGTAGAATAACAATTCCTATAGAAGCAAGTAAATAAACAGAAATGAGTCTTGAAGGTTTTATTGAATAATCTGTTGGAAATCCTTTCTCCTATAAATGATTTAAATCTCAAATTAAGTTCCTTCAGTGCTTCTTAACTCTTTATTGTGTATTTTAAGCATTCCTATTATTAGTTTTACTTGATACAAACACTAGCTTCCAATAAGCCTACTTCAAATTTTTATTCATAGTCTAAATGAATGAAGCAGTGGAATTTTTTTTTTTCAGTGTTCTTTCTTTCCAGTTCACTTCTGTTTCATGTTGGCTGCAGACAGCCCTGTCTGCAAATGGGACTGTTACCTTACCCTGTAGGATGAGAAAAAATAGTGTATGTACACTGGTAAGGCTTACTATGTAGAAACAGAAGAAACTCCTTTAGAGGAATTTAAAATAAGAACAAGAATTGATCTTTCAGAATCAGAAATTTCTTTTAAAATTTTAGGGGAAAGGATATCAGTATGATGGCATTTTCTTAAGTTCAGCATTTGACTAAGTGTACTTGTAGTTCTAATTTAATTCTTGAATCTTTAACCTTTTTCCATGTGTGTCTCAGTTCCTTTAGGGCAGACACACTGTATTTTACTGCTTTGAATCCTGGCTTTTATGCCTAGCACAATGCAAGACACATAGACATTCAGAATATGAAAATTATTCAATTGGAAGAAACCTTAGAAATTTTCAAGTTCCTTCCCCCCTATGAGGAGGAAGTGGGTATTAAGAAGTTAGGTGATTTGTTCAAGGTCATAGAATAGTTGATAACCGAAATGAGACTGATCTCAAGAGTCTCAATACAGTGCCTTTTTCAGTGTTATTACATACCTCTTTCTGCCCCCCCCCAAAAAAGAAAAAGATAAGTCCAGTCATTTTTGTGATCGCAGTTTGGTCAGTTTAATAGTTTGTTTGACAAATGTGGAGAAAATACCTGATGAATTGAATGTTTTTTAAACTTTTGAATTAGTTGTTTTCAAAGTATAGACAAAACCATTTGTTTTGTCTCATGATGAAAAGAAAGCAGTGAGAGAGATTTAGTAGTATTTTTCAAGTTGTAAGTGAAATAATGTTAGTATGAGATTGTGCATTATGAGATTGACCATTTTCAAACTGGTTGTGTTAGCAGTTGTGTCATCACAGTGAAACGAACAGTTGTATTCATCAGGAGTTTGGTGGGTCAGCTGGTGTCCATCTTTGGTTGTTTGGTTGTTCAGGGGTACCAGATGATCTTGAAGTGCGGTGAGAGACAGACATAAACCATGATAAAGTTGCTTTCTTATTTCATTAAGATGATTAAAACTAAACAAAATTGAGATGAGAAGGAAGAAAAAAATGCTTTATAGTGACAAATATGTCTACATAGAAACCATAGTTTTTAAAAAATACATTTGAGAAATGAACTGTGTATGTGACAGACAAGGTGACTTTTCCTTTCCAACCATTTAACCTGCCCATAGATTTTTTGTTGTTGTTGTTGTTGACAGTCTGAAAAATTAAGTGATGGGTAGAACTATGGAAAGTTTTTTAAAAATTGGCAATTCTTGACAGTTGTTTGGTTTTTATTCCCATAACATCAAAAAACTTTGATAGTTGCTAAATAATTCTTTGTTCTAGATAAGGAATTAAGGCATAACTAGAGGACTTCAGTAAAATTTTTGCTACAGCAAAATTTGTGTACTCAGTGGTTATAGTTGGCATATTAAAAATACTGGCTTTTATTGGACTGGTGAGAATCTGGTTGTCACTTATGTGTGAAAAAAGTTCAGCACCATTTGATAATTGTTATTGAAAGTCAGAAGGCATTGATTCACTGCTAACTTGCTGTGAGTCCTTGGAGTATGATACTGTACTTCATTGAGTAGTTTCCTTGTTTGCAAAATGGAAAATTTACTATCTACTGCTACCAACTTCACAAAATTATTGTGTTCAGGGGAAAGAGTACTGGATTTGGAATCATAAGACCTGGGTTCAAATCCTGCCTTTTTAAATCTTGGGCAAGGCACTGTCCTCTTAATTTTCTTATCTATAAAATTAACTGGTAGTTTTTGATAATCTCTAAGGACTTTTCCAAGAACTTAGATAGAATGTAAAGTGCCACATCAGGAAATTTTTTTTATCCCCTATACTGTACTTTTGAGGAAAAGAGAAATTCTCAAAGGGACATGAAACCAATTCTTTAGTACTATTTAAAAGCCAGAGTGGTTGCATGCAGTAATATACTTTAAGAAAATATGGCATTTATTTACTTCTGGAATAAAGAATGTCTCTGGATCTTTGCTATTTAGCTGTGTTTTATTTTATTTTATTGCTATTTAGTTGTATTTTATTTAGCTCATTTACTTGGGCTACTTGAGACTAAAATAAGTCTGAAATATAGAATGGTTTTTAAAGTAGGTAACATATTAGATTGTAGCGGGAAGAATATTAGTTTTGGGATCAGAAAACCTAAGTTTGAATCCTGGTTCTGTGCTAGTTCTGTGATGTTGGACAAATCACTTATTTTTTCTGGGCCTCAGTTTCCTCATCTTGAAAATGAGAGTTGAGAAAGATAGTTTCTAAGATATCTAAATCTTATGGTCATATACTGGAATTTAGATGAAATTCTTTTCACCACCTCACTTGAACATACAAGCTATTTATTAATTGCTGTAGGTACTGTGCCAGGCACTTTGGAAACAAAGACAAAAGGAAAGGAAGAAAAAGAATGAGAAAGAAAAGAGAAAAATGAAACAGAAAAAAAGAAATGAATGAGAGAAAAGAAAGAGAAAAAGACAATAAAGCATCCCCTGTTCTCTAGGACCTTACATTCTACTTGGAAGAGAAACAGTCTGTACTCAGATAATTAAATATAAAATAGGTACAAAATAAATGTAAATATTAATAAATATTAGAGGAATGAAAAGAGCACTAACATCTTGGGAAATTCTGTAGGAGGTAACACTTGAGCCTATCTTTGAAAGTAGTCTAGAGATTCCAAGAAGTAGAGAAGAGGATGGGAGAAGATACCAGTAAAGGTAAGAAGATGAAATATGAGGGGTTTGGGCTAGATGGTCTCGGAGGTCGCTTCTAGGTCCAGCTCTATATCTAGATCTAGTTCTGTGACTTAAAGGCCAAACAAGTCAACAAGCATTTAGTATCAAGTACTATGCTAAGTAATGAGGATACAAAGAAAGACAAAAAATAGTTCATGCTCTCAAGGAGCTCACAGTTTGACAGAGATGTGTCAAACAACTATGTACAAACAAGATACATACATAATAAATTGGAGATAATCAATAGATGGAAGCCATTAGCATTAAAGAGGAATGGAAAAGGCTTCTTCTAGAAGATAGGATTTTATCTGAGACTTAAAGGAAGCCAGGAGGTGGAAATGAAGAGAGAGAACATTCTAGGCAAGGGAGACAGCTGGAGAAGATGCACAGAGCTGAGACATGGAGTGTCTTATTCTTGGGAGACCCTGGAGGGTAGTGTTGTTGTATTGAAGAGTACGAGGGAGTTGGGGCAGGAAGTAAGGTGTAAGAAAACTGGAAGCCTAGGAGGGAGCTAGGTTATGAAGGGATTTCAACACACAAAAGGAGGATCAGAATAAACTATTAGGAGGATTAGAGTAAAATGATGAGAAATAAACAATTAACTCACTGTCTTGTAGGAAGAACAGCTAGGAGGTCAGTGTTAGAGTGCCTTGGGATAAAATGTAAGAAGACTGGGAAAGTAGTTGAGGGCCAACTTATAAAAGTTTTTGAATGCCATCAGAAGATTTTGTATTGGATCCCAGAGGTGATAGAGAAACACTGGAGTTTAGTTGAATAGTGGGGTAGCATGGTTGCATCTGTTTTAGGATCAATTTGACAAATGAATGGGGGATGACTAGACTGGAGAGACATTTGATATATGGACTTTGTGTTGTGTTTGAGAAACATTAACTACTGAAGCTTCTTGATTTGGGAGTAATAAAGTGAGAGCTGTAGGGATATCCCTGTGACAGGATAGATTGGAGAGGGCAGAGACTGTAGGCTCGAGAACTAATTAAGAGGCTGTGGCAATAGTTAAGGCAAGAAGTGATAAGAGACATATGAAAGTTGTGGAGGCAAAATTACCAACATTTGGCGTCTGATGGGATTTATGGGATGAAAGAGAAGAGTCTAAGATGGCTCCAAGTATGAAACTGGGTGACTAGAAGGATGGTAGTATTTTGCTCCTGACCTGCTAATCCTCATCTTGGGATAGTCCCTCACTATCCAGTGTCTCTTGGTCATAGCCAAGCTGTTTCTGAAGGATGTCACAAAACAGATTTTATTTTACTCACAAAAATTTATGGTGCCTGCCCTTAACTGGGGCTTTGCTACTTCTTGACAATCTCATTGAATCTTATTGACTCCCTTTTCTCATTCTCCAAAGTGAGTGTTGCATCCCTTTTCCAGAACATCTCCTTAAACACACAAGTCATATCCCTGCTCAAATTATAATAGATCACTTAGACTTGGAATGACTGTATGATGTGTTAGAGCTTAGGATATGAAGACCTGGGATCAAATTTTGTCTTTGATACTTATTTGCTGCTCAATTAAATTATCTCAGCTTTAGTTTTTTCATCTGTAAAATGGGGAGTTTTCCATTAATTTTAGCAGCTTCTTGACTTGTCCTTCATAATCTGTTTTGACTGCAGTCACATCCATGCTAGAGAAGTGTAAAATTGGGGCAGCAGTCTTTTAAAAAAGATGTCTAGTTTTACCTTTTCAAGCTGCAGGGTTAAGACAAAGAGTTGCCTTCTTCACTTGTGCATCGGAAGAAACGAACAGATTTCAAATACGTGGCTTCTTGAGAAACTATTTTCTTTAATAGATAGTCGCAATAGGAATTTTTTTTTCTCTTATGTGATTTAAATTTTGTCATTTCTCTGCTACTTCATTTTCTGTTCTTTGTGCAGGACGAAGCTCAAAGTTAGAGACTTAAAGAAATTGCACGTGTAAAGCACTCTGCAAACTATAAAGAACCATATAAATGATAACTGTTACTGTTGTAATAGCTTCCATCACATAAAGGATTGAGGCCTTGCAAAAGTGTACTCCTTGGACCTATTTCTTTTTTTCCTCGAAACTTCTCTTTATCATCATTCAATCTCCCCTTTTTCTTTGGTCGTAAAAGAAGAGTTATCCTTGTATTTATGACAATGTAAAGGAATGTAAAATCTTGTCAGTATCAAATTAATTGCAATGATCAATCTTGGTACCAGAGAAAAGAGGAAGAAACATACCTTTTTCCTGTTAATAGAGAGAAGAGGGGAGCATGAGTATAGTATTATACATATTTTATCAGAAGTAGTTTCCTTGTGGTTTGGGTTTTGCTTACATTTTTCTCTATTACTAGGGATGATTCAAAAGTTTTATAGTAATACATACATTCACAGAATATATAGAAATTAAACATGTGACCTTGAGCTAGTGATTTAACCTCATTGTGTTCCAGCTAATTCTCTTAATACTAACTTGCAGAGCTGGTGTCAGCCTTCATTGGTAGATTGAGTTTCCTCATGAAAAAGGTTCCATAAATCAATGAAATTTGAGGACCGGTCCAAAAAAATTTAGTAATTGGGGGAGATAGGGAGGAACAACCTATACTTAATGTTTTTACTTTCTTACAGTTCACTCTTTTTTTTTTTTCATTAACCAAAAATGACTTCCTTTCAATCCACCTTTCACTTCCGCATTGAAAAGGAAAGACAAATAAAACCCTTGTAACCAATGTGCATAGTCAAGCAAAACATTTGTACATTGGCCATGCCCAAAATCTGTGTCCTGTTTTGTACCTTGAGTATATCACCTCTCTGTCTAGCAGTGATTAAGTAGCATGTTACACCATAAGTCTTCTGGAATTGTGGTTGGTCATTATATGTTGATTGGAGTTCTTAAATTTTTCTAAGTTGTTTATGACTTTATTTTTGATTGTATTTGTATTCTTGGCACTTAGTATAGTGCCTGGCACATAGTAAATACTTAGTAAGTGTGTTTCCTTATTTATAATGTTGTTGTTATATAAATTGTTCTGGTTTTGTTCACTGCTGTGTCAGTTTATACAAACTCTAGGAAATCTTCCTAGGTTCCTCTAAAACCTTACTCTTCATCATTTCTTCAAACACAATAGTATTCCATCACATTTTGTTTAGCCATCCCCCTATTGATGAGCACCCTTTTTCTTTCCAGTTCTTTGCCACCACAGAGCTACTATAAATGGTTTTTGTACATAGGGGTCCTTCCCCTCACCCCCACCCTTTTTTAATTTTGGCATTATAGACCTAATAGTGGTATTACTAGGTCAAAGAGTATATGTGTTCTATTCTTTAGTTATAATTCTAAATTACTTTCCAGAATGGTTGAACTAATATACAACTCCACTAACTGAGCATTAATGCTTCTGTTTTCCCATAGTCCCTCTAGCATCGGTCATTTCTGTTTTTGTCAACTTTGCCAAACTGATGGGTGTGAGGTTGAACCTCAGAGTTGCTTTAATTTGTATTTCTCCAATTATTAATTGTTTAGAGAATTGTTCCACATGGCAATTTATAACCTGGGTTTCTGTTTTTGAAAATTTTCTGTTTATATTCTTTGACTAATTTTCAACTGGGGAATGGCTCTTATTCTTATACATTTGAGTCAATTCCTTATATATCTTGAAAATCAGACCTTTATTAAGAAATTTGCAGCAAACATTTTTCCTAACTACCATTTCTCATCTAATCTTTAGCTTCATAAATTTTGTTTGTGCAAAATCTTTTAATCTTATGTAATCAAAATGATCCGTTTTGTCTTTGTTTATACTGTGTCCTCTATCCATAGATCTGAAGGGTAATTTCTTCCTTGCTCCTGTAATTTGTTTATGATGTCATTCTTTATGTCAAAGTCATGTACCTATTTGGAGCTTATCTTGGTATATGGTGTGAGATGTCGGTCTATATCTAACTTCTGCCAGACTGCCTTCCAATTTTCCTAGCAGTTTTTGTCAAATAATACACTTCTTATCCCAAAATCTGGGATATTTGGGTTTATCAAAGGGACAGGGGCAGCTAGGTGGCACAGTAGATAGAGCAAAGGGCCTGAAGTCAAAAGGACCCGAGTACAACTCTGCCCTCACACACTAGCTCTGTGACCTTGGACAAGTCACTTAACCCCTATTTGCTTCATTTTCCTCATCTGTAAAATGGGGATAATAATAGCACCTACTCTCAGACTTATGAGGATCAAATGAGATAATAATTGTAAAGTGCTTGGCACAGTGAATGGCACATAGTAAGCACTATATAGAAGTTGTTGTTGTTGTTATTATCATCATCATCAGACACAAAAGTACTGTGCTTATTTGCTTTCACAAGTTGTATATCTAATCTGTACCACTGATGGACCTCTTTTTTAACCCGTACCAAATCATTTGATGATTGCTGCTTTGTAGTATAGTGTGAGTTCTAGTACTCCTAGGCCCTCTTCTTCTCATTGATTTTGCATTATTTCCCTTGAGATTTTTCACCTTTTGCTCTTTCAGATGAATTTTGTTATTTTTCTAGTTCTATAAAGCAGTCCTTTGGTAATTTTATTTGTATGGCATTGAATAAGTAAATTTAGGGAGTTTTTATTATATTGGCATGATCTACCCATGAGCAATTTATTTCTGATAATATTTATATCTATATTTGTATAAAGAGTATTTTGTGGCTATACTCATATAATTCTTGTGTATCTCTTAGAAAGTGGACTCCTAAATATTTTGTAGATTCTGTAGGTTTTTTTTTTTAATGAAATTTCTCTTTTCCTGCTGGATTTTATTGGTAACCTATAAAAATGCTGATGATTTATGGGGCTTTGTATTTTATCTTCAACATTGCTGAAGTTATTGTTTCATTTTATGTTTTTAGTTGGTTCTCAGGTTTTCTAAATAAACTACCATCTTATCTGCAAAAAATTTTGTTTCCTCTTTAGTTATTCCTTCAATTTCTTTTTCTTATCTTAATGCTATGGCTAGCATTTCTAACATTCTATTAAAAAAAAAAGTGGTGATGATATTGAGCATCCTAGGCTTACCCTGGATCTTACTGGAAAGGCCTCTAATTTATTCCCATTACATATGATACTGGCTCTTGGTTTTAGATAGAAACTGTATAAAGGAAAGATCTGTTTATTCCAGTGCTTTCAAGTGTTTTTTTTTTCTTAAAATAAAAAAGGAGCTATATGTTGCCAAAAGCCTTTTCTGCATTTATTGGTCTAATGATATAAGTTTGGTTGGTTTTGTTATTAATATAGTCAATTATGTGTTTTTTTTTAAATAATAAACCGTGCTACATTCCTTATATAAAAAGAAGCTGGTCAGAGTCATGTCTTTGTAATATATTTTGTTGTTGTTGTTTGTCCTTTATTCTCCAAGGGGACCATGACATCTGGGAGGTGATGCCATGACATGCAAGTGAATTGGATTTAAGTGAGGGAGGGCTATGCAAAGTCACCAGTCTCACTTTCTCCTCTGGCGCCATCTAGGTCCATTGGCCAGATATAGATCAGGACAGCTGGAGATGGGCCAGGATGCAGTGGGGGACATTGGCCTTTTCAAGCTAAGGTCTTTAACAGTCTCAGTTTGAGGCAATTCGCATTCAGTAATTAAGGCTTAATGAAAAATGAGGCAGAGAATGTCCTCTTTACCTAGTCAAAAAAAATTAGTTTCTTTGCTAAAAGTATACTTAAAATATTTGCTCAGTATTCATTAGGGGTATTGGTCTTTTTCTGTTTTGATACTCCCTGATTTTAGTATCAACACTGTATTTGATTCCTGAAGGACCATGGTAAGACACCTTCTTTTTCTTGTTTTTCCAAACATTATATATGTTAGAATTGATTTTTTTTTAAGTATTTGAAAGAATTCACTTGTAAATCTATTTGGTTCCAAGGTTTTTGTCTTTGGTAGCTCATTTATGACCTTTTCAGTTTCTTTTTCTGAGACTGGCTTAAATTAAGTCCACTATTTGTTTCTCTTATTAATCTTGGCATTTTGTTTTTGTAAGAATTCATCCATTTCACTTAGATTTTGAGTTTATTGGCATATGATTGAGCAACATAGTTTCTAATATTTTTGTTTATTCCTTCATTTATTGTGATTTCACCTTTTTCATCTTTTGTTATTGGTAATTTGATTTCCCTCTTTGAAAATTAAAGTAGCCAGTGGTTTGTCTATTTTATTACCAGCTCCAGTTTTATTATTTCTTCTTTTTTTTTTGCTTTCAGTTTTGTTAATCTCTTTTATTTTCAGGATTTCTATTTTGTGTTTAATTTTTTTTTAATTTGTTGATTTTTGTAGTTTTTTTTTTAAGGTTCATGCCCCAATCTTTTTTTTTTTTTTTGTGAGGCACTTGGGGTTAAGTGACTTGCCTAGGGTCATGTAGCTGTCATGCCCCATTTGTTGATTATTTCTTTCTCTTTTTTATTACTCAAAGTATTTAGAGATAGAAAATTTCCCCTAACAATTGCATTGGCTACATTCTAGAAATGCAGTATGTTGCATGTAGTTGGTATGTTATGTCATTGTTGTCATCTTTAATGAAATTGTCTATTTTTCTGCAATTTCTTTTGATCTGCCAATTTTTTAGTATTAAGTTATTTAGTTTCTAATGAATTTTTAATAATTTCAGCAGCCTTGTATTGGATATCATTTTTATTGCATTGTGTTCCATAAAAGATTTGCTTAATTTATTTGTTTTTTCACATTTGTTTGTGAAGCATTATGTTCCAGTATATGACTGATTTTTATAAAGGTGCTACACACAGTGGAGAAATATATGTTTTTTCTTTCCCCATTCAATGATTCCCATAGGTATGTGATATCTACCTTTTCTAAAATTTTATTCAAGTCTTTAGCTTCTTTATTAGATTTAGGGTTTTTTTTCCTGTTAGATTTATTTAGGTTCAAAAGGAGTAAATTGAGATTCCCCACTACTGTACTTTTACTGTCTCTTTCTCTTTATAACTCATTTAACTTTGAAGTATTTAGATTCTTTGCCATTTGGTACATGTATGTTTAATATTGATATTAATTCATTATGTATTGTACCTTTCAGCAAAATGTAGTTTCCTTATTTATTTCTTTTAATTAAATCATTTGAGGTTATAATTGCTCCCAGTGCCTTTTTTTTTTTAAACTTGAAACAGAATAGATTTATTCCAACTCTTTATTTTATTGGTTTTTTTTTTTTGTTTGTTTGTTTTTGGCTAGGCAATAGGGTTAAGTGACTTGCCCAGGGCCATACAGCTAGTAAGTGCCAAGTGCCTGAGATTGAATTCAGGTCTTCCTGACTCCAGGGCGGATGTTCTATCCACTGTGCCACGTAGCTGCCCTAACTTTTTTTTTTTGGTGAGGCAGTCGGGCTTAAGTGACTTCCCTATGGTCACACATTTAGTAAGTATCAAATGTCTGAGGCCAAATTTGAACCCAGGTTCACCTGACTCCAGAGCTAGTGGTCTATCCACTGCACCACTTAGCTGCCTCCAACTCTTCATTTTAACTCTGAATCTTTATGTCTTAAATATCCTTCTTGAAAACCACTTATTCTTGGATTCTGCTGTGTAATTCAAGCTATTATCCTCTTTCATTTTATGGGTAAATTCATCCAATTTACAGTTATGATCACTAATTATCGATCTTCCTCCATTCTGTTCTTTTATCTTTTTCATTATTTGTTTCCTGACCCAACTTTATGAGGAAGATAGTAAGCCAGAAGTAGCACTAATGCTCTGGGTTTGTTGCAGTCTGCTTTTCTTCACTTTCCCCTCTTCTCTTTCCATGGCCCAGAGTCCAGTCATAAGTTCTTACCCTTTATTTTCTTTTAAATCTCTCTTTGGAATCCACACTTAGTGGATTAATGTGTTGTTATTGTTGTTTTAGGATTAAATCCTTAATCTATTCTCCTGCTTAATCCCTTCTTCCCTACTTCCTTCTACCTTTTCTCTCTTGTTTCCTTGCTAAATGAAATGCATTTCTGCTCCTGTGTATGTATTCTTTCCTTTTTTGACCAATTTTGATGAGAATAAGGTGTCATCCTCCACCACCACTACCTTGTTGTATAGTCTTCTACTTGTGCACACCAATTATGTGAAATAATTTCCCTCACCTTTCTTCTTTCTATATTCCACCCCCACTATATTCCTTTCCACCCTTGTTTTCCTTTCTTATGTTAAAATCATAACAAAATATAACAAAACCCCCCTCAGACTCTTTTATTAGACTCCTTCTGTGACTCCTGATGATTGGGTTCAGAGGGAACACGTTATAATATACTCTTCATTTTAAAATGTAAATAATCCATTCTTGTTTAGTCTCTTACTATTGCTTATTTGTGTTTGCTTTTTAATTTATATCTTCACTTGTGTTGGTACTCAGTTCTGGTCTCTTCATCAGGATTGCTTGAAAGTCCTCACTTTCATTAAAGGTTCATTTTTTCCCTTGTAGAAAAATTTTGTTGGGTGAAGTGTTCTTCAATGTAAGCCAATATCTTTTGCCTTCTGGAAAATCATATTCTAAGATCTCTCCTACTATATAGGTGTGGCTGCTAAATGTTGCATGCTCCTGACTAGCTTCTTGGTACTTAAAGGAAGCCAGGTAAGCTAGGAGGTAGAGAAGAGGAGGGAGAGCATTCCAGGCTTGGGCAGTAGCCAGTGAAAATGCTGGAGATGGAATATATTAAAAATCAGGAGAATGGAATACTGTATGTGGATTTATTTCATGAGATGACTGGTAGATTTTTTCTGTTTTCACTTTGTCATATAGTGAAAGAAATTTGGGCAGTTTTCTTTTATGATTTCTTGAAATATGTTAAAGATTTATTTTGATTATTTATTTATTTTTGGTGATGACTTTTAGGTAGTCCATTGCTTCTTAAATGATCCTTACTTGATTGCTTTCCCAATCAGTTATTTTTTTATATGCAATGTCTTATGTTTTCTTCTGCTTCTTTTAGTCTTTTGACTTTGTTTTAATATTTCTTATTTTCTCAAGGAGTTGTTAGCTTCTGTTTGTCCTCTTCTAATTTTCAAGTAATCTTTTACTTGGTTAAGGTTTTATGCCTCTTTTGCCATGCTGTTAACTCCCTTTCCAAATCTTCCATAACTCTCATTTCTTTTCCCATTTTTTTCCAGGATTTCCAATTTGGTGTTTAATTAGGGACTTATAATTTGTTTTTTTTCTCTTTTTTTAGTTGCATGCCCAGTTCATTATCTGCTTTTCTCTATTTTATTGATGTAAACAATTAGAGATGAACATTTTCGCAAAGTACTGCTTTGGCTGCATCCCGTAAATTTTGGCATGGTGTCTCATTGTTGTTATTTTCTTTCTTTTTAAAAAATTTTTATTCACACATATAATTTAATTAACAATTTATTTATTTTTAATTTTCAGCATTCACTTGAAGATTGTGAGTTCTAAAATTGAAGATTGTGAGTTCTAAAATTTCCCCCCTCCCCAAAATGGCCTGCAGTCTGATATAGGCTGTACATTAAAAATTTTTTTAAAAATTAATTTATTTTTAGTTGTCATTTTCTTTATTGAAATTATCAGTTGTTTCTATGATTTGTTCTTTGATCCACTTATTTTTTTAGGATTGAATTATTTAATTTCCAATTTAATTTTAATTTCTGTTTTCATTGTTTATTATTGAATGTAATTTTTATTGCCTTATGATCTGAAAAGCATGTATTAACTGTTTCTGTTTTTCTCCATTTGGTTGTGAGATTTTTATGTCCAAACACATGGTCAGTTTTTGTGTAGGTGCCATATATTTGCTGAGAAAAAGGACATATTCTTTCTGTTCCCATTCAGTTTTCTCCAGAGATCTATCATATGTAATTTTTCCAGAATTTTATTCACCTCCATAACTTCTTTCTTTTTCATTTTTTGGTTAGATTTAGAGAGGGGAAGGTTGAGGTCCCCCACTAGTACAGTTTTATTATCTATTTCCTCCTGTTACTCATTCAGCTTCTCCTTCAAAAATTTAGGTGCTATACTATTTGGTACATATATTTAGTATTGATATAACTTCATTGTCTATTGTAAACTTTCAGGAAGATATAGTTTCCTTATCTTTTTTGCTTCTGCTTTGTCTGAGATTATATTGCTACCCCTACTTTCTTTGCTTCAGCTCAAGCATAATACATTTATTCCAGCCCTTTCTCTTTACCGTGTGTGTGTGTTTCTCTGCTTCAAATGTGTTTCTTGTAAACAACATATTGTAGGATTCTGGTTTTTAGTCCATTCTGCTATCCACTTCTGTTTTATTGGTGAGTTCATCCCATTCACATTTATAGTTATGATAACTGTGTATTTCCCTCCATGCTATTTTCCCCTTGTTTATCCTCTCCTCTTTCTTACTCTCCACTCTTTCCCTCCTCATAAATGTTTTACTTTTAATCACCGCCTTCCCCAATTTACCCTCCCTTTTTTCACTCTATCCTTCTCCTTCTATTCCTGTCTCTTTTTACTTTCTCATAGGATAAGATAGATTTCTATAGCCAACTGAATGTGTATATTACTCCCTCTTTGAGCCAGTTTTGATGAGAATAAGAGTTAAGCTTTTTGCCCATCACCCCTCCATTTTCCCCTCCATTATAGTATCTTTTTCATGCCTTTTTTATATAGAATAATTTGCTCCATTGAATTTGTTTCCCCCCCTTTTCCAGGGCAATTTTCTTTCTCACCTCTTTATTTTAAATTTTTTTGGAGGTATCGTCTCAAAGTCACTTTATATTCATACCCTCTGTCTACATACCGTATTTCACCTCATAATAATCACAGATTTTATGCCAAATTTCTTGCAAAAAAGTTGAGTGCGACCATTATGTGAAGCTCAGAAAGATTTGTGGTGGTATTACTTGTCTTTTAGTTTCTGTCAGTCTCACACCAACTTTTCACTCACTGAAAACTCTCTTTTCTGCAGCTCTGTTTCCATGCTGTTCAGCATAAACAATCACTTTCAACTTAAAGTCCTCAGAATACTTTTTATATTTACCCATAATCAGAAAGAAGTGCTTTACATGTTAATGTGTCATTGGCTGACAAACTGTGTAGTTTAGCTATGTGGGAATATGCAAGTCTTACCATATCATGTGACTTACTCATGGCAGCTTCGCCTGCCCGCTCCCCTTCCACCTACTGCTCTTCATTGGGTTAAGTGACAATATTGTTAATACTTCAGTGCTCTAAGCAAACCACACAACTCGGCTTTTGGAAATACACTGATGATGCGCGTGCAGTGAGAATTCCAGGCTCGTGAGTCTCAGTGCATGAGAGAGATAAATGTGTATGCATATGCCACTGGTGATTACAGTGCTGCTCTGTTTACCTTTTGAGAGGTGTGATGAACAGAATTATACCATGTGATAATTACGCGATGAAAGGTTTATAAACCAATTTTTGGACTGGGGGGGGAAGTGCAGTGATTATGTGGAGACAATGATTATGTGTGAAATGCGGTAGACTCCTTTTAATTGCTGTTTTAGTAATAAAGTTCTTAAGAGTTACAAATGTTATCTTGACATATAGAAATATAAACAGTTTAACCTTACTGAATTTCTTATGTTTTCTCTTTCTTGTTTCCTTTTTACCTTTTTATGTTTTCCTTGAATCTTGTATTTGGAGGTCAAATTTTTTATTCAGCTCTGGTCTTTTAATTAGGAATGCTTGAAAGTCCGTTAAATTTCCATTTTGCCCCCCTGAAAGATTGTACTCAGTTTTGCTAGGTAGATGATTCTTGGTTTTAATCCTAACTCCTTTGCCTTTTGGTATATCATATTCCAAGCTCTTTGCTTCTTTAAGGAAGTTGCCAAATCCTGTGTAATCGTGGCTAGCTCCACGATATTTGAATTCTTTTTGCGTGCTTGCAGTACTTTCTCCTTGATCTGTGAGCTCTGGAATTTGGCTGTGATGTTCTTGAGAGTTTTCATTTTGGGATCTTTTTCACGTGGCGATCAGTGGATTCTATCAATTTCTGTTTTGCCCTCTGGTTCAAATGTATCAATCAAGGCCTTTTTCTTTGATAATTTTTTGAAATATGTTTCCTGGGCTTTTTTCTTTTAAATCATAGCTTTCAGGTAGTCCAATAATTCTTATATTATCTCTTCTGGGTCTGTTTTCTAGGTCAGATGTTTTTCCAATGAGAAATTTACGTTTTGTTCTTTTTTTTTTTTTTTACATTTTTTATTTTGTTTTACCATATCTTGATGTTTGATAGAGCCATTAGCTTCCATTTGCTCAATTTTAATTTTTAAGGAGTTATTTTCTTCAGTTAGCTTTTGTACTTCCTTTTCCATTTGGCCAATTCTATTTTTTAGGAAATTATTTTCCTTGGTAAATTTTTTTTATATCTTTTTCCATGCTATTGACTTTTTTCATGATTTTCTTACATTATTCTCATTTCTTTTCTCAATTTTTATTCTATTTCTCTAATTTGCTTTTTAAAATCCTTTTTAAGCTCCTCCAGGAATTCCTTTTGGGCCTGAGACCCAATTACATTTTTCCTTGAGACTTCACATGTAGCCATTTTGACACTATTGTCCTTTTCTGAGTTTATGCCTTGATCTTCCCTGTCATCATAGTAACTTTCTATAGTCAACTTCTTGTTTTGTCATTTGCTCATTTTCTTTGCCTTTTTTGTGACTTGGTCTTTTTGTGTGAGAGTTGGGTTCTGGTCGTGTGTGGTCCCAAGCTTTTTGTATTGGGGATCAGGGTCTTACTGTTGGATTTCACTGAGCTTCAAGGCTTAGCTGCTTGCTTTCACTGGAGGGTAGATTACCTTTCTAGCTTGTGTGTGTGGGGGTGTGGAGACTCCCTGTTGGCTTCCCCTAGGTGTGGGGTTTAGCTGCTGGCCTGCCAGATGAGTGAGGCCTTTGTGCTGGGTTCCTAAAAGGGTCTTTTGATCTGTGTTTCCTGTCCTGATTATTCCACTAAAGGTTTCAGACTGAGCATGGTGTTGGATCTGATATTTTGCACAGCTCCTGAAGCCAGAGCCCTATAAAGGTGCGGCTTGCATCTGTACTTGCTTCTTCCTAGTTACACAGCACAAGGCTCAAGACCACTGAGTGCCTAAGATGGCCATCCTTAGGTCCCCTCCGTAGTCTGTAGTTCATCTGAGATGCAGCTCAGGTATATGAGTGATAGAGCTTCCAGCTGACATCTGTTCCTGCTCCCTGCATAAGATTAAGACCCTCTTTCCCAGATCTGGGACCTCTTCTTGTCCCGCTGAACAGCTAGTAGCCCTCATCTATTCCCTATGCTGGAAGGCTCCATGTTAAAGCATGCTTCTTTCCAGATCAAGTTCAGTGTCCACTAACCTCTCTGATATTTCTTCTACTGATACTTCCCTGTACCTTCAAACAAACAAACAACAAACTTAACTGATTTTTTCCCGTGGATTTCTTGATCAGGGCTTTGTCTGGTGTGTTTTTTAGATTTCTCTGGTATTGTCATGGGGGAAAGCTGGGTTATACTGCTTCCTCTTCTATCACATTGGGTCTAATTCCCTTGTGAGCTGTTTCCCTGTACTCTTTGCTTTACTGTAACTGTTCCCTGAAGAGTCATTGATTACTTGAGTTTTTATAATTGAACTAATGATTTTATTTAAGATATTTTGTTTTTTTAAAAAATGTTTTTACTGGTCTTCTTATTTTTTCATCATCATAGTCATTCCTGTCATGTCATGGACAAGTCACCTGTTTGCTATAGTTTCCTCATCTGTAAAATGAGCTGGTTAAGGAAATGGCATACCACTCCAGTATCTTTGTCACGAACACCCCAAATGGGGTCACAATTAGTTGGCTGCAACTGAAAAATGACTAAATAACAACATTCTGTTACATTTATGTGCTATGATTGCTTTAACCATTCCCCATTTGATGGGCATCTACTTTGTTTCCAGGTATTTTATATATTTTGTAGTTATTTGGAATGGGATTTCCCTTTCTATTTTTTCTTCTTGGGTTTTGTCATTAGATGGAAATTCCATTTTTTTTTGAGAATTTATTTTGTAGCGTGCGACTTGGCTGAAACTATTAATTGTCTGAGTTTCTTTGCTAATTCCCTAGGGTTTTCCAAGTGTGTGATGATAACATCAGCAAATAGGGATAATTTTATGTCCTTGTGTTTTTGTTTTTTTTTTTTTTGGGTGAGGCAATTGTGGTTAAGTTACTTGCCCAAGGTCACACAGCTAGTGAGTATCATGTGTCTGAGGCCGGATTTGAACTTGGGTTCTCCTGACTCTAGGGCAGTGCTCTATCCACTGCGCCGAATTTTATCTCTTCTTTACTTATATTTATTCCTTTTGTTTCTTTTTCTTGTCTTATTGATAGCATTTGAAGAGCTGTATCAAATAATAGTGGGGAGGGTGGATTTCCTTGCTTTACTTCCATCTTTATTGGGAAAGGTTTTAGTGTATCCCTATTGTTTATGATACTTGCTTTTGATCTTAGATATTTTTTATAATGTTACAAAAAAGTTACTTGGTGTCTATGCTTTGTTACATTTTTAGCATAAAAATACTATAGTTTGTCAAAGACTTTTGTTACATCTATTGAGATGTGGGTTTTTGTATTTTGGTTGTAATTATATTGATTGTTTTACTAATATTGAGCCATTGTTGCATTGCTGATAGAAATCTCACTTGGTCATAATAAATGATTCTTGGATAAATCACTGTAGTCTGACAGGATTTTGTTTAAAAATTTTTGAGTTAATATTCTTTAATAATATTTGCCTACAGTTTTCTTTCTGTGTTTTATCTTTCTTTGGTTTTGGTAGTAGGGTGTTATTTGTCTCATAAAAAGATTCTGGTAGAGTGTTCTTTTTACCTTAATTTTGGAGAATCCTTTGTGAAGTATGAGTACTGATTACTTTTTAAAAGTTTGATAGAGTTTTCCTGTGAATCTGTCAGGTCCAGTAGTTTTTCCTTGGTAGTTTCTTTACAGCTAGATCTATTTCCTTTTATGAGATCTATATTTAAGATCTCTATCTAGTATTTTATACCTTTGAAGATATTCCTCTATTTCTTTTGTGTTCTCAGTTTTGTTAGCATTGACCTCTGTCTTGTTTTTTTTCTTCTGTAATTTAACCTCGATAATGTACTATTTTATTGATTTGCTTTTCTGCCCTCTTTTTAAACAGATTAACTAAAGATTTATCAACTTATTAATATTTTTAAAGAATCGGCTTTTAGTTTTATTCATACTTTCTGTATTTTTTTCTAATTAATCTATTTTTCCTCTAATTTTTAATATCTCCTCTTTTGTAGTTATTTTACATTTGTTTATTTGTTGGCTTTCTAATTTTTAAAAATGCATATTCTATTAATTAAGCCTCTGTTTTTCTGCTTTGTCAAGGTCTGTTTACAGGGATATGATGTTCCTCTGAGGAGTGCATTAGCTGCATTCTAGAAATTTTGGTATGATGTTTTATCATTGTTAAGTTTTCATTTGGATCTGTATTATTTGTGTTGAATCAGTGAATCAGTGGCTGTTTTTTACTGTTTTATGGTCAGTGAATGTATTGTGTTATGGTCTGTATGGTTTGGATTCTGGTTATATTAACTATTTCTGTAGTTTTGTATTTAAGATCTTTGTGCTCTAATGCATAGTCAATTTTTATAACAGTTCTATGCAGTGCTGAGAATTCTTTTTCAGTCCTATTTATAAGATACCATAAATCTTTTAGCTTTAATTTCTCCAGTATTTTTTTCAGTTCCATATTTTCCCTTTTGTATGTCTTTCTGTTAGATTTATTGAAAACAGAGAGAGGAATATTGACCTCTTGCATTACTATCGTGTTACTATGTCTTCCTTTATCTCATTTAATGTTTCCTTTATTAATTTGGATGCTAAGGAATTTGGAACATATAATTTTACTGCTATATGGTTTGTTGTCTGTGGTTCCTTTAATCATAACGTAGTTTCTTCGTTTATCCCTTAAATTTTTTTGACTGTTTGATTTTGCTTTGTCAGATAGCATGATTGAAATTCCTGCTTTTTGTAATCACTTGAAGCATAGTAATTTTCCCCCATCCTCTCAGTTTTATGTTGTGTAAATATATTTCTTGTAAGCAACAGGTTGTAGGTTTTGTTTTTTTATTCAGTCTCTTTTGTTTTATTGGATTGCTTAATCCACTCATTTAAGTTCTAAGAGTTAGGTTTATATTTTCCTCCATTTATCTCTAAATATTTTGATCATGTCATTATTTCTCCCCTCTTCTGATGAAAACACAAATTACTAGTTACTTTAGTTTAATCTTTTTTAAAGATGGCTCTCTTTTCAAACTCCCCCCCCACTTACATGAACTAATGCAAAGTGAAATGAGCAGAAACAAGAATATTGTACACAGTAATAACAATATCGTAGGATGATCAAGTGTGAATAACTTAGCTATTCTCAGCCATACAATGATTTAAGACAATTCCAAAGGACTTATGATGAAAAATGCTGTCTACCTCCAGAGAAAGAACTGATGAAGTCTGAATTCAGATCAAAGCATGCTTTTTTTTTTTACTTTATTTTTCCTTGAGATTTTTTTTGGGGGGGGGTCTGTTTTTTTTTTTCCACTACATAACTATTTTGGATATATGTTTTGCATGACTACACATGTATAGCTATATCAAATCACTTACCACCTCAGTGAGAAGAGAGGGGAGGGAGAGGAGAGAATTTGAAATTAGAAATTTTAAAAAACAAATGTTAAAAATTGGTTTTACATGTAATTAGGAAATTTTTTAATTTTTTTTTGGTGAGGCAGTTGGGGTTAAGTGACTTGGAGTCACACAGCTAGTAAGTGTTAGGTGTCTGAGGCCGGATTTAATTTAATGAAAAGGAGGCCTTTCCTCCTGACTCCAGGGCCGGTGCTGTATCCACTGTGCCACCCAGCTGCCCCCCAAAGAAAACATTTTTGAAAGAACATATGTAAAGCAAAAAAAAAATGTAGGGGGAAGGGTTTAAATAACTAGATAAAAGCAAAAAATAAAAATGAACTAATAAAGCAAAACCCCAAAGTAAAAGAGATAAGAAATGAGGGAAAGTTGTTAATTATTTCAACTAGTTTTTTAGTTTATTCTCTTAGATTCTCCAAATATATCATAGTGTCTGCAAAGAATGATAGTTTTCTTTCCTCATTGCCTATTCTAATTCCTTCAATTTATTTTTCTTTTCTTATTATTATAGCTAGCATTTCTAGTACAATATTGAATAACAGTGGTGATAATGGGCACCCTTGCTTTATCCCTGATCTTATTGGGAAAGCTTCTAGCTTATCTCAAGTACAGATAATGCTTGCTGATGGTTTTAGATAGATACTTCTTTTCATTTAAAGGAAAGTTCCATTCATTCCTATACTCTCTAGTGTTTTTTAATTGGAATGGTGCTGTATTTTATCAAAGGCTTTTTCTGCATCCATTGAGATTGTTATATGATTTCAATTTCTTTTTCTAAGATAGAATTATTTAAGTATTCTCTTTCTTCTTTTGTTAATCTGGGCAATTCATATTTTTGTAAATATTAATCAATTTTACTTAGATTGCTCTATTGGCATACAATTAGGCAAAATAGCTACTAATTGTTGCTTTAATTTCCTATTCTTTGGTGGTGAATTCATCCTTTTCATTTTTGATGCTGGTAATTTGGTTTTCTTTTTTTTTTTTTTAAATCAAATTAACCAATGTTTTATCTGTTTTATTGTTTTTTTCTCATATAACAGTATTTTATGTATTAGTTCAATCTTTCTCTTATTTTCAATTTTATTAATCTCTTCTTTGCTCTTCAAGATTTCCATTTTGCTATTTAATTGGGAGATTTTGCATTGTTCTTTTTCCAGTGTTTTTTAGTTACAAACCCTATTAGTTTATTTTCTCTTTCTCTATTTTATTGACGTAACCATTTAGAAAGACAAATTTTCCCCTAAGTACTGTTTTGGCTGTATCCCCAAAATTTGGCATGATGTCTCATTGTGTTGTCATTTTCTTTAATGAAATTCCTGATTGTTTCTATGATTTGTCCTTTGACTCACTCATTCTTTAGGATTAGATTATTTAGTTTGCAATTAATTTTTAATCTGTCTTTATTCTTTGTGTATCTTTCTCCTTTGAGTGTGTTTCAGCATATTACAGGATTCTGGTTTTTAATCCATTCTGCTATCAGCTTTTGTTTTGTGGGTGAGTTATGATGACTATGTATTTCCTTCTATTGTACTTTCCCCTCCTCCCCTCCTCAAAAGTGTTTTACTTCTGACCACTGTCTCCCTTATTCCTTCCTCCCTTTTATCAGCCCTCTCCTTTTATTCTTTCCTCAGTACTTCATTTTATAATTTTTGTGGAATATTCCACCATATTCTTGTTTCCCAATCTGTTTAGCCATTCTGTAATTGATAGAGTAAGATAGATTTCTATACCCAAATGAGTGTGTATATTATTCTTTCTTTGATATTTCTTATTATTTAATTTCTTGAGTATTATTTTGTCTCCTTTTGTGTCTCCTGTTGATTTTTTTCATAATTTTTTTGTATCACTCTCATTTCTTTTCCCAGTTTTTCCTCCCCCCCCCCCCCCCCGTTTGATTTTAAAATTCCTTTTTGAGCTCTTCTATGAATTTTTTTGGGCCTGAGACCAATTCACATTTTTGGGGGAGGGACTTTTGCATGTAGCTATTTCCACATTATTGTCTTCTGAATTTGTGTTTTGATCTTCCATTCATCATAATAACCTTTTCTGGTCAGGGTTTTTTTTTTTTTTTTGGTTCATTTTTCCAGCCCATTTCTTGACATTTAACTTGATGTTAAAGTTGTGCTATGCTCCTGGGGTGTGGAGCAAGCTTCAGGTTTTTTGTCAGCTGCTGTTTTCAGAGCCAATTCTTTTTTTTTTTTCCTTTCACTTCTTCTAAGGTGGTATGATCTAAGGATAGGCTTGTTTACTACTCTCCTGGCCTGGGCCTTGCTCTGTGAGTGACCAGAAGCATTCTTTTCTGCCCTGGAACTGTAACCAGGTTCCCCAGTCCTGTTCTTCATTGCCCTAAGACTACATCCTGGAGCTGTATAGGCAATGCAGCACAGTCCTCAGTGTCAGCAAATGGTCCTCTGTAATCTCCTTCTGAACAGTTTTCTGACCCCCTAGGGCTGCAGAACCTACCCTTGTCTGTGTGCTGAGAGCTCCAGAAGCCACCCTTTGCTGATTCAGTCATTCCCAAGGCCTGTTGCTGGCTTGTCTGGGCATCACCTGCCCTGGACTGTGCTTTAGTCTCACCCAAGTGAGACAAACCTTTTCTGCCAATCTTCTAAGTTTTCTTGGACTGGAAAATTGTTTCCCTCCATCCTTTTGTTCATTCTGCTGCTCCAGAATTTGTTGTGAGGCATTATTTTGTCTGGAGGGTTATATGGGAGAACTCTGGTAAGTCCTTGCCTTTACTCTGCCATTTTGTCCCCTTTTTCCTCTCAGTCAAATTCTTTCCTTCCTCACCTGCCCTTCAATTTGTCTTGTTTATTAGTTTTTCCTTTACTTTTTTTTTTTATGAATGTAATCAGGGTTAAATGACTTGCCTAGGGTCACATAGCTAGTAATTTGAGGGGTGTTTGAGTCCCTTACCTGGAGTCTGCAGTGATATTTGCTGGAATTAACCATGGAAGATTTTGGTCCATGGGTTATTTTTCCTCATATTTCTTTGTAAACATTTCAATATTCTTGTTGAAATTTTTTAGGGTATTTTGATGGCAAGTTGACCTGTAGGAGGTACTTACTAGTGCAATGTAGGACTGGATAAGTCGGTCAGTTTTGGTTGCTGGCTTCCATTTTTCTACATTAGTTACTGACAAGACACATTTACTCTTTTTTAAAATTGATAATTGGGTTATAATAGCTTAGTTTTAAATGTGATCTTGGGTGATTTGAATTATACTCTCATTTGTTTGTTTTTTGTTGTAAAGACCCCTCTGTAATATAGGTCAACAACAGTAAGCTCTTGCCAAGGCAATAAATTAATTTCATTTATCTGAATGTTATGCAGATTTTTAGGTGGTGGTGCAGATTGAGTGCTGAGCCTAGGGACAGGAAGACTGAGTTCAAATCCTCCCTTGATTGTAAAATTGTGATAATAGTACTTACCTTTCAGGGCTATTGTGAGTACCAAATAAGATAATAATGTGTTTAGCAAGTGCCTGACATGTAATAGGTGTTATATAAATATTAGCTATTATTATTATTACATTTGTGAATTGCTTCCAGCTCTTTTCATTGCTTTTCTGTTGGCTACCAACTTGGGGTCTGGTCCAATGATGTGACCCTTAAAAAATTATTGATGTCTTTTGTTTTTATAGTATATTTTATAAAGAAATATGCATATTTAACAATATATAAATAAACATATCATATATCTTATATTTTATATTTTTTTCATTTCCCTATATATCTATCCCATCCCTACCACAAAGAGCCATCGCATGTAACAAAGAATAAGAAAGAGAAAAGCAGTTCAGTAAAACTAACCAGCATATCAACTGAGCCACACATTATGTGCGTTGTCCTATATCCAAGGTTTTCCATCTTTTCAAAAAAGAGAGACAGGTACTTTTTTTTTAATTCTTCCTTAGGACCAGGCTTGCTCATTATGATTATATACTGTTCACTTTAAAAATAAAAGTCTTTCCATTTCCATTGTTCATAGTCACTGTGTATATTCTATTATTGGTTCTACTTCACTCTATCAATTTGTATGTTTCAGTACTTCATTTTATAATTTTTGTGGAATATTCCACTATATTCTTGTTTCCCAATCTGTTTAGCCATTCTGTAATTGATAGGCCATCTACTTTGTATCCAATTCTTTCCTCTTGTGGTCAGCTAAGTGGCACAGTAGATAAAGCACCTAGCCTAGAGTCAAGAAGATCTGAGTTCAGAATTGACTTCAGACACTTACTGTGTGATTCTGGGCAAGTCATTTTATCCTCTGTTTTTCTTAGTTTCTTCATCTGTAAAATGGGGATAATAATAGCACCTATCACTCAGGGTTGTTGTGAGGATCAAATAAGATATTTGTATGATACTTAGCACACTGCCTGGTACATAGGCACTATATAAATTTAGCTATTATAATTATAATATTATTATTCCAGATTGTTTTCCAGAATGGTTCTACTAATTTATAGGCACACCAGCAATACATTAATTTGCCTATCTTTACAAACCCTCTGGCATTGACTGTTCCTATGTTTTGTCTTCTTTGTCTTTTTACAGTGTGTGAGGTGAAACTTCAGAGCTGTTTTATTCTGTATTTCTCATTAAGTTAGTGATTTGATACTTTCTTTCCTGTGGTTGTTTCTAGTTGGCAGTTCTTTTTTTTGGAAAATTCTTTGTTCATATCCTTTGACCATTTATCCGTAGGCAAAGAGAGTTTGAGCTTATGTTTTTCTTTTGTCTGTATCTTGGATATCTATCCCTTATGAATAAGTAAATTAATTAATCCCTTATAATCTCACCACTGGACCTAGAAGGCTCTGGAAGAGAAAGTGAGGCTGGTGACTTTGCACAGCACTCCCTCACTTAAATCCATTTCACTTGCTTGTCATAGCATCACCTCCCTGATGTCATGGTCCTCTTTGAGAATGAAGGATAAAGAACAACAACAATCGATCAACATTCCCTAATTAGAGATATTTGAAATAAAGAGTTTTTTCTCAGTCCACTGCTTCCATTATTCCAGATGCAGTAATTTTATTCAAAAGCTTTTTAATCTCATATAAACAAAACTATTTTGGCTTTTGCCTCTTCTCCTTTTTTGGTTAAGTATTCATAACTTCCCTGTAATTGTGAAAGGCATATCATACGCTTCTTTCCTAAATTTTTTGTGGTATGCACTCTAATATTCAAATCGTGTGACCATTTTGTATTTATTGCGTAATACAATGTAGGATACTAGTCTAAGTCTAATTTGTGCCACATATCTTTGCAGCTTTCCCAGTAGTTCTTAGGGAGTTTATTCCAAGGTGATTTATGTTTTCAGATTTATCAAACACTGGGCTATTGAGTTTTGTGATTTCTGATTCTTCCTTGTCTAGTTTGTTCCATTGATCTATTTTTGTCATTTTTTAACCAGTACCAAATGATTGTGATGATTGCTGCTTTATAGTAAAGGTAGAGTTCTGGAAGTGCTATTCTTTCTTCTTTACTTTTTTCATTATTTACTTTGATAATCTAGATTCCCCCCTTCAAATGATTTTTTTCTCTGTATAAAAATCCCTTTGCTATATTATATGTCAGCCATATTAATCAATATTGTTCTAGACTATTTAAAATAAATAGACAGTATAAGATTGGAAGATTGCTGTGATGTAGGAAATGATGAGTTGGTGGACTTAGAGAAATATGGAAAGATTTGGACTTATCAGGGAAGATATCCACCCTCAGAGAAACAGGACAAACAAGTATAATTTGATCTTACATAGATGCATATGAATGTATGTGTCTATATATATGAGAATGATTATAGATATCTAAGTATATGTATGTATATGCAAGTGTATGTATGTATATATGTATATAGGTTTAGATAGACATGTGTATATGCATGTATATATACAGATATACGAACATACACACATATATATACACATCTGTTTATATATACAAAAATACATACTTACATGCATGCATGCATGCATACACACATACATGTATATACCCACGCTTAATTGTAGCCTTCTTGGGGGAGGAATGAGGGGAAAAAAAGAAGAAAGTATGAAGTACACAACAGAGAACAAAAGAAAACTTACAAGGAAGCAAAGAAAAAATGGATAGCTCTGAACACAATGTGTAACATGTATTTATTTATTTTTTTGGTGAGGCAGTTGGGGTTAAGTGACTTGCCCAGGGTCACACAACTAGTATCATATGTCTGAGATCAGATTTGAACTTAGGTCCTCCTGACTTCAGGACTGATGCTCTATCCACTGTGCAACCTAGCTGCCCCTATATAGGCTTTCTTGAAATGGAAATTTATTTCTGTATATTTTGAATCCTCTCTCTGACGTTCCGCTATGCACATGGAAATGCTTTTTTTTCTTTTCTTATTTTGTATTTAAATTTTTTTGGGGGGGGGGGTTAGGCAGTGTGTTATGTGTCTGAGGCTGGATTTGAACTTAGGTCCTCCTGAATCCAGGCCTGGTGCTCTATCCACTGCGCCACCTAGCTGTGCTAGTATAAAAAATAAAATAATGAAAAATACCCTTTGGTATTTTGGTTGGTGTAACATTAACTCTATAAAAATTTTTTGGTAATTTTGTCATTTAGTTATGTTGTGATGACCGGGCTTAGAATCCTGAATATTCTTTCAGTTAGTTAAGTTCTTTAGCTATTTTGTTTTTCAGCTATTTAAATTGTATTTTCCTTGTTTTTCTGTTTGTATTATGAATTTTTATTTTTGATTTGTCAGATGGCATGATTTCAATTCCTACTTTTTTTTATTTACTTAGTGCAGAGTAAATTTGTCCTAGCCTCACCTATGTATTCAATGTATGCCTTTCCTTTAAAATGTTTTTCTTATAAGCTACAGATTGTAGTTTTGTTTTCTTATCTTTCAATATTTTATTCTCCATTTTATTCAATTGCTTAATCTATTCACATTGAAAGTTATAAGAGTTCAGTTTATATTTTCCTGTGATTTGCGGCTCAAGTATTTTTTTTTTCCCTTGAATTAAGATTTGTTTTTGTTCCTTTTTATCTTTTGTAAATACTTTATCACTAACATTAGTTTTTCTTTAATTCTTTTAATGATACCGTATACCTAGGCTTTCTTCCCTGTACTCCCTTAGTTCCTCCCCTTGCCCCCCTTTATCTGCTAATCCTTTTTTGAGTTTTGGAGTTTCACTTAGTGGTTTCACATTTCCAGTTAGGCCATTTTGGGTTGCATCTTGAACTCCTTTGCCTTTTGGAATATATTTGTTTGCATATTGTCTTTCACATTAGATTATAAGCTCCTTGAGGACAGATACTTCTTTTGCCTCTTATTGTATCTTAGCACAGTGCTTGATTTTTCTTTTTTTTTTCCCCCCTTTAGTTATCTCATTATTTCCCTCTTTTTTCCCTCTTAATTCAGTGGTTAATTCAAAATCCCTTCTCTTTTCCCCTCCTACTTTGTTTTGTTAGTATTTTTCTTTTCTGTACCTTTTTCTAGTGATTTCCTTATCTTTTTGCCTTCAATAATTCTTTTTCTTCTCTATTCTGAACTTATATTCTTTGATTCATGGTCTGTATTATTTTTTTGTCTCTTTGTATTCATTATAGCATTATAGTTTCTGAAATACCAAGTTTGAGCTCCTTCTAATAATGAATTTCCATATTATTGCCTTTGTAAATTTTGCCCCCATATCCCTTTTTTCTGTTGTACTTAATTCTTTGATATATCAGTTCTTGAGGGAAATGAGAGAAGATGTATAGCCTCATGGTGTATATTTCCCTGTGTCGTAAATTCTGCAGTCTGTTTCTGCCCCTTGCCCTTCCCATGCTCATTTCCCCTTCCCCCCATTTGCCATGTATTTACTTCTCTAGGTTTATGTCCTTCCACCATTCTGGGTGCCAGTTGCCCCCAGCAGCTCCTAGGTCTCTTCTTCTGTGTCAGAATATTATCCATGGAGGCTTAATACTTTTCAGAGGAAATGATCTCTCTCTTCCTGCAAGTTAGACTCATTGTAATATCCCCATCACCCATTATAGAATATATCTCCTCCTCCATGGGAGTACCATTGATCCATTCTTCCCATTGGGTTGAGACCTTTCCCTCTCTTTCTTATCCCTTTGTCCAAATTCCTTCCTTTGGCATCTCTTCTATTCTCCTATAACTCTTCTTCCTGAGAAACTACTGTAGTTATCTTTCCTTTGTTCTTCACTCATCAACATGACTAGTGTATATTAGCATTTTCCCCCACTGTCTTCTGTGTTATTTTTCCCCTTTTACTCACTTTCCCATACTGAAGTTTATTTCCACAAAATATATTGATTCACCAGTAGGAGGGAGGCAGGGAAGAGGATTGTGGTATTTTAGGCCTGTTCTTCTACCAGCACTTCTTTTCCTTTAAATTCCACTTTCATCTTTGTCCCCTTATGTATTTTTTTAAAAAAACTCTTAATGGTCCCTCTGTTGTTGTTTTTAATCATCTTTAGAGATAGAGTAATTTATTTCATTATTTTTTTCCTAGGTAGTTGTATTTATTTAACTTTCTTAGATTTATATTGTTTAAGGTATTTGCAGGTTCATTATTCTGTTCACATCTGTTTGTTTTCCTAGAATACTCCAAATACCTCTTTTTGAATGTCTATTTAAAATGAATATTAGTCTCACATTTACAAGTTAAGCCATTTTGGGTTGTATTTTGAACTCCTTTGCTTTTTGGCATATATTATTCTGTCCCTACTGCAGTATTTATTGGGTGCAGAATAGTCTTGTTAATTGAATTTCTTTTCCTTGTATTTGAAGGCCTTTTTCCTCTCTACAGAATTGGTTGTCATTGAAATTGTTGTATTTGGCTTAAGTGTCTTGAAGTTTGAAACACAGGGGTTATGTTTTTGTTTTTGGAGGTGATATGTGGATTCTTTAAATTGGTGCTTTGTTTTCTGTATAGAGAAGTTCTGGGCAATTTGATAAAATGATCCTTGGATAGTCTCTGTGTATCCTGTCTCTGAAGTCAATGACTTTTGTTTGTATAGAGAGCATGAGCTCTTTTATGTTTTTTGCTTTTTGCTTCTCTGTCCAGGTTGTCCCTTTGATTGGTTGTGTTTGTATTCCAAAACTCTTGTTTTCTCTTTAGCTTTTTTGGAGAGGCTCACCATTGTAGATTCAAGTTTTTCTATTCTGCTAATTACTTCTGATCATAATATGTGCTGACCATAAATTCTAATATTTGTTCCCTTCTAACTTCTTTTATGCTTTCTGTTTTCCTTTTTTTGTACCATTCTGAAACAATTGATTGTGGTTCCATTCTGTATTGAGGTTTTCTTGTATTAGGCAATTCAAACCACCACCTTGACTGCTGTTTCTCCTTAGAACCCTGTAGAGACAGCCCAGGACCCTGATCCTTTGAAATAGTGGTGCTTTCAGCCTGGTGTTTGTAGCTGTCATCTTAGGAAGCAACCCCAGTGGAGTTGTTGCCTGGCAACTGTTTCTGCAGGTCCAATAGCTGTGGCTTCTGAAAGACCAGAAAGTTCTTACCTGCAAAGTCACTGTCAAATGGTTCAACATCAGAAGTGGATATGATTTTTTCAGTGGAAATGACATTAAAGAAAAGACACCAACCATCTGATTTTTCTCTTGGACCCTAAGGGCCTTAGGACCTTTCCATCTGACTTCCAGCTGAAACTTTCCATGTATGTTGTTTCCCCCATTAGAATGTGAGCTCCTTGAGAGCAGATAATGTCTTTTCTCTTCATTTGCCCAGCACTTAGCATAGTACTTTGCACATAGTAAGGCCTTAATTAGTCATTTGTTTGTTCCTTCTTTCCTTCCTTCCTTCTGTTTCATCAGGCATTGATTCAATTTCCTTTGTCTTGTAATAATTATTTGGAGAACTTTGTGATTTTTGTGAGTTTTTACTTCGTATCCTTATGATTTTAGTATTTTTTATCTTCCTTGTGCTCTACTTTTTAATTAAGTATCTTCCTCTTAAAATCTTTGGTGGTTTTAGTCTTTTTTCCCTTGTATTCTCATGTTACTTTCTGACTCCTCCCCATTTGATGGTATCTGTATTCCTAGGGTTGGAAAAGACTGTCTCAGCTTCTTCCCAAGTTGGAGTATTTACTTTTCACTCGCTTTGGGTCCATATGCCAGGTAGCTTCTAGGGAGACACAACTGCTCCTAACTGGCTTTTCAATTCCCTTTTCTTTAAGCCTTGTAGAGTTGTGCACACTGTCCCCCTGCTACAATTCTGTCAGTTGGTTCTTTTCTAACTCCCTTGGCAATCCACTGCTATTGCTGCTGCACTCTACTTAAACTGTCTTGATCCACAGTTTAAAAAGTTTTGAAGGAGTCATGAGTGGAAAAAGTTTAAGAAGCTCTGCTCTAGATGACTCATATTTGTGTGTCTGTCTCTGACCTGTCCACTGCACTATAAAGCCTTTTATCTGGAAATGCCTATTGGACCTCTTCATATGATTGGCCTATTGCTACCTCAGACTAAACTTGACATGAACCATCTTACTTTTTCCACTAATAAACCTGGTTTCCCCTCTGACTTAATGATTCCTATCAGTTATACCAGTATTTACCAGTTTCCTGCATTGACATTTTGAGTGCTTTATTTGTCTTTTTCCCTAACCTTCATATTCAGACCTCATGGATTCCTAAGGATTTCTCCTTTTACATCTGTTAACTATGACAATAGCCTGAGGTCTTTATTTACTCTTCTCCAATCTGTCCTTAGTTGCTGCTAGGTTAATCTTTCTTATTTGGTCTGATCTAGAACTCTAAAGTGACTCACTATTTTCTACCCATTAAAATTCAGATTTGCTTAATTGCTATTCAAGAATCATAACAATCTGGCATGATTCTATCTTTACCAGTCTCTTTTACATTGTTTTCTTTTATATATGCTATGCTGGAGTCAGATTGTACAGAGAACTCCTGTTCTGTGAACATGCTTTGTAGGTCTCCACTTTTGTGCATTTGTTCTTCTAATTCCCTCTAGCCAGAATACCCTCTTGGCCTGTTTAATTTCTCCCTGTCCATTAAAGATTAATTCAGATGCCACCTTTTATGTAAAGTATTTCTTGATCATTCTTTTCAGTCAGTCAATAAGTGAACAAGTAAGAGAAGGGGAGGGAACAAGCATTTATTAAGTGCTTACTACGTGCTAGGCACTGTGCTAAGGACTTTACCATTATCTCATTTAATCCTCACAACAGCTGTGTGAATTACAGGTGCTATTATTTCCACTTGATAGTTGAGGAAACAGGCAGACAGTGTTTAAGTGACCTGCCAAGGTTCACATAGCTATTAAGTGTCTGAGGCTGTTTCAGTATCAATTTTCTAACTTGAATGTCTTAGAGCTCTTCCTTCCTGCTTTCCTTCCCTCCTTCTTTCCTTCCTTCCCTCCTTCTTTCCTTCCCTTCTCTCTCTCTTTCTTTCTTTCATCCCTATACTAAATTGTAACCTTAATATCATTCTGTTTGTTGAACAGGAGTTCACCAACTATAGTCTTGGTTACATAGAGGACCATCAGGCCTTACAATGTGTTTTGTTCCTGTGCAGTCTAGGCTTTGAGACATTACCATCTGCTTTGCTGCTAAGGAGCCCTGGACCTTTTTTCATTTACCCTGCCAAAGGATTCTATATATGTTCTCTCTTCCGATTATAATGTTAGCTTCTTGAGAGCATAGACTGTTTAATTTTACTATTTGTATCCTTACAGCTTGGAGCATAGTAAATGTTTAATAAATGCTTATTCATTCATTTATTCATGAGAGCTAGTGTGGAAACTTTTGTCCTTTAGCAGCTTGTACATGGCTTAGCACATAAATAGGCATTTAATATACTATTGAACATAGCATATGTTTGATGTTTAAATCAGGCTGAGGTTTGTTTTTTGGGGGGTGGTGGAGTTCTCTGAGATACCTCTTTTAATAAACAGATAATCACAGAATTATACAATCTTAGAATTAGACTGAACTTCAAATATTATCTTGTCCAGCCTCTACCCCAGTCATGAATCCTGTCTGTAACATTCATGATAAGTATTTCTATTTGAATACTTCTAACATTGGGAATTAATTGTCTTATGAGAGTGCCTACTTAATTTTGGGACAGATTTAATGGTTAGGGAACTTTTCTTTAGTATTAGGCTGAAATTTTCTGTTGGAAAGAGGAATTTAGAAATTTATGTAAGACTTTATTTCATTGTAAAAGTTTAAAAAAATTGTGTTTTTTAGCAAATGAAAGGAGCCACTTATCAATTTTTTTTAGACAGTGATTTGGAAACAATGCTAAGCTTATTTTTGTTCGGTTAGTGTGGAAGTGTTTGGTTTGAGCACAGGTCTCCAAAGTGTAGGCTGTGGCATCACTCAAAAAGGTTTGTGGTCAACCAGTCAGAGGGTGGGAAGATTGGTTCTATTTTACCCTCCCTTCCATAGCCGATTGTGGGGTATGTTTTCAACACAGTTATACCTACCCTTCACCCATAATTGCTCAACACTTCCCACTCTGTTAACTCCTAGCTTTTGCAAGATCCACTTTCCCCCTTTGTACATCAACTGCAACCAGAGTACCTACAGTAACACCTTCACAGGTACCACTGGAAAAATTCTACCTACATTCTACACCACCACCCCCAGCTTGTCACTTCCTCAGGCTTTATATTTTAGGGCAGTAATTCTTAAAAAAAGGTAATTAAAAAAACTCCTCCCTCTTCTCTCTTTTTTATTTTGTGTGTGGTAGAGTGAGCCACACAGGATAAACAGGCATGACGTTTTGAACTCCATTGCAGATTGTAATGCATTATCATCCACCTAAATCTACTCTTCTTCTGAACTACCCTGTTTCTGTTGGGGACCTTACCTCCTTCCAGTAATCTCAGTTTCCAATCTGGGTGGTATCTTGACTCTTTATTCTTTTTCATCTTTTAAGTAATTACTAAATCTTGAAATTTCTGTATCCACAAAATTTTTGGCATCTGTCCTCTTCCTTGTACTTACATAGCCACTATGCTAGTTTAGGCCCTTGTCACTTCAGCCTGAATTATTGTACTGTGCTCCCAATTGCTCCCTGTGTCTCATATGTATTCCTTCTCTAGTCCATCCTATGCACAGTTGCAAAAGAAATTTTCCTAAAATGCTGCTCTACACATGACGTAAAGTGTCATACTCTACACTTCCCCACCCCCAAACTGCAATAGATAGCTCCCTATTGACTCTAGGATCAAATATAAATGTTGACATTTAAATCCCTTTATAACCTGATCCTAACCTACCTTTTCACCCCTATTTAATGTTTTTCTCTTTTCCATACCATGTCTTCCCATACCAAGCCAGTCTTGGAAGCTAGATGGGTCAGTGGAAAGAGTACTTGACAAAGAATCAAAACCTGAATTCAGAAAGTCTCAGATGTGAGCTGTGTGACCCTGGGCAAATCACTTAACCTCTGTCAGCCTTGATTTCCTCATTTGTAAAATTGTAATAATATAATTCCGACTACCAAGGGTTGTGAAGTTGTGAAGATCAAATGAAATAATACTTGTAAAAGTGCTATATAAATGCTATGATGATGATGGTGACAAACTGGCCTTGCTATTTCCTACACTCAGACAAAAACACAACTAAAATGTGCAAATGTGAATAGGAAATTAAGGTATGATACCATCCATTAAGCAGAATCATAAAGAAAGGGAAATTGATATCTAGTAACTTTCTGCTGAATTGAACTCAGAATCAGTTCACTTTTTCTTGTTTTTGCATTGTCTGGTAAATAAAGACAATATTACTGAATACTGCTGAACACATTGCATGCTCACTGACTTGTGTTCTGTATTTAATGGATATATTGTGTCTTTAAATAAAGAAGTATTTTTTAAAAAATTTAGCTGTTTTGCTAGCTATGTCACTAACAAACAGCAATTATTGATAAGTATACTGTCCTGTAGGACATACACAGAGATTTAGATTACAACCTAATCCCTAGGAACCTTAAAATTTGTACTGGTTACATAAAAATGTTGGAGTTTAAAATAGTTTGTTTGAGTGAATCACCATTGCTAGAAAGATATCCTGAAGACATTGTAAAGTCAACATCCCATAAACTAAAGTCATTTTTCCCCACTCCCCCCATTTCCTCCCTTGCAAACGTATACTGGTTTATTTTGTGATTACTTGTAAAGAGTTAGTCATGAAATGACAAATTTTTGGCCATGCATGGTAACTCATGAAGACTTTCTTCTAAGGTATTGAGTGGCTATAATACCTATCTGTAGTGGTAGTTACCACACTGATGAAATGATGAATTCTTGAAGTATTAAGGAATATTGAGCTTCTGGAATATTATGTGTTTCACCTGAAGAATAGCAAATAAAAGCATTCAGATTGGTTGTCATAAAATAATCGAAATTTTGAGAAAAAAATAGAACAAATTTTTAGACTGCTTTCAAACTTTTTTTTCTATTCTTTAGAACACAAAGCTTTATGTATTACAATGATTTTTTTTAAACTGTTTCTATTAACTTCTCAAGTCAGAAGTTTCATTATCATTGAAATATGTCACGAGATCAGGGAAGTACATTCATTATAGAATTATTTAATAAATAAGTTCCCTAGTTTGAAGAGCCAAATTTTTATGTGGGGTCAGGCAGTTGAAGACATTTACAAAGAATTAGTTGTTTGTTATTGCTGTATGAGTTGCAAGAATGGAAAAAAAAAGAAATTCTTTCTTCAATACTTCCTTCCAGGCTGAGTCATCACTAGAGAGTGGGAAGGGCAGCAGCAGCAAAAGAGAATCCAAACCCCAAAGCTGATATCTCAAAGTATCTTTTCTTGAAGTTGAGGGCTCAGAGGGGAGCCATCATGAGCGATGTTACCATTGTGAAAGAAGGTTGGGTTCAGAAGAGGGGTAAGTCCTAAACAAAACTGAAAATACTAGTAAGAATAAAAATTAAATTGTTGGTAAAAGTTTAGGGGTCTGTTGGGAATTGCTTGAGAAGAAAAATGTAATGTCTGGCATTTTATCTTAGCCAGTGGACAAAGTGAAACTTGTGATCTGTAGTATATTATGTTTTCTAGTTGGAAAAAAAATAATGCTATGGGTTACAGTTTAGGTGTTGGCTTTTATTTGAAAACATTTCTTGTAATTCTTGAATGTCTTTTATGATTTGACTGGCAAGTTAGCTCTGACTTTTTGACTTTGAGTTGTACCTTATATATATGTTTTGAAGAAACTTACAGGTTTTGTGATTTTCTAAAGTGGCCCAAAGAGCTTCATTCTGAATAAATGACTCAGAATGACTTTAACTCTTAACAGTTTTTAAATACACATACACATACATGTGTGTAAATGTGGATATATGTGTGTATGTACATAAGTATATATAACTTCTAATGTAGTGCATTGATCATTTGGATGCTGTATTTTAAAAATAATAACTTGATGGGCTTTTAATTTTGGTGGGTGGATAGGTGGAAGGGAATCTATATCTATCTATCTATCTATATCTATATATATATATATATATCAATGGAAACTGATGCTACAGATGATTGAGACAAGTCATGGATGATAAAGGATATTTTGGTTTTTAAATTTGTATTTTAATAATTAAAATCACTTAGTTTAAACAAATAATTCAAATATGTCATTTTTATTGGGATAAAATGAAATAGAAAAATGAAGTAAATGAAAAATTTAATTTATACTTATCCTTTATAAAATCACCTGCTTATGGAATAAATGTGTTATTAGAAAACTAGAGACTTTAGTATAGTTGTAAGCAGTTACAGTTTACTCACATGACCACGTTAAGTGGGATGGAACTATTCCATTCTCAGAATTTCAAAGTTCCTGTGTAGCTATTTTCTGTGTCAGAAGTTATTGGCAGACATTTAATTCTTTATAGAGTTTTTTTTAAAAAAAGATTACCTATTATTCCTTTAAAAAAAGGTTATATCGATGCCTTTTTTTACACTGACATTTCTTCATATTCCACCAGATCCCAACCACTTTGTCAAAAAGTAGTTAAGCAAAACTAATTGATACAGTGAACGAATGTAACATTTCTCTATTGAGAAGAGAGAGCTGTATTTCATCATATATTCTTCAGAAACAATTTTGGTCATTTAAAAAAAAATCTGAGTTTCCTTGCCTTTTATGTGCTGTTTTTTGAAAAAGTAATTACATACTGAATAGAAATACACAGTGTTTTATTGAAGCATTTTTATATCATTTTCAGTATTACATAGAATTTAAAATATACTTTCAAAGTTTTGTGTTGTATGCAGAACACACCTGAAGTGGTGTCTCTTCTTTAGAAAGTACTTTTCCTTCTTCTCAGTTTTGCTTGCATTTTCTCCATATTCATGACAGGTTTGGGGACTTATTGAATGAAGCTTTGCATTGGTGATAGTTTACCATATTTTTGAATATCTCAACTGAACTATTGAAGAAAAATATGCAAGTTTGGTCTTCCAATTAAATCATTGTTTGGCACCTTTTGGACACTATTTTTTATATTAGCTAACATACACAATCTGTTACTTAGGGATAGTCAACTTAATAAAAGATAGTTTGTTTCTGGGATTTGAATATACCTTGAATCAAATTATTGTTGCCCCAAATTCAGTACCAACAATCATGATATACATTTAGCTTAAAAGATGGGTATTGATTTTATCCCCTACTATCAGCATTGTAAAAAGTTTCTACATTGTATGTTTTCTGGACTTAATCTAATTTGATTTGCATTTCTGATGTAAATATGAAGCTGAGGAATCACATAGCTTATTCCATATCAGTGACTGTTAATTTTGCGACTGTTCTTTATAAAAAATAGATTCTTTCATTATTTTGGTTACTAATGATAAATAAAATCCCTCTACATAAAAAAAATTAGGATTATGTTATACTTTAACAGTTTAATAAGAACAAATACTTAATAAAGTGGTTATTATAGGTTTTCTTGTTCCTAGGCATTCATCACTAGATTATTCTGTCTCCCACCTCAGTACTAGCGATACTTCACCCCAAGAGGCACCATTAAGGCATCACTAAAGGTATAAAGTACACATTAATATGATGTATATAGGCCTCAGTCTCTAGGTTTGCTGATAGTGATCAATGTATTTCTTTCTTTGCTTTTTTTTTTTTTTTTAAATTTTGGAGGCAGTAGGGGTTAAGTGACTTGCCCAGGGTCATACAACTAGCTAGTAAGTGTCTGAGGCTAGATTTGAACTCAGGTCCTCCAGACTCCAGGGGTGGTGCTCTATCCGCTGCGCCACCTAGCTGCCCCTGATCAATGTATTCTAAAGTAAATGTTAAGCATTTGGTTCTTTAGGTCTAATTTCAAGCAAACAGTGCTGATACTTACTCATATCTAAGAAATGTTTACAGTGTTTAGAACTCAGTACATTAACAATGTGGGCAATTTAGTGGGTATGGAAAAGTTGCAAATCATAGGGAAATATAAATTGCAATATTATAAGTATAGGGTTTTGATGTTTTAAAAAACTGCTTTTTGGTAGTTGTGCATTCAACTATTAGTCACATAGGACTGGTCAAAATTTCTATTAGAGATTAATATATTATTTAAGTTGTTGTCTTTTTATCCTTTTTGTAATTTATTTTGCACAACTGAGCTGTAATGATGGTAGATAATTTAGATTTTGCTCTAGGGCACTAAATTTAGAGTGATCTGACAGCATTTACAATACTTTAACATCTAGAAACAACAGAGCTTTCTACCTAGTTAGGAAGAATAATTAGTTAAAATGAGAATTTACCAGATGGTGGGCTGCAGTGAGCTTCTCTCCCCATTTCCACCTCCCTTCTCTCTCCTTTTATCTTCATTCCTCCCATTCCTCACATCTCCCTTCCCTCCACTTTCCCCCTCCCCTCAGTAATTGAGGATATGACAGTTTCACTGGGAATGATTTCTGGTACTTCTCTCAGTCAAAATTCTTAAATGTTTTGCATAGTTTTACATAATTCTAAGACAGTTTTATCGCCAAAAATTTTTTTAATGGGTGAGAAAACTGCAAAAATGTGTTTGCTTCTTAGGATCTTTGTAATATATAACTAATTGAAGCTTAATGCTGTGTTATTTCTTTGTAACCTTTGTGTGTTTCCAGATGATATAGATTTCTTTCTAAAAATAAGTGACTGGAATTGCATTATTCCTTGCAGTATAGTTGTGTCTTCAATGTCAGTGATATTTAAAAACATTATTCTCTGAAAATATTTGTCTCACTAGTACTAAAATGATTTATTTAAATGTTGTATTTATGGAGATTTGTGTACTAAACAAGTAATGTTGAGAATTAGGAATCTATAAGTCTTGCTGAATAAATTAATTCCCACTGTGCAAATTCAGATGTGGGTAAATACTGAACTTTGTGAAGTTTTAGTATTTGATCAAAGTTTTACTTTTGTTGTGGCCTAACCAAACTTTAAAAATATATAGAACACAACAGAGATTCTTTTGGACTTCACTCGTGTAGAGATGTGTGCCTTTTTTGTTCATATTTTATTCAAATCATGACTTCAGAAATAAGTTACTCAGTGATTAAGGAGAATGAAAACGATAGTACCATTTCCTGTTTACTACAAAGCAGCAAACTTTTTCCATAAAGAGTAGTGCAGTGTCATTGTAGCAATGACTGTATGACCACATGGTATGTTAGAAAAATTCACTTTGACTTTTGGGATTATAAATTGAGTATAGACTTGTGAAAATTAAATGTTTCTGTTTAATTGCATTGAAAGCCTGAACTTTAGCTAATGTTTTTCTCTTCCAGTGTTGCGGGATTTGCTCTTGTAGTTTCAGCTGTAAAAACTGAGCGTAGTCATGTTCTTGAGAAGACGAGGCAATGTGATCTTTGGTTTTTTGGTAGTCTTTCTGGTTGGTATCTGTCAGTTTAGGACGCATTGATCTTCACTGTATGATAGTGTGAGATGTAGGAGACAGAAGTTTTGCGTTCATAAGTACTATAACTTTTTGGAACTCTTAGAAGTTAAGTTTCTAAAGTTTTTCTAGAGTTTCCTTGATCTGTAAAATGGGAATATTACTACTTGTTATGTACTTTACTGGATTGTTTTAAAGATCAGATGAGATAACACAAAAGTATCTTTGAAAAAGAAGGGCTTTTTGTAAGATTTAGAACCACAAAGGAACCTTGGAATCTAGTCCAATTCCCTTACTTTGCAAATGTGGAAACTGCCACCCATGGAGGTAAAGTGACTTAACCACAGTTGATGAAGTAGTAAACTGCAGGATATGGATTTATTTTAACCAAGGCCCTCTTATTTCAAATTCAGGATTCTGTTCATTTTACCATGCTTCTCTTATATAGAAATTGTTTTGACTAGCCTTTAAATGTTGACATTCTGCAAGCATCTATCTTTGTACATCATCTCTTCTCTTTAAACTTTTTTCTCTGGTAATCTACCATCATAGCCTCAACTCATTTTTATGTGACCAATAGTCATTTCTCTAGCTCTGATCTCTCTCCTTTGAAAAACATGGGTTCAAAATCAAACACTGTGACCTTTGACAATTCAATTCATCTCTATACCTCATTTCCTATGAAATTAGACTTGATGATCTCTTATGTTTTCGTCTAGCTCTACTATTCTATGATTCTTTTAGCTCTAGATCTTCATTTACAACTGGAATGGATTAGAAAAATATTTATTAAGCTCTTAGTATATGCCAAGCACTAGGTTAACTGCTAATAATGCAAATAGAAAACCAAGACATTCCATTCTTTCAAGAAGTTTACATTCTAATTTAGAGCGATAATAAATAAAGGAAGATTAATTATCATTATAATAACTAGCAATTGTAGCACTTAAAAGTTTGCAAGTACTTTACAAGTATTATCTCATTCTATCCTTAGAACAACCCTGGAAGGTTGGTGCTATTATCCCCATTTTACAAATGCAGAAACTGAAGCAGAGGACAGTTAAGTGACTTGCCCATAGTTAAGTGTCTGAGGCTGGATTTGAACTTGCATCTTTATGAATACAGTTCCAGCATTCTATCCACTGTACTACCTAGCTGACTCATGTTTGTCTTTTTAGTTCATGGCAGATGGAAAGGCCATCTCCATCAGTATGTCTTGTTTACACTTCAAGCTCAGTGTCCAGAACAAGACATCTTTTTCTTACCTAATTCTGATTTCCTTAATTCAGTTAATGGTGTCAGCATTGATCTTGTTACCGTTGATTGAAACTTTGGTGTTATTTTGATTCCTTCGTCTTCCATTCCAATCTAGTCTCACTTGCCAATCAGCAAACATTTATTAACGGCTTATTATGTGCAAAGTAATTGTGCTAAGTCCCAGTGATCCAAAGAAAGGCAAAAGCAGACTCTGCTCTCAACATAGAAAAAAAAAAATAGGTCCATATAAGACATATAAAGAGTAGATGGGAGATAGCCACCTAATCTTTACAGATCCATTTCACTCTTCACAACACTTCTAAATTAAAGTTTTCATCATTGGAGATGTTTATGCAGAAGCTGAATGACCATTTGTTTGGAATGTTGTAGATGGGCTTCATATTTTGAGTGGGAGAGTTGGATTAGATTGACTTCTTGAGTCCCTTCCAACTCTGAGCTTCTGTAAATCATTTGGCATGAATCTGATCAAGAAACACCAGAAATCAAAACCTTGCAGTGCTTCCCTGTTGCCTACCAAATAAAGTCCAAGAATTATTAAGGCAAAGCCTTCAAAACTCTTCACGATGTCCACGAAAGAGTGCCACTATCTTTCTAGCCATATCACACTGTTATCCACTAGGTATACTATGCTTCAGCAAATTTGCCTTCCTTTTCCCTTTGGAATCCCTCAGCAGTGCCTGGATTAGTCTTTGCTCCATATGTATGAGATTGTGCCTAGTACAAATATTCAGAGAAACTTTCTGATAGCTGCAGGCAGAAAATCTTTTCTTTCTTCAGACTTTGCATGGCACTTTAATTCTGATGTTCTGTTTTACATCATAGTTAGTTATATGTGTGTTGTATTGCTCCTATTAGATTTGAAGCTCTGTCAGTGCAGAAACTATCTCGCTTATCTTTGTGTCTCCCCTAGTGTCTGGTACATAATAAGTACTTAATATGTTGGTTGAATTGAATTAAGCAAAGAAAAAACTAGTTTTGTGCTGTATCTTGTGAGAGTTCTGCTTTTTTTTCCCTAGAGCTACCGTAGTCCCTAGGATAACCCAATTTCTAGAAATTATTACTATTAGAGAGAGGGAGAAAGGAAGTTAAAGAAACTACTGAATGATAATAGTTAATGCTTAAATGCCACTTCCTTTCTTTTTTATTGTGAACTTCACAAACAAAAAATTGAACATTTACTTGTGTGTGTGTGTGTGTGTGTGTGTGTGTGTGTGTGTGTGTGTATAGGAACAGAGAAGAGGATTTTATGTGAAACCATGAATCTCTTTTGTGAAGAGTTTGCTGTTTTAAAAAGAATATAATAAAGTCAGTGTACTATTTTCAAAGTTTTCCTGTTTGTGTTCCTTCAGAACTCTTCTTCTGAACATTTTTAAATGCTTGACTGACTCTTTTTTCCATTTAATTCTTTTTTTTTGTTGTTGGCAGCACTGTTGCCCACTTCCCTTTCCTCCCCAAATGCCCCCTAAATGAGAAAAATAAAAGCACAGTCATTGTAATAAATAAGCTTAGTTATGCAAAACAGTCCCACATATTTGCCATGTTCAAAAATGTATGTCTCGTTCTTCTTCTTGAGCGTATCACACCTGTGTCCGGAGTTCGGTAGCATGCTGCATTAGTGATCCTACAGAGTTGTTGGTCACTGCATTTATCAGAGTTCTTAAGTCTTTCAAAGTTTTTTCTTTACTATATTGTTGTTACTATATAAATTGTTCTTGTGGTTTTGCTGACATGACTCTGCCATCAGTTAATATGTGCTTTCCTAGGTATGGGAAACCATCCCTTTCATCATTTCTTATGGTACAATAATAATACTTCATTTTATTCATATTCCATAATTTATTCAGCCATTCCTCAATTGACGAATTCCATCCTTCCTTCCTTCTTCTCTCTCTCTCCCTCAGGTTTCATCAAGGATTGGTTCAGTTTCTTTTGTCTTATAATAATTATTTAGAGAAGTGCTTAATAAGTATTTATCAGATTGATTTCTTATATGCAAAATATTTCTTCAAAACTTAAAAAAAATTCTTGATGGTTTCTATAGAAATAGTATTAGTTAGAGAAAGTACAAGGATTTTCTCTCTCCAACTTCAGTTTGAATTGAACCTATTTATTACAAGTATAATTGAGAAAAAGGTGAGAAGTCAAATAAGTTGCCAGTTTGAAAATGTTATTAAAAAAAACAAACTATTTTTGCCTTTTATCAAGAGAATAGCATTTAAAATAATTTAATAAATCTTGAAGCTTAATGAGGTTTGTTCTATAGGATTATTTTTTAAACTTCAGAAATAGAATAACACATCTCTTCTAATATTGATTTTTCTCAGTTATATTGCATGTTTTATTAACCTTTTTATGTGATTTTTCACAGGTGAACTGTTTGGCTAATGATGAGACTATTAGAGTCTACGGGTTAGCAAGAGGCTCCTATGGTAGAGAAGATGACTAGGGTATACTGACATTACAAAACAAGGAAGCTGAACATCCAAGAGCTTTCCACTAATGAAGCTATGCGGAAGGAATAATGTATAGTTCTTTGATCTTTGGGTTGCCATCTATGCTATATTTGGAAACTCAGTAGTGCTTTCTATTTCTGTTACTTAAGCACAACTGGCCAAACTCTAAATTGCTTTAGGGAGCAGGGAGAGAAGAGTACTCATGTTCTATGTGCTGTAAATAGTTAAAAACTTAGTAAATTTCTGACTTAGAGAATGGACAGCTGCTGTATGGTAAACTGAAGGAAAATAATTAATGTAGATAGAATGCTTTAAAGGTAGAATGAAGTATTACTTCAAACTATATGGCAAAGCAGCAGAATGATGAGTTATAATAGTAGAAGACAAGACAAGAAAGCAAGATGTTTCTGCAAGAATAGTGACCAGTGGAGTAGTTTTTGAGCAGTGTGGAGTCAAACATAAGTCTTAAGAGATCATTGAGCACTGATGGTGAAAATATCACTTACGGCTGCAACTGAAGTTTCCATTTTGGCAACATGGTAAGGACTATTGAGTGAACTTGTCTTTTGACTGTAAGTTGATATACAATCAATCAGTCAATCAGTAAACATTTGTTAAGCACCTACTATGTGTCAGGCAATGTGCTAAGTGCTGGGGATACAAAAAGAGACAAAACACAGTCCCTGTCCTCAAGGAGCTCACAGTCTAAAAGGAGAGACAATATGCAAACACATTATACGAAGCAAGCTACATACAGGATAAATTGGAAATAATTAATAGGGAAGATATTGGAATTAAGAGGGGTTGAGAAAGGCTTCCTGTGGAAGATGGGATTTTAGTTGTCACTTTTTTTTTTTTTTAAGGCAAATGGGGTTAGGTGACTTACCCAGGGTCACACAGCTAGTAAGTGTTATGTGTTTGGTCTGAGTTATGTGTTTGGTCTGAGGCAGGATTTGAACACAGTCCTCCTGACTTCAGGGCCAGTGCTCTATCAGCTGCACCACCTAGCTTCCCGAATTTTAGTTGTTACTTAAAGGAAGCCAGGGAAGTTAGTAGGTGGAGTAGAGGAGGAAGAATGTTCCAGGCAGGGGGGACAGCCAGAGAGAATGCTCAGAGCCTAGAGATGTACTGTTTTGTTAATGGAACAGTCAGGAGGCCAGTGTCACTGGATTGAAGAGTATGTGTTGGGGAATAAGGTGTAATAAGACTGCTGCCTACAAACATGCCCATGTCTCCCCCATTCTTAAAAAATCCGCACTTCATCCAGCCATCCCCACTGTTTCTCAACCTATATCTCTTCTCAGCTAAACTCCTAGAGAAAGCCATCTATCTATACTAGGTACCTCTACTTCTCCTCTTACTCTCTTCTAAATCTTTTGCAGTCTAGCTTCTGACCTCATCAGTCAACTAAAACTGTTATCTACAAAGTTACCAATAATCTTTTTAATTTGAGACAACCTGGTGATGTCATAGATAGTCAGGAAGACCTGAATTCAGTTACTGCCTTAGACACTTAACTAGTTGTGTGACCCCGAGCAAGTCTTTTAGCTTCAATTTTTTCATCTGTTTAATATTGACTACCTTGCAGGGTTACTGTGAGGATCAAATAAGGTAATGTTTGTAAAGCAAACCTTAAAAGGCCTTAAAGGGCTATATAGAAGATAGTTATTATTGGGGCAGCGAGGTGGCACAATGGTTAGTGTTTTGGGCCTGGAGTCAGGAAGACTTATCTTTCTGAGGTCAAATCTGGCCTCAGACACTTAGTAGCTCTGTGACCCTGGGCAAGTCATTTAACCCTTCTTGCCTCAGTTTCCTCATTTGTAAAATGATCTGGAGAAGGAAATGGCAAACTGCTCCACTATCTTTGTCAACTCCAAGTGGTGTCATGAAGAGTCAGACATGACTTAAAAATGACTCAACAAGAACAATAAAGATATTGTTGGTGGTGGTGGTGCTGTTGTTACATTTAATGGGCTTTTCTCAGGCCTCAGAGCTTTCTGAACTTTGGTGGCCATTGTCAGTCCTCCTGGATATTCTTTTCTTTTTAGGTTTTTAGGTTTTTATTATACTACTCCCTTCTGGTTCTTCTTTTAGCAGCCCAATTGCTTATTCTCATTATCCTTTGCTGATTTTTCATCCGTCATGCCCAGTAATTATAGGAGACCCTCAAGGCTTTGTGCTGGGTTCTCTTCTCTTTTTACTCTATAATATTTTATTTGGTGATGTCATTAGCTGTCATGGGTTCAATTTTCTCTTTGCAGATGATTCTCAAATGAATATAAACAATACTCATCTCTTTCCTGAGGTCCGTCCATGCTGGTATCACCAATTCCCAGTTGGACATGTTGAATTGTATGTTGCACAGGCATCTTAAATTCAACATGTCTAAAGCACAACTTGTTACCTTTTCTGTCCTCAAACCCTTCCTTTTTCCAGAATTCCCTCTTAGTTGCAACAATCACCCATGCTTACAACTTTGGTGACTTTACTGTCACTTAACTCCATTTATCCAATATGTTGTCAAATTTTGTTTTTGCCTTCACATACATTCCTTTCTCTCCACTCACAGAGCTTCCACCCTTGTGTATGTTTTTGCCTGTGCTATTTCAGTAGAGTTCTAATTGGTTTCCTTGCCTCAAGTGTCTCCTAACCCTAGTCTATCCTCTACATCGCTAGCAAAATGATTTTCCTAAAGCCCAGGCCTGACTATGTCACCCCTCTTCCCTATTCATCAGTGACTCCCTATTACCTCCAGGGTCAAATAGAAAACCCTATTTGGCATTTAAAGCCCTTTACAACCTGACCCCTTTCTACCTTCCCAATCTTTATTCCTCTTCCACTTACTCAGAAATTTCGTTAGACTGGTCTACATGCTCTTCTTCACACATAACACTCCATTGTTCTGTTGTATTTGTACTGACTATCCACCATTGCTAGAATGCTCTCTCTCCTCACCTCTTTTTTTTTATTAATTTATTTTGATTTATCAGCAGTCACTTCCATAAGCTTTTGAGTTTTAAATTTTTATCCCCCTTCCTCTTCAAGAGGGTACGCAATCTGATATAGGCTATACATACATTCCTATTAAACATTTTCACATTAGTCATGTTATAAGGAAGAATTAGAACTAATAGAAGGAACCACAAGAAAGAGGAAACAAAAAAGAAGGTAAAAAAAAAAGCAAATAGTATACTTCGATCTGCATTCAAACTCCATAGTTCTTTCTTTGGATGTGGATAGCATTTTCCATCATGAGACTTTTGGAGATGTCTTAGATTCTTGCATTGCTGAGAAGGGCTAAGTCTATCAAAGTTAGTCATCACACATCATGGCTGTTACTGTGTACAACATTCTCCTGGTTCTGCTCACTTCACTCAGCCATCAGTCCATGCAAGTCTTTTCAGGTTTTTCTGAAGTCAGCCTGCTCATCATTTCTTATAGCACAATAGTATTCCATTACATTCATATACCACAACTTGTTCATCCATTCCCCAGTTGATGGGTAGCCCCTCAATTTCCAATTCTTTGCCCCCACAAAAAAAGTTGATATAAATATTTTTGTACATGTGGGTACTTTCCCATTTTTATGATCTCTTTGGGGAACAGCTCTAGAAGTGGTATTGCTGGGTCAAAGGGTATGCACATTTTTATAGCCCTTTGGGCATAGTTCCAAATTGCACTCCAGAATAGTTGAATCCTTTCACAACTCTACCAACAATGCATTAGTGTTCCAATTTTCCCACATCTTCTCTAACATTTATCATTTTCCTGTTTTGTCATGTTGGTCAATCTGATAGGTGTGATGTACCTCAGAGCTGTTTTGATTTGCATTTCTCTAATCAGTAGTGATTTAGAGCGTTTCTTCATGTAACTATAGTTGGCTTTAATTTTTTCATCTGAGAACTTTTATCAACTGGGGAATGACCTGTATTCTTATAAATTTGACTTAGTTCTCTATATATTTTAGAAATGAGGCCCTTATCAGAGACACTGGTTGTAAAAATTCTTTCCCAGTTTTCTGCTTCCCTCCTAATCTTGATTGCTTTGGCTTTATTTGTGCAAAAACTTTTCAATTTAATGTAATCAAAATTACTCATTTTGCATTTCATAATGTTCTCTATCTCCTGTTTGGTCATGAATTCTTCTGTTCTCCATAAATCTGATAGGTAAACTATTACTTGCTCTCTCAGTTTGCTTATAGTATTAGCCTTTATATCTAAATCATGAACCCATTTTGACTTTATTTTGCTGTATGGTGTGAGATTTTGGTCTGTGCCTAGTTTCTGCCATACTCTTTTGTCATAGTGAGTTCTTATCCCAGAAGCTGGGGTCTTTGGGTCTATCATATAGTAGATTACTATAGTCATTGACTACTGTGTCTTGCATACCTAACCTATTTCACTGATCCACCACTCTATTTCTTAGCCAGTACCAAGTAGTTTTGATGATTGCTGCTTTATAATACGGTTTAAGCTCTGGAACTGTTATCTTCTCACCTCTTGAGTCCCACCTTCCCCAATTTCCTTCAAGACTCAGTTCAAACTCCATCTGCTGTAGGAAATCTGTCCTGGTTAATCTCCCCTACCCTGTTGCTACTAGTAGTCTTTCCCACTGAAATTACCTTCTCTCTATTCTTTGTATGTATCAGTTTTTTTGTATGTTCCCTCCCCCATTAGAATGCAGGCTCCTTGAGAACATGGGCTATGTTTTTGCTCTTCTTTGCATCTGGCACATGTTGTTGTTCAATTTTGTAGTAATGTTTGACTTCCCATGACTGTGAACTGTACCATGCCAATGCTGTCCATAGGGTTTTCTTGGCAACAGTACTAGAGTGGTTTTTGTTTCTTGTGGATTAAGGCAAACAGAGGTTAAGTGACTTGCCCATGTGTCACACAGCTAGAAAGTGCCTGAGGCTGGATTTGAACTCAGGTCTCAGACACTTAGTAGTGGTGTGAATCTTGCCCTTTAACTCCCTTAAATATACTACAAGAGATCCACTGAACATGCTATAGGGCTTTCCTCAGTTAATGTCACTAGATATTAAGAAGATATCAATAGAGCATATAGAGTGTCCAGTGGTTTTACCTTGCTTTTACCACAAGAACAGTCCGTTTTCTTTCAGGCTCATACATTTCTTTGATATCATGAAACATGACATCAAACCATACTTCTGTTTTATAGTTTGTTGGTTGTTTGATGTTGCACATTGCTTATGCTCACACATGCATTCCTTTTGCCATTTGGACATTTTTCAGTTTTAGTTCTTTGGCAACAATAGCCAATTTGTTAGTGAACATTTCTGAAGTGCTTACTGTGTTCAAGGCACTGTTCTAAGCATTGGAGATACAAACAAAAAGATAATCGCTGTCCCCAAGGAGCTTACTTTCTAGGAGGAAGAAAATACATAAAAGGCAAGTTGAATGGAGGTTGGGCAGGAGGGGAGTGGAGATAATCAATATGATGGGACGTGATGAAGAAGTCCAGAGGAGTGCAACATGGTGGGAAATGAAGAGATGGCTGGCCTGGGCAACTTCTTTAAATGGAGATTCTGGAAGAAACCCACCCTCCAAGCATGGTAAGGGACCCAGGGGCAGAGGGTAACATCCACGGTCTGAGTTTTGGGGCTAAAGTGATTTCCCGAAGGAAAAGTTTTCCCTGACATGATAGAGAAGTTCAGAGGTGTGGCTAGGGTGAAAGTGATCTTTCAGGATGAAAAGGATGTTGGTGCAAGATGCAGAAGTCCAGAGGAATGCATCCTTGTAGTAAATAAAGAATTCAGTTATAGCATTACATGATTTTAGCCTTATACCACTAGAAGGATATTGGTATTAATGGTCATTTCTTTGAAGGAAAAATTTGGAGCCTTTAAAATAACTTTACAATTTCCTAAAGACAATCCAGCCTGCTCTGCTTGCTGTCTTCAATTCTGGGCCCTAGTCATTGTCCATTTATAGCGCATGCTTAAGACACACATATTAATGGATAATCTCTGTTGACTCGGGGTTCTCAACCTTTTTTGTATCATAGATCCATTTTGCATTCTGGTAAATCTTGTCAACTCCTCTGAATAATATTTTTAAAGGCATAAAATAAAATTACTGAAGGAATTAATCATATTGAGATACCGTTACCAAATACTAAAAACAAAAAAAAAGTTCATGGACTCTAGGTTAAGAATCCCTGCTAAAGATTTTTTGTCCAGCTGAATGTCATATTTTGAATAATAGGAATTCTTCATACACTTGGTTTTCCCCGTACATATAGTTTGGTCATGTTCTTTTGAGTTATTGTGGATCTCATCCAGGGGGTTTTGTAGTGTTCTGGGGCTAAAAGCAATCAGCCCAGTCTCATCTGTAAGCAAGAACATGTGGAAAGCCTTACCATCTATAAAGAATCTCTTTTTAATATGGATTTTGTTTTGGATCTCCTCTGTGGATGTGGAAAACATTTTCCCCTTACTTTAAAAAAATAGGTATTTATTGATATCTCTTGTTTTCATATATTCTAAATATCTACCAATACCCCTTCCTATCCCAGAGAGCCATCTCATATGACAAAGATTGTTTTTTTAAAAAGGAAAAGAAGAGAAAGCAGAGAAAAGAAAATCAATAAAACTAATCAATACATACAAAAGACCCCTGCCATTTTATATAGTGTTCCACACCCATGAACCTCCTACTTCTGGAAAAGAATGGGGGAAAATGTCTTCTCCTATCTCTTCTTTAGGACTGAGCTTCTCTTTTTGTAATTTTGCAACCTTTATTTTCAAATATTTTGTGATTCTTTCCATTTACATAATTTTAATCATATATATTATTTTCTTGGCTCTGCTTTTATCATTTTGAATCAGTTCATGAAAGCCTTGCCTTTTTCTGCACTCATCACTTCTGTTGTTTCTTCTAGCACAGCAATATTTTGTTACATTCATGTACCACAATTTCTTTAGACATTTTACAATTCCTAACTGCCACAAAAAATAATGCTATAAATATTTTGTTGACTATTGAGTCTTTTTATTAATAACTTTTTTCTTTTGGGTAGGCAGTGGGGTTAAGTAACTTGCCCAGAGTCACATAGCTAGAAAATGTCAAGTGTCTGAGGCCCTATTTGAACTCAGGTCCTCCTGACTCTAGGGTTGGTGGTCTATACATTGCGCCACCTAGCTGGCCCATATCAATAATCTTTTTGTGGTATGTGTCTAACAGTGGAATGGTTATAGGTCAATTGGGATAGACATTTAGCCACTTCATGTGCATAATTCTAAACTGTGTTCCAGAATGGTTGTACTACTTTACAATTCCACCAGCAATTCATTATTATGGGTGGCAAACACTATTGGTGAGCATGTATTTTTTTGTTTTATGTTATACCTGATGTTAATAATCACAAGGTCAAACAAAGTTTTCCTATTTTTCAAGAAATCTTGTCTAATTTTGACATAATTGTGGGAAATGTCTTACTGGAGAGCCTTTAAGGAAAAGTTATGCTGTACCAAATCAAATGTATGTTCATAATCAACTGATAAGTACAGTGGGATCCTGTGTTTCCTACATCTTGCAGTCAGCTGTGTTATAGTGTAGAATGAGAGACAGATTCCAGGATTATGCTGCAGGGAAGTTGAAACTACCCTGTTCTCCACGTAGGAGGGTGAAGGGAGAGAACTTCTCTCTCAAACCATAAGGCTGGATTTTCTAATTATCCATAACCTTGAGCTGAGTGAACAAGTACATGTGTATAGTATCTCAACTGCTGCCATCTTTTGAGCAGAGAAAGACCATATAAAACATCTGTCTGCCAATACCATGTCTTTTAAAGAATACAGGGAGGGATGGCTCCTCTGACAAAAGATTGTTTGGCTTCATCATCCCCAGCCAGTTCTCTTAGAGGCGTCTCCAGTCATTGTCTGTGAGCTCGATGAGATGTCAAATGGACATGCTTCATATGGAGGGGCCCCTTAAATGCCTCCAAAAAAAAGCTCCCATTATTAAGCTCAGAAAACTGATTAAGGAGCTCAGTAAATTGAACAGGAACTCTTATGATCAACCCACCCTACATAATACATAATCTATCACTGTTACATTACGTATATGCTTTGCATAAGAACTTCATACCCCTCTTGTTTGAATTTCACAAGTTCAGGTGCAATGAATGAAATTAGTAGTACTCAGGAAGCCCCAGCTAGTTGAGGGCAAGGTTCCAAAGGACATTTGCTCAGTCATTGTTAGATTGATTGGTTGATTCTTCTCCAGATAGCTTCTGTGTCTTCAAGATTAAACTATTTTCACACTAAAATAGCAATCAATGAGATTTGATAATCAAAAGCTCACTCTAGCTTATATTTACATGTACCTGGCTTTAACCATATCTGAAGGGAATGTATGAATCAAATTATTAAATTATATTTTAAAATGCACATGGGGAACTTGACATTAAAGACTCATGTTGCAAACACAGATTTTGTTGTTTAATCCTGTCCAGCTCTTCATGACTCATGTACCATAGCACACTAGGCCCTTCTGTCCTCCACTATCTCCTTAAGTCTGTCCAAGCTCATGTTTTTTGCTTCCATGACATTATCCATCTCATCCTCTTACGTCTCTTTCTTTTGCCTTCAGTCTTTTCCAACATAAAAATCTTTTCCAACAAGTCCTGTCTTCTCATTATTTGACCAAAGTATTTAAACTTCAGCTGAGTTCAGATCTGGTCTCAAACTCTTGGAGTTATCATTACCTGGCTCACTTTCTGTGTTGGGTTTGCATAGGGCTAAGTATAACTTGGTATTTATGGAAGCATACATATAGTATATACATACAGAAAGAAGTGTGAGCACTATCTCAGTGCTCAATTACCCACTTTATACAAATTAAACTTTTAAAATTTACTTTTCAATGCTGGCGTTGTTCTAAAGGTGTTTTATTACTAGTGGCTTTGTTAATCAAGGCATCACTTTTCCTTTTATTCTTTGTATCAAAATCTCTAGAGTAGGATTTGAAGATGGACCTATATTTGACTGGATGGGAATAACACCAGAGGCTTCCCACTCTGAGGTTATGAAATAAGCTTTTTCACTTGTCCAGAAAACTGATATTAAAATTATTTTAAATATACCTAACTTTACTATGTTTTGAATTGGTACTGGCTGCCAAAAAAGTAAAATTCTAATTCTAAGTGGTAATGGCTTCCAAATACATATTAGTTGTTTGGGGAGTACTGCACCATAATTTAGCATGTCAACATTTCCATTATAAAATTCAGATTTTATAGAGTTTATGATTTGGCAATTTCAAGCATAATTGGACTGAAACTTGGTATAAAAATTATTAACTTACAGATAAAATTCCCTATCAGTCCATACGGTTGCATTTTCTGTCTGCTTAGCCAAGTTTTATCAAACAAAATAACCAAAGTAAAAACATGTTTTATAGGCAGATATTTACATGGACACATTGATATAGTTGATATATTATTTACATTTGGATAGAACTACAGATAATCTTTAGCCTTCTGTAAGAATGGAAAGATAATAGAAAAGATAATTTTAAAATCACTCTTAAATTTATTATTTTTGATTTAAAGTCATGAATATTTCAGTCAAGTTGAAAATGTAACTATAAAGTCAGTAATAGACACATTTTATCATTCTTCCTTAGAACAAGAGTCTCTTAGCTAAAGGAGAGGATGTATGGACCAAAGGTAAATCTCTGAACTGTTGGGTTGACCAAAGCAGAGACCACTTTTCATCTTATGTAGCATGAATTGAGTGTATTAGGTAATAGTTAAGTAACTAGTCTGAAAAGCTATTTCTCATTGTTTTTATCTTGACTCTCTTCACATTTGATCTTTAAGGAAAAGAAAAAAAACATGGAAAATAAAAGTTGCATATGTCTGTTTATATATATGTACATGCATTAGTAGTTTAAAACCAAAGTACAAGGGGCAGCTAGGTGGGGCAGCTAGGTGGCACAGTGGATAGAGCTCTGGCCTTGGAGTCAGTAAGGCCTGAGTTCAAATCTGGTATCAGACACTTGAAACTTAATAGCTGTGTGACCCTGGGCAAGTCACTTAATCCTGATTGCCTTGCCTAACAAAAACTAAACTACAACTTTGGAACACCCTGAATTTGGACAGTATTCTTTTATCTAGTAATTGAAATAAGGTTATTTATATAATTATAAACATAAAATTATATATAAATATGTATTATATATATATAAAAATATATAATAATTTATATATTAACAGGAATCACAAATACAAATCACAAGTTATGTCACCTCTTAGGGTCTCAATTTCCTTAGTTGTAAAATATGGAGGTTAGATTTGATGACATATAGGGTCTCTAAATTCATGATTTTCATTTGTCAAATTAAGGAAGTGAACTAAAATAGGTCTTAGAAATGAAGTCTTAGAAAAGTCCGCTCAGATATTTCAATTAGAATATTATTCTTGACCTTCTAAAGTGCAGTTTCAGTAGAGTAGTAGGAGTAGAAGCCAGAATGTGAGGTCATAAGAGTACAGTGGGTATGAAAAGGTTGAAACAGCAGGTGTAGACCATTTGTTCAAAATATTTGGCAGTGAAACGAAAGCTAGAAATAGCTCTGTGGCTAAAGGGAGCCATCACAGTCCAGTGAAGGACTTTCAAGGTAGAGGAGGCAGAGAGGGAAGACATTAGTGGAATGGGAGATGTTGAAAAGGCTGGAAAAACAAAGTCATTGAAGAAATGAGACAGGGACATGAGAATGAATTGGAGGATTAAGAACAACGATGAGGTTAGCATTAGAAAGGAGGAGCATTATTATTTCAACGACCAGTGGAAAGAAAGTGAGAATGTGTGGATATAGAAAGATTTTGAAGTAGAGAGAAAGTTGAGGGAACTGACAATTATTTGTATCTCCTCAGTAAAGTGTGAGATGAAATTTTCATTTGAGATTGAGGTCTGGTAGTGAGATTGAAGACAGAAAAGGTCTGAAATAGCCATTGTGAAAATGTGCTAATGAATCAACAAGAGATGAATTAGAAGATTGCTAAATAATAGGGAGAGAACAATATAAAAGTTAAGTGAAGTTCCAAGAGAACGTGGTTCTAGGATTTTTTTTTCTAGTTATGATCAATGAGTTGGGAGAAAAAATGGATCAAAAGTACCTAGCAGCGGTGATCTTGTATAGGGAATTAGCATGGATCAAGGCTAAAGGGACAAACTGATATAGTTTATTGGAATTTCAGGAAATTTTGAAGCCAGGGGAAAAAAGCTTAACCCCTTACATGTCCAACCTACCACCTTTATTGAAAAAGATAAACTGGGGAAAAAAAGAGAACTATTTGAAATGTTTATTCTTAAAGAGCCCTAGGTAGATAGAAAGTTACGTTGTTAGTTTCAGAAACTCAAAACTATATTATGTGAAACTTGATTTTTCCTCAAAATTTTCCTGTTTGGCATACTAAGTTTTGAGGTATTTAAGTGTCCCAATTCTCAAAAAAAGGAAGGAAATAGAATCTATAACCATAAATCAGTGATCTTGACTTTGATTCCTGGGAAAATTCTAGAACAGATCACTAAAGTTATGTCTGATAAATATCTAGAAAAGGAAGCAGTGATTACAAAGAGCCATGTCTTCACTCAAAACAAATTTTAGAATCACAGATTAGAATTGAAGGGGGGACCTTAGATGTGATCCCCTCTAATTCTTTAATTTTGCAGATAAGGAAACTGAAGCTGAAAAAAGTTACATGATTTGTACAAGCAATGTCTGAGGCAGGATTTGATTCTAAGCTCAGTGCTTTATCTACTGGACCACCTAGCTGCCTAGACTAACTTCATGTCTTTTTTTTTTTAAACAAGATTCTAAACTATAGTCGGGAAATGCTATGGCTAAAGTTTATCCTGATTTTATTTAGTAAAGTTTTTGATAAAGTATTTAGTACTTAGCATGTATGTGGTACAGGATAGATGCTTAATGTTTATTGACTATTGACTTTTTCCTTATATTCTTGTAGGAAGAAATGGAGAGATATGTGTTAGAAAATGATATAATTAGACTCAAAATTGTTGGATTGCCAGACCCAAAGAATAGCTGTTAATGGTTCAGTATCAGTGGAATTTAATATCAAGTCCTCTAATGGAGTATTACATGACAATTTTATTAATGGCTTGACTAAAGACATGTGGTATGCTCATAAATTTGAAGATGACACCAAAGTAGGAGGGATAGCTAATACAGTGAATAACAGAATCTGGATCCAAAACCATCTTGATAGTCGCATTGGACTGAATATAATAAGATGAAATTCAGCAGGATTAAATGTTTAAAGTCTTATGTTTAAGTACAACAAATGAGTGAAACAAATCAACTACAAGGAAAAGAGAGGAGATTCATGAATAGACAGCATCTTTTTTTTTTTTAAAGATAAGAGTTTTTTTATTGGACTACAAGCTGAATATGAGTCAGCAGTGTGATGTGGTAGACAGAAAAGCTAATTTGATCTTGGGTTATGTTAAGAGTAGTGCAGTAGGAGTAAGAAGAGTACCTTCAGGAAGAAGGAGGTAATACCCACCAAACTCTGCTCCTAACACACCTAATTGGAATATTATGTTTAGTCCTGGGCACTATAGTTTAAGAAAATTTGTTGATAAGCTAGGAAGGGTAACTAAGATGGTGAAGGGCTTTGAATCCATGATAAAGGGACAAAAGGGAAGAGAGTGGAGGGACCTTATCATTCTACACTGCCATGTCCTACCTGGTCTCCACCCTCCTCTGGAAGTAGAAAGAAGAGGGGATGGATGGTGCCTTACCTTTGTGTCCTGCATATCTCTTTCCTGATCTCCATCCCCCAGAGGGAAGAGGAAAGGAGAGAAGAAGGGAGGAGAGCCTTACCATTCCATGTTGTCATTTTGTACCGGGACTCCATGAGTTTCCTGCATGGTTCTTGGCCTCCATTGGAAGAAAAGAAATGTTTTAGTACTGTTGCTATGGTGAGCAGAGTGGGTGCCATTCTAGCCATTCCATCTCAGACACTCTTGTTTCCTGCCTGCTTTCCAGCCTCCCGTGTGAAGAGGAGAAGCATCATGCTAACACGCCAGCTTCCTATACCTGAGTTAAGGGGAGAAGATGCCATTCCATCAAGTTCTTAGCCTAGTCTCTTGGCTTGGATGAAAGAGACTATCAGTACTGGGGCTCCAAGTTCTTGTTGTCTCATCTGAACGTGAAAGACTTCACCCTGAGATCAGAATGCTGTTGACATTGAAAATCTTTTTAAAAATTTTGCTTAATGATTAACAAACTCCTCCTGGTCATACCCTCTCTATTCCACTGATTCCGAACCCCTTTAGGTTACCATTCAAACTCCATTCTCCATCTCCTGTTGCCTCATTTCTTTTTCCCATTCACCTCAAACTCCTTTCCCTCCGTTTCCTAACTAAGAGCTATCCATTTCTTCCATTGTGTCTTCCGGAATGGCTGCTCCACAGGCAACAGACTTGCTTTAAGCTTAAATCTTTTCCTTTTCTTCTGGCTCTCACTGAGGCATGGCTCTGTCTCCTGATAATCCTGGGGCAGCTGTCCTTTCCAGCACTGGCTGCACTTTCACTCATTCCCCCCAACTCACTGGTTGAGGAAGGGGAGTTGGAATAAACCTTGTTCCCTATTTCCACGCCCAAGTTCTCCTTCCATGGTTACTGAGGAACATCTCCTTTTGAGGTCCATAAAATCCATATCTACCATTCAGTCAAAATCCTGGTAGCCTTTGTCTACAAACCTCCAGGACACTCTTCTCCCTTCCTCAGGGTTCAGTACCTAGATCACAATTTTTCCTCCCCAGCTGCCCTCCTGGGAGGGAATTTTAGCATACAAATTGATACTTCATCGAACACCCTAATTTCCCATTTCCTCACCTTACTCCTCCAGCCCCAACTCAGCTATACACAAAGATGTTCATACCCTTGATCTTGCCATCAGCTACAAATGCAACACTTACATCCTCTGAACTCTGATCTAGTATTTCCACCTCTCCCTTTGCCTTCCCTTACCAAACTCAGTTCTTTGTCCACTTCCACTCCTTCAGCCCCTGATAGGCTAATCCTAGGTCATTACCCCTGCACTATCCATATTCTCCATCTAGACCCTTTAGTGAACCAGCTAAAATCTGTCTTGTCCTATTGAATCTCTTCCCTCTTTATCGTTTTACTAATCTTGCCCTGACAAACCTCATTCTTGGATTACTCCCACCATTTCTGTAGAGAGGAAGGCTGTGTATGCATACTACTTGAGGGTAAGAGGGGCATCCTGGCTCCAGAAGCATTAATGAGACTGGGGACTTTTTTCTCTAGTCTCCAAGAGGGACACTGGGCTAGAGCTATGTGTCTGTTCTCCTGAAATATCTCTGGTCAAGTGCTACTAGACTCATTTCATAGGAGTGCTGCTTCCGTGGTTGCTCTTCAGTGGGAGAGTAATATTCGGCTTACAATCTCTAGCTTAGCACCTTTCTATCAAATGATAGTTACACAAAAAAGTCATCACAAACAGGTAGTAAACGCGTTTATCTAAGCAAAATAACACACAAAAGTTAGAGTTCTACATATTAGATTATAATTAAAAATATGCAACAGTGAATGAACTGTCAGACAGGAAATGAGATAATACCTTAGCTCACACAAGGAGAGAGAGCCCAGTCTCACCAGTGGGAAAGTTCTGTTTCTGAAGTCTCTAGAGAGGCAAGTTAGAAATTGGGGATATGTAGAGGAGCCAGCTTCCCATACATGTCTCTCTCTCCATGTCTCTGAAGAACTGTTCTGGAAACAAGTCTCTCTCTGAAACAGCTCTGACACCAATTCAGTAAATGGCCTTATGCAGGTATGTAGCAGGATACTCAGCCTTCTGTCAGTCAAATCACACCTCTGTTTGCAATATTCGGCAGTGGCAAAACATCCCAGGCTTAGACGAAAATCTGGTTTCAGGATCTTTAATTCAGCATATTAACTTTTAATAAGTCCCTGAGAACCTTTGAAATTTTGTCACTACTAGCAGAAATTTCTCCTTAATGTATTTGGCCAGGTCTTTCCACTCTTTCCAATTCCATTACCATTTTCTTACACATTGTATGAAATACTGTTAGGTAGAATGTGAGTGTAATAGGTCTCTATTGTTGTCAATGAAAAGAGAATAAAATAGAGGAAGCACAAAACCATCAGGACATTGGTTCTTTTTCAAATCTGTTTTTCTCCAAGGTTCACCTGCAGATACTCTTTGGATGACCTATCTCTGTTAAATCTCAAGCCAAGCTCATTGAAATGATGTTTTCTCCGTAAGGGTGGTTTTTTCTTGCTATCTGAATTGATAAGAAGCATAACAACAGAGGCATTGTTGCACAGTTGATGGAGACACAGCCTTGGTGTCCAAAAGACTAGTATTCAAATTCTGCATCTGACACATACTGGGTATGTTGCTCTAGGCAACTCTGTAAGACAGGAAGTTGCAGAGAAGGTGTTGACCTGCACTGGTAGAGGGAATTTGCTTATTTGGTAATTCCCTGTATTAATGAAATCACAAATCCAGTACTCGTCCTTATCCTTTATGTGAAATTATATTCCTTGTAGTTTTTGTCACCCTTTACTTTGATTTGAAAATTAGTGTGGTACCCTACATGTGAGTCTGGTTGGAATGGAAATTGTGTTAATGGTTAGTTTCTGGATTCTTTATGCATCTCTCTGGTATCAGTTTAATTTCTTTAGTAAATGGTGATAACCAGAAACAATTTTGAAATGGCTTAAACAGTTTGGGTTAGAATTTCTGTAATAAATCATACATAATTCCCCATCTTTATGCTTTCTTGTAAAGTGGTATTTGCTTTTACCTTTTTTCTTTAACCAGCCAACAGTTTAACTGTATAGACAACTGACTCAGAAATGACTGCTGCATCTGTATTTGTAACCAGTCACTTCCTCCGTTAAGACCTAGGCAGTTTCATTATTTTAAAATTAAAAAAAACAAAATTGTTTGACTTATTCATTACCATCTTGAAGAAAGTATTAGTAATATAGAGGAGTGAATTTCAGTAATTTAAAATTCTTAAGCCTTTTTCATTTCTTGATTGTGAATTCCTAATTTCCAACATAGTTTTTCCATCATCCCCACTTAGGATTTTCATTGAGGTCACTAAGTATTGAAATACCTCATGACTTGGTTCCTTGCAACAAATGTTGGTTCATTAGGTATAACTATCTTCCTGAGGTTTATTTGCTTATGTCACCACATTCATACCTTGCTTTATTGTGCTTTGCAAATATTGCATTTTGCAGAATTTTTTTTTTTTATAACAAATTGAAGGTTTCTGGTAACCCTGTGTTGAGCAAATCTATTAGCACCATTTTTCCAGTAGCATGTACTTCACATTGTATCTCTGTGTCACATTTTGGTAATTCTCCAGTGCTTAAAATTTTTTTTCATAATTATTGTATCTGTTACGATGATCTGTGATCAGTAATCTTTGATGTTACTACTGTCATTGTTTTGGAGTGAACTATACCCATAGAAGATGGCACACTTAGTTGATAAATGTTGTGTTTGTTCTGACTGCTCCACCAACCAACCGTGTCTCTTTCCCTCTCCTCTGACCTCCCTATTCACTGTGACCGGCAATATTGAAATTAGGTCAATTAATAATGCTGCAATGTGAAGTGTTCAAGTGAAAGAAAGAGTCAATTGATGAGGCAGATTTCGTTGTTGTCTTACTTTAAGAAATTACCACAGCCTTCTCACCTTTCAATAACTACCACTACCCTGATCAGTCAGCAGCCATCAACATTGAGTCAAGATCCTTTACCATCAAAGAGATTAAGATTCACTGAAGGCTCAGATAATGATTAGCATTTTTTTTAGCAATAAAGTATTTTTTAAATTAAGGTATGTACATTTTTTACATAATACTCTTGCACATTTGATAGACATTTCAGTGTAAACATAACTTTTATATGCATTAGGAAACAAAATTCATGGGACTTGATTTAATTGCAATATTTACTTTCTTGTGGTGGTATGGAACTGAACTTGCAATATCTCTGAGGTATGCCTGTACTACTATTACTGCTAAACTGACCCACTTTAAAAGAGTACTTCAAGTTTTGCAAAATGCTTTTCATGTTACTTCATGTAATCCTCATAATAACTCTGTAAGGTAGGTGCCATTATTACTCTCATTTTATAGCTAAGGAAATTGAAGCTGAGAGGTTGACTCTTTTACTTGCCTGGGGTCACATAGCTGGTTAGTGTCTCAGGTGGTATTTGCACTCAGGTCTTCCTGACTCCACTACTCTATCTGCTTGTCTCTTTTATCATACCTGATTATGAACACTGCAAGATGACTAAATGTTTTATGAAATGTTGTTTCTTAGTAGACCCGGACACATGATGAAATCAATTCCTTTATTTGCCTTCCTCAGTAAAATCCTGGAACTATTCTTCCATTTAGATTCAGTTTCTTGTATGTTTGGGTTTCTAAGGGATATTGGTAATATGAAAGTGATTTTTTTTATCTTGTATGTGAACTTATTGGCTGTTGGGCAAAAATCTCAAATTAAGAATTTCAATATTTAAATTCATATTTGTAGCAAAAAATTATGTACTTTTGGCCTCTTATTATTAATTATTAGTATGATTAAGCACTCTTTGCTTCTTTTTTCACCATCCTATCCCTCTAGGGTTGGAGGGGACTATATAGGATTATAGGCTATTTTATGTTTTTGTCTGCTTTTTGAGGTACTGGGATAAAATAAAAACTAATTACCTGGTAGCCAGCCTTCTGGTAATAGCATCTTAAATTTGCATATTATATAAGAACCAACGAAATCTAAATTTTAAAAAATGTAATAATAGTTTTTTACTTGTTATTTTATAAAATAATTAGAAGTCTTGGATATTTAGTAATCAACATTTATTCACAACCTGTCAGTGATATTGTTCACAGATTGTCTGAAATATCGAAATAGTTGAACATACTTCTGAGAAAGACAAAGTACTCAGGCATCTGTTACACTGAGTTGAAAAGTTGAAAATTGATTCCATTGTTTGTGGATAGTTTAAGTATCTCTTTAATATGCTGATGAGATGCAATCCTTTCTAAATTGGGAGCTCTAATAAAATTGTATCCTAGGTTAGTGTGACTTTTAAATATGAAAAAAAACCACATATGCATGTTTGATCATTAAGTCTAGTGTTCTGAGGCATTTTGATCTGCACAGGAAGTTGCTTAAATGCTTTAAAAAACTATCCACATTTAAAAAAAACAACAGAAAAAAAAGCAGAATGTTATACTTCAGCATTATGATCCTTTCCCCGGACAGAAGTGTTAGGAGTGAAATGGTCTATGATGATGAAACACTAAGGAAAATATATTTCACTTTAGAAATTCATTCTATTTATATGTGTAACCTGTGTAAGTTCTAGGGGTCCTTATCTAATTTCTATTCTTGTTGGCAATTTGGATTTCCACACTAAGCCTACGTTTTTTTTCCTCAAAGTATTCCTAAGGATTTGGAGATATTTTCCTAATGCTAATGGCTTTTTGGTGTTTGCCAGTTAACAGTTCAGTCTTCTATGTTGATTGACCCATTGATTAGCACCTCAATATCATTTAACTAATTATCATCAATTAGCTTTTTACAAAGAGATACTTTGCTAAGAAGATCTAGCAAGAATAGAATCTCCCCAACTCAAAACACACTCACTTAAACCAAATTGATTCCTGGGAATAATGGACTCAAACTTGATGTCTGATGTCATCACAACCTCCTACCCCGTCCTCAGCTTCACTTCCTAATCCTGCATAGCCAATGGATAAAGTTACTTCTTTGCTTATAGAAACCAGTTTCTCGGTGACAATCCACTACTGGTTTGGGTCAAGTAGATTTCTTGGGGCTGTGCTTCTCACCAGGCTCAGCTGCTTGCTAACTGTGGCTTAGATTCTGGTTCTTGGATCATTGGTGTTCTCTTTACCTTCCACAGCTCACGGGGTTACCTTAGTCTGTTCCATCTCCAGTACTTCTTCACCTGAGGCAGGAAAGAAGAGACAAACAGGGATATAATAACAACAACAACGACAATAATGATAACTTTAACAATAGTAAAAATAATAATAATAATAGCAGCTAACTTTGATGTAGCACCTAAAGGTTTGCAAACCACTTTACATGTATTATCTTGTTTGATTTCAGCAATCCTGTGAGGTAGAGACTATAATTATCCCATTTTGCAAATGTGGAAACAAATTGAGAGACATTGATTGACTTGCCCAGGGTCACACACAGTTATTGTCCAAGGTAGGTTTTGAACTCAGGCCTTACTCCAAGTCCAGTCCTATCCACTGTGCGTGTGAGACTGATCCATTGGTGCTCACCCCATCTGAAGGCTTATAGCGGTTATTAACCTCCTTACTCTGAGGGTGTTTAGGTGGTTAAGAGTGCAATTATATAATTGGGACTTTTTGTGTGCATGCTTACTTCTGGCTTAGAACCTAATTGTAAACTTTTTTTTTCACCATAGAATAAAGGGATGGGAAATAATTTTAGAATACCTACAGATACTCCACAGCCAATAGGGAGATTAACATGCTGGACATGTTCCTGAGGGTTGGACTTTCATAAGTCAGGCCTTAATACATTTGGATTGAAGCTGATGTTGAAACTTTGTTGAATCTGTTGTTCCTTGTGCATCTTTCTGCAGTAGCATGAATGTCAGGATCTTAGTATGTCCTTGTCCTCTCTGTTTCTTTTCCATGTTTGTTCACATAGACTCCACAGAGTGTAACAGTGACAAAGATCTTTGGCCTTGATGAGACAATACAGGACAGCTTTCTCACTCTTGCCTCTCATTCCTCTTGAAGTTTCAAAAAGTTTTTAGGTAATATGCCTGATTCTAGCAACCAAAGACATGAAAGGAGTTGGAAGTGCATATGAAAAACGGTGTGCTTATCGACATTTCAAAATTTTGGACTGCTTGAGGGGTACAGAGCCTTCACTTTGTAATAGAGATGAAAGGAATTTACTTATCTTGACTGAACTAGAAGGAAAGCTAGTAGGAAAGGCCTTGAGAGCTCCCTGAGGTACCTTTCAGTATTTTTGTGTAATTATGGGCCTAATAAAAGAACTAAAAATATGTTCATTAACTCCCAAAGCTTGACAGCAACTGAAATCTCACAAAATATTGACCCAGTCATCTTCCCTTCTCCTGGCTTCTAGGGAAGATGATCTAGTAACAGAGGAATGTTCCAGTAGATGGCAGCAACAATTCAGGAGAGAAGCATGGAGACAGTGTGAAGCTTGAGCTGATGGTGGTTGCTAAGGCAGGGCAAGGTGGGATTGTTGAGGCAGTGTCGAGGCAATTACAGGGAGGGAATTCCAGTCTTGAAGCCCAGAAACAGTAAAGATCATGGCGTCTTACATTTATAGCTGGAATGGACCTTAGAAGCCTACTAGTATAGTCTCTCCTCAGATGTGTTCTGAAGTCCCAAAAATGTAAAGATTAAGTCAGGCATGTCACTGTTGGGAAGGTTGTTAAGTGCAGACACCAAATAGAAGGATTCAGTATTGATGTTGAGGTCCTTCAGATGCTATTTTAGGTGGGTACTCTTATGCTGATTGTTTCCAAGATCTAAAACACTGAAGAGTCTCTGAATGAGATCCATAGTAACTGTAATTCAACCCAACTATCCACAATTGAAAAACTAAGTGGATGAAGAATACCCATTGTTTAGACTGTGCGATGCAGTTGTATGGACAGTTCATAGAATTGGCCCATGAGCGTATATATCTTGAATAATCAACTGGGTTCAAGATTGACTAGGAGGAACAGATCAGACAATCATTGGTCTTAAAAACTAAAAGTTTACAGACCAAGTACTTTGTGATACCTTACATATCATTGTTCACATTTTCTTTAAAATAGTAATATTTTCTTGTTCTATCTAATCAAATTAGGAAACTTTACCTGCTCCCCATAGATGTTACTACTTTCTCTTTCTTCAAATTATATTGCATTTATTTAGCTGCTTAAACATTGTGAGTACGGGGAATGTTTTTTTTTCCGCCTGGTTTCAATATACCCAATACCTAGCATAATGCATAGAACAAAACAGGTACCTAATAAATGTGTGTTGAACTGAATCAAGGTTTTGTCCAAAGATGATTTGTTAGGACAGGATGGTCTTTTTGGGATAGCTAGGTGGTGCAGTGGATAGAGAACTGCCCTGAAGTCAGGAGGACCTGAGTTCAAATCCGACCTCAGACGAAACAGCTCTGTGACCCTGGGCAAGTTGCTTAACCTCAGTTGCCTTTAAAAAAAAAAAAAAGACAGGATGGTCTTTTGGTACTTTGACTGGATGTTCTAGCTTTTCTGTTTTGATATTTTTGATTTATTAAATTAAATGTTTGTGTATATTTTTACATTCTTTTGAGAAATTTTATCAGTTACTTTCATTGTGTTTACTTATACATTTGTCATTTATTTAAAATGTATTGGGATTTTAATATTTGATTTATTTTTCATTATAGTCTCTCAGAATTCTGCTAAAGATATATCACATCTTTACCTGTTTTACATGAGCATTTAAGTATTGGTGATGCAGAATACAGCTGAAATAAACCTTAGATTTCATTTACTCCAATCCCTTAATTTTACAAATAAGGCAGCTGAGGTCCAGTGATGTGAAAAGTTTTGCTCAGGGTCCTTCTGAAAATAAGTGGAAGAGTTGATGCTTGAAGCTGCATGTTCTGATTCAAAATCCAGTATTCTTTCTACTGCATGACATTAAAAAAATTTTTTTAAACAAGCCTATCATCATAAGATTGTAGATTTTTCATTGAAAGGAACATTACAAGTCATATAATTCAGGCTCTTTCATTTAACAGATGAGGAAACTGAGACCCAGAGAGATTAAATGATTTGCCCAAGGTTATACAGACAATGAGTGGCAAGGCCAGCATTTGAACTCAGGTTCTATAATTCTAAATTCTACTCTTTCCACTGTATTTTTGCTACCTCAAATGTATTCTGTTATATAGATGTTTAGCCAGATTTTGATTCATTAGCTCAGTAATGCTTTTAAATTAATTTATATTTTATTGGTCATAATTTCATCTACAGACATTTGAAAAATAATATATTTCATGTTATTTTTTTTAGTCTGCAGAGAGTGTTTGGTTATTCATCATATAGTAACTTAAGATTGTTGGAGCTGTTTTGCAGCTTGGAAAGATTAGAAATCTGATTGAAGTGATTGAAGTTTCAAACAGATTGGGTTCCATATTTAATTCATTTTTTCAGGGCAACAAATGCAACAAATCCACTTTCATAGTTATATTGTGGGAAAAGACATCAAATCTTTTACGTTTTTACTGGACATTTTAAAATAATCAGATCTGTGTGAAGATTAGTTTCAAAGCATTTTTTTCCTATTAAGCACAAATGAAGCATTGATAATAGTATTGTGTCTGTAATGGCATAGCTGGCACTTAATAGATGATTGTTGGATTTAATTGAATATAGAAACTATTGACACAGTATCAATTATTTGTACTACATATTTTGAAGCTAAATAAAGCTAAAATAATGCTTGGATTCATATGTATTCATGGAACCTGTGTAGTGATGCTTTGGTCCACAGAGGATAATCTAGTCACTTCTGTTATAAGAATCCCAGGTATAGTGATAAATTTTTCTACCTCCACCTGAAGTTTTTATGATCAGTAAAGGAATTTCTATGTAGATAATGTGAGGAGGAGGGGGAAAATAGAGTAGTTGACAGTTTGTGGGGGAGAAGAGATATTGCTGACATCTATTTCTCTGCCTCAGTGACAATTCAGCTATTAAGCTAGATAACAGAAAACTATTATTGATGCTTTAAGGTGTTCTTTCTTTCTTGCTGCTCCCCTTGGGTCTAAGGTAGAAATGACAAGCCTCTGGTTTATGGTGAATACCATTAGATGTCAGGAAAAAGCCAAACTCAGATTAAAAATATAACATGTAAATTTATTTTTGTGAATTGGTGATTTCTCAGTATGATTATTCCCTTCAGTCATGAAAATCGTAATCCAGAGTGGGAAGTCAGCTGGTTAGATTAAATTCAGAGAGTAAGTCATGACAGAAAAGATAAAAAAAAATATACGTGTCTCCATTCTTTTCTGAGATGGAATTAGAGAGATATTGAGATAATGAAACATAAGCAGATATATATTAGCTGTTTTCCTCTGTGTCATTTCTGTGACTCTATTATCTCAAGAATATGAAATAATGTTGCTATTATTCTAGGTAAAATTTAATTAGAAAAATGTATCTCAGGGTCAGCTAGATGGTGCAGTGGATAGAGCTCTGACCTTGGAGTCAGGAGGACCTGAGTTCAAATCCGACCTCAGACACTCGACACCTACTAGCTGTGTGACCCTGGGCAAGTCACTTAACCCTGATTGCATTACACACACACAAAAAAAGGAAAAATGGATCTCATTTACTGTCAGACAGTAATTCTGTCAGACAGACTAGTGGGTTCTAAGCTTTTACAGTATGAAGGCCATTATTTATCATAAAGAATTAATGTACTTTATATAAACTCATAGATGTAGAGCTGGAAGGAGATCCGAGGAACTATTTCATTTGGTCCCAAGTGAGAACTAGTGAAGTTAGGTGATTTCTCCAAGTTCACACAGGTAGTAGGCATCACAAGTAAGATTTGAACCTAGGCCTCTGACTTCAGAGACAGTGTTCTTTTCTGTTGTACCATACTATCTGTTAATTGAGTAAATATGTCATGACAGAGCTTCTTTGATCTCAGATTGAACAGCTCAGTTTTAAGGAACATTTATTAATTGCCTATTAAATGCACAAAAACAACGTAGTTTCTGCCCTCAAGAAGTTTACAATCCATTGTGGGTAAATGGGAAGAAAACTGTTACTTGATCAATGGTAATGTAAATCATAATGTGATTAAGTGCATAGGATTAGTCATATTGAGTGGCTTGTGAAATGTGAGGAGGGGAGGGATGTTTTCTATTTGGAGGATAATTTGGAAAAACTTTGGGGAAAGGTGGTGTCTTAATTCTGGACCCTGAGGCAGAGTAGAAGAAAACAGTATGGCTCAGCTCTGTGCTACTATTAAATAATACAATTATTGAATAGCTCATCTGTTAGACACGCAGTAATATGATCTAGATCTTCCTTGGAAGGAAAGTGAAAGTCTCAAAACCTCATCTATAAAACATTCTCTGTAGGTGATGTGGAAAAAGTGAAAGTGAAAGACTTCTACCTAAAAACTTTAACTGCCTTCTCAGGACGAATTTAAAGTGAAACTGACAGACTCTAATACTAAAGTTAAAAGAAAACAAACAAATAAACACCTTTACACTAAAGGGAAAAACATCTTAGTGTGAAGACAAAAAAAGTGTTCAGGCTGACACTTGATTTAAAAGTGTGTGTGTGTGTGTGTGTGTGTATACATACACATATACACACCCTTGACCTCTCTCCTCTCCCTTAAAGAAAAGGCCTCAAGGGAGACAGAGCCAAGATTGCAGAGAAAAGGCAGTGACTCGCCTAAGCTTTCCCCAAAACCTCTCGGAACACCTTTAAATAATGCCATGAAACAATTTGTGGAGTGGCAGAACCCACAGAAGAACAGGATGAAATAATCTTTCAGCCAATGACAAAGGCAGGAAAGGTCTTCGCACCTGGGTGAAAGTGGAGCACAGTCCAGCACAGGCTGTGCCAGCTCAGACTGGGCCACAGCAAATCATGAGGAGGCTTTTGGAGCCATTGAATCAGCAGCAACTTCTTCTGGAGCTCTCAGCCTGCAGAGAGTAAAGACATCAAATAACTGGTGAGAAGGAGATTATAGGGGTGCTAGCACTGGGGGCAGGACTCAGTTGCTTTGCCCATACTCAGATCTGGGTCACAGTCCTGGGTAGCAGTCCTAGGTCAAGGAGGAGTACCAGTCCATCAGAGCTTGTGGGTGCAGTAGAGCTGGGTCCCTCGTCATAGTTCCAGGACAGGAAATGGTGCTTGTGTTCACTCACAGACCAGAGCATAATCCCAAAGAGTAGTAAACACACTTCTCCTTAGATCATACTGCTTTGGAAGAACTGAATGTTTACAGGTACCTAGAAGTATTTCTGAAAACAGCTGCATAAAATCCCTAAACCTTGGGACAGTGCGTCCTCTACCCTTGAAACAGAGCCCCACTTTAGCAAAGAGTTTAAAGACAAGAAATAGGGGTGGAAAAATAAGCAAACAATAGAAAAAAATCCTGACCATAGAAAGTTACTGTGGTGATAAGGAAGATTGAAACACATTCAGAAAAAGGTAACAACAGTCAAAGCTCCTACATCTAAAGCCTCCAAGAAAAATATGAATGGTCTTAGGCCTTGGAAACTCAAAAAGGATTTTGAAAGTCAAGTGAGAGAGGTAGAGGAAAAATTGGGAAGAGAAATGAGAGTGATGCAAGAAAATAATGAAAAACGAGTCAACAGCTTGGTAAAGGAGACGCAAAAAATAATGAAGAAAATGATTACCTTAAAAAACAGACTAGGGCAAATGGCAGAAAAGGTAGAAAAAGCCAATGAGTAGAATGCCTTCAAAAGCAGAGTTGGCCAAATGGAAAAAGAGGTATAAAAATTCACTGAAGACAAAAAACAACTCCTTAAAAAGTGGAATTGACCAAATGGAAAAAGAAAGTACAAAAGCTCACTGAAGAAAATAATTCCCTAAAAATTAAACTGAGCAAATAGAAGCTAATGACTTTATGAGAAATCAAGAAACACTAAAAATCAAAGGAATGAAAAAATATAAAGCAATCTGAAATATCTCATTAGAAAAGCAACTGACCTGGAAAATAGATCCAGGAGAGATAATTTAAAAAATTATCGGACTTCCTAAAATTCATGATAAAAAAAAAAAGAGCCTAGACATAATATTTCAGGAAATTATGAAGGAAAACTGCCCTGATATTCTAGAACCAGAGAGTATAATAGGAATCAAAAGAATCCACTGATCACCTCCTGAAAGATCTCCTAAAAGGAAAACAACAAAGAATGTCATAGCCAAATTCCAGAATTCCCAGGTCAAGGAGAAAATTAGGCAAGCGTCCAGAAAGAAACAATTCAGATGTCATGGAGTCACAGTCAGGATAACACAAGATTTAGCAGCTTCTACATTAAAGGATTGGATGGCTTGCAATATGATGTCCCAGAGAGCAAAAGAGCAAGGATTACAACCAAGAATTACCCTACCCAACAAAACTGAGTATAATCCTGCATGGGAAAAAATGGACATTCAATGAGATAGAAGAATTTTAAGCTGTCTTGAGAAAAGATCAGAGCTGAATGGAAAATACAAGACTTTAGGAGAATTTCAAATACAAGATTAAAGAGAAACATAAAAAGGTGAATAGGAAAACGAATTCATAAGGGACTTGATAAATAATAAAGTTAAAGTGTTTATAATCCTATAGCAGAAGATGATGCTTGTACTTCCTAAGAACCTTCTCATTATTAGGGCAGTTAGGAGTATATATAGATAGAGGGCATAGGTGTGAATTGAATATGAAGGGATGGTATCTAAAAAAATAAAGGAGTGAGAGAGGAATTCACTAGGAGAAAGGGAAAGGGAGAGGTAGGATGGGCTAAATTCTCATAAAAGAGGCAAGAAAAAGCTTTTACAGTAGAGGGGAAGAGAGGGGAGGAGAGGAATGAGTGAACCTTATTCTTATCAGAATTGGCTCAAAGAATAATATATATACTCAATTGAGTATAGAAATCTATTTTACCCTACAGGAAAGTAGGAGGATAAGGGGATAAGAGAAGGGGGTGGGGTAATAGAAGGGAGAGCAGATTAGAGGAAGTGGTAATCAGAAGCAATTACTATCACTTCTGATTACACCATTACACTTATGAGAAGGGGCAGGGTGAAAGGAGAGAGAGTATAGAATAAACGGGGAGAGGAATAGGATGAAGGGAAATTAGTATTGTAGTAACTGTATAGTAGTACTATAGTATAGTAACTGTGAAAAACATTTTGAAGCAAGGTTCTCTGATAAAGGCCTCATTTCTCTAACATAGAGAACTGAGTCAGATTTATAAAAGTAAGAGCCATTCTGCAATTGATAAATGATCAAAAGATATGAACAGTTTTCAGATGAAATAATCAAAGCCATCTATATCCATATGAAGGGATGCTTTGAATCACTATTGATAGGAGAAATGTAAATTGAAACAATTCTGGGTGCTGCCTCATATCTATTAGATTGGCTGGTGGAACAGAGAAGGAGAATGATGAATGTTCGAGGGGATGTGGGAAAAATGAGAGATTAATGCATTGTTGGTGGAATTGTGAACTGATTTAGTCATTCCATAGAGCAGTTTGGAACTATGCCCAGAGGGCTATAGAACCATGTATACCTTTTCCTAGCAGTACCACTGCTAGGTCTGTGTCCAAAAGAAATGGAAAACACAAAGGATAAGTACCTATATGTATAAGAGTATTTATAGCAGCTCTTTTCTGGTTTCAAAGAATTAGAAATTGAGTGGATGTCTATCAATTGGGGAATGGCTGAACAAAATTGTAGTATGTGATTGTAATGGAATACTATTGTGCTATGAGAAATGATGAATGGCATGCTCCCCGAGAATCTTTGAAGGACTTAATGAGCTGATGCAAAGTGAAAAGTACTTTGTACACGGTAACAGCAATATTGTAGGATGGTCAGCTATGAGTGACTTAGTTATTCTCAGCAATACAATGACCCAAGACAACTCTGGAGGACTTATGATGAGGAATGCTATCCATCCCCAGAGAGGGAACTGATGCTGTCTGAATACAGATTGAAGCATACTTTTTAAACTTTATTTTCTTGAGGTTTTTTTGGGGGGGGGGAGTCTATGTTTTCTTTCACAACATGACTAATATGGAAGTATGTTTTGTATGACTACACACACACACACAAAAAAGGCCTTAACTATGTCTCCCTCATGAGAGGAGGACATCCTTGAATTTTACTGAGGTTATATAAAAGACTTCTACTTCATCTCTCTCCTCATCCAAAGGAAAAAACTTCACCTAAAAGCTGTTAACAATAAAGGATAACTTTGGTGTCCATGGTGAAAGAAAAGGCTGGATGAAAGGGATAAAAGGAAAGGTCCTCAACTTGATTTGATCACCAGAGTATAAGAGTCTTAGGATTCAACTGAGGCCCCAGGCAGCAACAAAAATGGATGAACAAAACAAAACAAAAGACTTTTATGATGACAAGAATGACCAAGGCAGAAGCCTGGAAGAGGAGAAAGACTCAAAAACACCCATAAAAAAAAAAGAAAGCATTTGCCCATAGGAACACTTAAACTTCTTTGAAGAAATGAAGCAAGACTTTGAAAAAGATACTACAAAAGAAATGAGAGGCATGGAGGAGAGAATTGGAATAAAAGTTCAAAAGCTCATTAGAAGAGATACAGAACCTTAGGTTAGTCACAAACACATTAAAAATCAGAATGAACCAAATGGAAATTAATGACTCCAAGAGGCAACAAAAAATATTTTTTGAAACAAAGTCAAACGAATGAGACAATTTTAATATATATATAGTTTATATATGTATAAACTATTGAACTTGAAAACAGATCAAGGAAAGATAACTTAAGAATCATAGGATTATCTGAAATCAGTGACTAAAAAAAGTACCATGAATATTGTATATCTAGAAATCATTAAAGAAAATAGCTCAGACATAGTAGAACAAGAGGGTTATGTGAAAATAGAAAGAAATCACTGATTACTTCCTGAAAGAAACACCAAAATGAAATGTATTAGGAATGCCATTGCCAAAATCCAGAGCTTCCAGGCGAAGAAGAAATACAAGCAGCCTGAAAGAAAGAATTCACATCTCAAAGAAACACAGTTGGTATTGGAACAAGATTAGTAGCTTTCATTTTAAAGGAGAAGAGAACATGGAATATGATATTCTAAAAGACTAAAGAAAAAAATCTATAACCAAGAATTACTTACCCAGCAAAATTAAGCATGCTCCAGCAAGGAAAAAAATGGACCATCAATAAAATAGAGGATTTTCAAATATTCTTGATTTAGGGGGAAAAAAAAAACCAGCTTGTTAATTAAAATGAACTTTGAAATATAAATATTGAAGTTAAAAGAAAGGTTAAAAATCCAAATGAACTTTGTAACAGCTGTTTATAGTTAACTAAAGCAAATAGCTAGGTGGTACAGTGGGTAGAACATTTGACTACGTATTAGCAAACAAGTTCTAAGTCAGCCTCAGACACTTATTAGCTATTTGACCCTGGGCAAGTCATTTTTTGACCTCCATTTGCCTCCGTTTTCTGAACTGTAAAATGGGAATAATAATAGAATTTACCTTCCAGGATTGTGAGGATGAAATGACATAATATTTGTAAAGAACTTAGCATAGTGCCTAGCATATATTAGATGCTTAGTAAATGTTTTAGAGGCAGGTTGGTGGCGCAGTCAGGAAAAGTCATGAAAACAGGTTCAAATCTGGCTTCAGACACTTAACTACCTATGTGACCCTGGGCAAATCGTTTAATCTCTGTCTCAGTTTCCTTATCTGTGAAATGGGGATCATGACAGAACCTACCTTGCAGAGTTGTTATGAGGATCAAATGAGATATTTTTAAAGAGCTTAGCACAGTGCCTACCACATAGTAACTGCTTAATAAATGCTTTTCCCCTTCCTTTTCCATGAGGAAAAAGGGGGGAATGTTAAAAGGATTCTGTTAGACTTTTGGTGTCATAAGTGGTCAGAGAGACAATTGAGACAAAAGACCTATAAATAGTTTTGTTGATTTGGAGATGTTGTAAGAAAAAAGAGAAGAAGAGAGAGGATACATTAAGGAAAAAAGAGAGAAAAGATAAACTTGTTAAGACATATAATTAAGTTGTTTCTTTGTGCAAGTTGAACTACATGCAAGCATGGAAGGAATAGGGGAGTGGGCATTACTTGAACTTTGGTTTCATCTAAGCTGGTAAGAAAAGGGAAGAACATGTTGCACACTTTGTTGTAGAAATCATTCAATGAAACAGGAGTATCGATAGGAACAGGAAGAGGTAATCTAAGGAAAGAAAAAGACATTGATTCACCGTGCTAAGAAGTTACCAGATATCTTACTTACGACCTATAATAATAGGTGCTATTTTTATCCCAATTTTACAGTTGAGGAAACTAAGTAAGATGGAGGTTAAATGACTTGCTAAGGGTCATACAGGTAATAAATGTGTGAGGTTGAATTTGAACTCACATTTTCCTGACTCCACATCCAGCTGTCTATCCACTGTACCACCTAATTTTTATCACTAGTGGCATGTAAGAGGGAAGGGTAGATTCAGGAAAGGATTGTTCATAAGCAAAACAAATATAAAGCTTGGAGAAGGGATAGCAAAGAGAAAGGTGAAAAGAAAAAAATAAAGCATAATAGATTGAAATAAACAAGGAGAGAATATATAGAGAAGAAAATGAAGAAGAGAATAGAAGTCAGTCAATAAGCTCTTAAGAGCCTACTATGTTCCAGACACTGAGCTAAGTGCTGAGTATCCAAAAAGAGACAAAAGATAGTTTGTGCCCTGCCATAGCCTAATGGGGGAGGCTGTAAGCAAACCAATATGCACGGATAAGTTATACACAGGATAAACAAGAAATAATAAATGAATAGGGGGTAGGAACTAGAAATTGGGAAAGATTTCCTGTAGAAGATAAAATTTTAGTTGGGACATAAAGGGAAGCCAGCAGGTGGAAATGAAGGACATCATTCCAGGCATAGAGGAGAGCCAGAAAAAATGCCTGGAGCCAGAGATAGAGTCTCTTGTTCATTGAACAGCAAAGTAGCTACGGTCAGAGTATGTGGTAGAGAGTAAAATTTAATAAGACTGGAAAAATAGAAGTGGGTAGACTAGGTTATGAATGGCTTTGAAGGCCAAAAAGAGCATTAGAATAAACTTATTGGAAGGATAGAAGGAAGGGAAATAAACAATGAACTATTATAACTGAATGTAAATGGGATGAACTCACCAAGAAAACAGAAGAGGTTTGCAAAATGGATTAGAAAGCAAAATCTACCATTATTTTGCTTACAAGAAACACTTAAAACAGAAAGATTCATACAGGAGCAAAATATTATGACTCAATGAACACAAAAAAGAGAGGTAGCACTTACAATTTCAAAAAAGGCAATATCAAAAATAGACATTTAAAATAGCAAAAGAGGGAAACTATATTTTCCTGAAAGGTAACCGACTGTAAGTTGATTTTAGTAATTAACATGTATGTACCCAGTTGAATAGCTAAGTACTTGCAGACAAAAATAAATGAATTGCAATGAGAGTTAGAAAGTAAAACTAAAATAATGGAAGATCTCAGTTTATCCCTATCAGCCAGTAAGTCAAACAACAACAAAAATCACAAAAAAAAAAAAAGAATTAAGGACCTGAATAGAAGTTTTGAAAATCAGATATGATAGAACTCTGGTGATTTTCAAATGGTCATTAAAAATTTAACAAACAAATGCAGAGAAGCAGAAATATTATACATGTCATTTGTTGATTACAATGCAATAAAATTTATGAAATAAATGGTTGTCACTGAAAAAAGATTAAAAATCAACAATTAAATAATTTAATCCTAAGGAATTATTAGATCAAAGAAAATCACAAAAATGACGGATAATTTTATTAAACATAATGACAAACAGATGACATTCCATACTTTTTGGAATGTGATCAAAGCAATCCTTATGGGAAATTAATATTTCTAAATGTGCTTATTAACAAAACATGAACGAACAGAACAGTGGATTGGGGATACAATTAAAAATACTAGAAGAACAACACATTACTAACCCTCAAGTAAATATCAAAGTAGGAATCTTGAAAACTAAAGAAATTAACCAAGTTGAAAACACATTACTGAATTAATAAATCAGGATTTTTTTTGAAAAATAAAACTGAATCATTAAGAAGAAAGCAAAAAACCAAATTATCAGTATTAAAAATGAGAAAGAATTCACAACAAATGAAGAAGAAATGAAAGATATTGTTAGAAACTATTTTCTCTCTCTGCCAACAATATTAACATATTTATGAAAATATAAAATATTCGGATTAACAAGAGAAAACTTAATATATAAAAATAATACTACACATCACTACAATTAGAGAAATGCTAATTAAAGAAATTCTGAGATTCTACTTTATACCCATCAGAATGGCTAAGATGACAAAATAGAAAATAATTGCTGGGGTGGATTTGGAGAAACAGACACATCGACACATTGTTGGAGGACCTATGAATGAGTATAACCATTTTGGAAAGCAATTTTGAAATTACTAACACAGAGTTACTAAACAGTGTATCCTTTTTTTTTTTTTTTTGTGCAATTGGGGTTAAGTTACTTGCCCAGGGTCACACAGCTAGTGTCAAGTGTTTGGTCTGAGGTCATATTTGAACTCAGGTCCCCCTGATTTCAGGACAGGTGCTCTATCTGCTGCACCACCTAGCTGCCCAACAATGTATACTTTTGACCCAGCTATCACTGCTAGGCCTATAACCCAAAAGAGATGAAAGAAAAGGTCCTTTATGAACAAAAATATTTATAGCAGCTCTTTTTTTTTTTTCTGGTGTCAAAAAGCTAGACTCTAAGAGGGGACCCATCAATTGAGGAATAGCTGAGTAAGTTGTGGTATATGCATATGATACTGTTGTGTGTAAAAAATTATTTTTGTCACAAAATGAATTGTAAGAAATGATTTTTAAAAATATATTGCAAATAGGTGATAGACTCAGTGCAAATTGCAGCATATTATATCTTCCTTTTGGACCTGGCTAACACAGGAATTTATTTTGCATTACTACACATATTTGTAATGAATTTTGTTTTTCTTGCCTTCACAATGGGTAGAGGAGGGGGAGGAGGAAGGGAGAAAATTTGGAACTGACACTAAAGAAAATGGAATAAAAATATTTTAAAAAAATATATTGAAAGAGGCAGCTAAGTGGCGCAGTGGATTGAGTATTGGCCCTGCAGTCAGGAAGACCTGAGTTCAAAACCGACCTCAGGCACTTGACACTGACTAGCTGTGTGACCCTGGGCAAGTCACTTAACCTCATTGCCTAGGGGGGAAATATATATAGCCTTGTTTGAACTAATTCTGAGCGAAGTTAGTAGAACCAGTGCAATTTATAAAACACCAAAGAACTTTGAAAGCTATAAGAACCATGATCAATAAAATAATTGCTCATGATTCCAGAAAATCCTTGGCAAAACATGATATCCATCGTGTAGAGGTGATAGATTTTAGATGTGGAATGAGACATCTATAGTGCTATAAGAATTTTGTTTTTCTTTTCTTTTTTCCCATGGGACAGGGAGTATAGAAAATAGATTTCTTAATTTTTTTAGAAGGAGAAATAGGAGAAATTCTACACACATCAAATGTTCTGCACACTTTCAGATGAGGTCAGCTTATTATTAATTTTACTTAATTCTTTTTTACAGGAAATCTCTAATGAATAGAAAGAACCTGTAAATTTTTTAATGTAAAAAAATTTTTTTTGGTATGGTTTTTTTTAAAACAAAAAGTTACATCTGAGTCAGACCTTGAAAGAGAAGGATTTATGCAAAGATAAAAGAAGATTCCATGTTGGGAATGGGTGATGGCATTTATAAATCCATGGACGTGGCAGAGAAGACATCAGGGAACAGAAATTTTAGTAAGAATATCCTTTGTGAAGGAAAAGTACTATGAAATAAATCTACAAAGGTGGCTTCAAGTTAGGTTTTATGACAGGGCAAGAAGTTTGTATTTTATTTAATATGTAGTGATATAGAACCCCATCAAAGTTGTGTTTTTGTTTTTGGAAAAAATGATAATGTTTGGAGTTGTGTGGATTTGAAAGGGAAGAGACTGAGATAGAGATATTGGTTAGGAGGTTCTTATAACAGTTCGCTCAGGGATAGGGAACCTGTGACTTCAAGGCCACATAGGGCCTTCTAGGTCCTCAGGATACTGAGTACAACTTTTACAGAACAAATCCTTTTATTAAGGGAATTTGTTTTGTGAAGTTTGGATTCAGGCAAAGGACAGCACTTGACGTCCTAGAGGGCCCCCATGTGGCCTTGAAGCCACAGGTTTCCCACCTCTGAAACTTCAAATCATAAATGATGACAATAAATAAAGAGCCTGATGGAAGAGTGAATTTAGAATTCATAGGATTTGGCAAATGACTAGATGAAGGAAAAATCTGACTTTATATGTAGTGTTCTGTGCCAAGATAGTGCCACCTCTGCAAAGAAGGCAGGGGAGGACTCTTCTTGCATTTTTTGGGGGGGATGGGGCAAGTTTGATCATTATAATTTCACGGCGTTCCATTTTGATTATTTCGTGGTTATGGTACCTTCCATTGATATTTTAGCCATTGTATATATTGTTTTCCTGGATCACCTTTGTTGTGTCGTTTCGCTTGCATTTGGCTCTCTGTGATCCAGTTTGGGTTTTTTTGAGGAAAGATAGTGGAGTGATTTGCCATTTCCTTCTCCAGCTCATTTTGCAGATAAGGAAACTGAGGCAAACAGGGTTAAATGACTTGCCCAGTGTGTCTGAGGCCAGATTTGAACTCACATAGATGAGTCTTCCTGACTCCAGGTCCAGCATTCTATCTGTTGTACCATCTTGCTGCTTTATTTTACTTTTGTATCAGTTTATCTAAGTCTTTCCAGGCTTCTCAGTATTCATCATGTTTATCATCATTTAATTTAAAATAGCTAACATTTCTATAGTGTATCAAATAGTAATAGTGATAATAGGCATCCTTACTTTACTCCTACTCTTGTTGTAAATGCCTGTTTCATTCCCTTTACATGTAATGATGGTCCTCAGTTTTAGTTACATACTACTAAGGAAAAGTCTATTGAATCTTATGTTTTCTTGTGTTTTTAACAAGATTGGGTGCCATAGCTTGACAAAAGCATCTGTTGCTAGAGTCATTTGATTTTTGTTGTATTGCTTAAATATGATCTGTATATTTTTTCCAATATTGTATCAACTTTTTATTTCTTATATAAGTTTAACCTGTCATAGTGCTTAATCTTTGCAATATGTTACTACAGTTTCATTGCTAGTACTTTATTGAAAATTTTTGTGTTCGTGTTCATTAGGTGTATAGCAGGGATGGGGAACCTGTGGCCTTGAGGCCACATGTAGCCTTCTAAGTACTTGGGTGGGGTCTTTTGACTGAGTCCAAGTTTTATAGAACAAATCCTTTTATTAAGGGAATTTTTTCTGTGAAGTTTGAGTACCTAGAGGTTCACAAGTGGCCTTGAGACCACGGGTTCCCCACCCCTGGTCTATACTTTTGTTTCTCTGTTTTCACTCTTCTGTTTTCAGGTATAAAAACTATTTGTGTTATAGAAGGAATTTGGTAGGATCCCTTCTATTTTTATTTTAAACAATTTTATAATATTGAAAGGGATTATTACTTGAATGTTATATTTTGCTGGTAAGTTTATCAGATCCTTTGTTGGTTTTCTTTTGGGAAGGGTAGAGAAATTCATTTATGGCTTTTTCAATTTATTTTTCTAAGATTGGGTTCTTTAAATTTTCTGTTTCTTATTTTGTTAATTTGGTTATTTCATAGTTTTGCACATATTCATCCATTTCATTTAGGTAGTCAATTTTTGGCATATAGTTGGGCAAAATACTTTTGAATAATTTCATTTGTTTCTTCATTTGTTGTGAATTCTGTATCATTTTTGATATCGTTAAATTTTTTTTTTTCAGGCAGTTGGGGTCAAGTGACTTGCCCAGGGTCACACAGCTAGGAAGTGTCAAGTGTCTGAGGCTAGATTTGAACTGAGATCCTCCTGACTCCAGGACTGGTGCTCTATCCACTGCGCCATCTAGCTGACACTGAGATACATTTTTAAAAAAAATCAAATTAGCCAATGGTCTATCTATTTATATGCCTTCTTTCCTCCCCCACAAAACTCCCACCCCAACTCCTTGCTTTACTTATTAATTAAAATATTTTAATTTCTTTCAATTTGGTAATCTTTTGGGTTTTCAGAATTTCTATTTTGATGTTTAATTAGAGTTTTAAAAATGTGTTGAATTTCTAGATTTTTTAGTTGTGTGATCAATTCATTGATCTGTTTTTCTTTTATTGATGAAGGTGTTTAGAGATACAAATTTTACTCTAAGAATTTACTTGATTTGCATCCCCAATATTTTGATATGATCTCATTATTATCAATATCTTTAATGACATTGTCTGTTGTTTCTGTGATTTACTCTTTGATATTCCAGTTCTTTAGGTCTGAATTTAATTTTTAATCTTTTCTTCAGCAGCCTTTTATTGACTATAATTTTTATTTCAGTAAGTTCAGTTAACAGTTTTTTTTTTTGCATTAGTTTGAAAGGCTTTTATGCCCTAATACATGAGTAATTTTTGTAAAAATGTCATGCATATATGAGAAAAATATATATATATGTATACTCCTTTCAATTCTCATCATTAGCTGGTGGTTGATGATATGTAAATTTTAAAAAAATCTATTCAGGCACTTTATTTTATTTTTTTAGATTTGTGTACGTCTGAAAAAGGTATATTGAGGTCCTCCACTATTATATTTTTACGTTCATAACATTTTTCTAATTCATTTAATTTTTCCTTTAGGTATTTAGTGCTTTGTCATCCAACATGTGTGTGTGTGTGTGTGTGTGTGTGTGTGTGTGTGTGTGTGTGTGTGTGTGTGTGTGTGTATGCTAAGTATTGATGTTAATTCATTGTCTATGTGACCTTACAGCATAATGCATTTTCTTTGTTATCTCTTTTAATCAAGTATGTTTTTGCATTGTCTTGTCTGAAGTCATGATTGCTATTCCCAGCCATTTTGAGTTCATCTAAGGTATAACACATTTTGTTCTAGCCTGTTGTTTTAACCTTATGTGAATCTTTATGTTTTAAGGATGTTCATTGCAAGCAACCTGTTGTTGGATTCTTCTTTGTAATCGAGTCTGCATCTTTCTGTTTGTGGGTGAGTTTATTCACACTCATAATTTTGATTATTAATTGTGTATTTCCCTTTATCTATTCTTATACTTTTTACTCTTTGCTTCCCATACCTTCTTCACAAAAAAGTGCTAGTGCTCTATTTTCAATAGATTCTGCTTCCACCTTCCTTACTTCTTTCTACTCTGCCCAGATGCCAATTATGTGCTCTTCCTTCTTTCCTTCTTTCTTTCCTCCATTCCTTCCTTCCTTATTCCCTCCCTCTCTTCCCCCTTCCTGATATACTCCCTGAGGTTAGGGTATGGGGGGTGTGTGTGTTTGTGTGTGTATGTGTATGTTTATGTATGTGTATGTGTATGCACACACATGTGCTCCTTTGACAGGATAAGGTAGAAATGAAGTTTAAAATGTATTAGGCTCTGTTTCACATTTCCTAAGCTGATCTGGACTGGAAAAATCAGTCACTGTTCTTTTCCTTTGCGTTTCTTCATGGTATCTTGGATTGGTGCTTTTTTATTTTTCTTTTTGTTTTCTTTTTTTTTTTTTTAGGTCTTTTTGAGTAGATCTGTGGGAAAGCTGGGCTGTAATTCTTTCTCCTCCTCCACCATCTTTGTTGGTCTCCTGTTATGAGTTTTCTATTATAATTAAGCCATATGTAGAGTACATATGTCTAAGCATTTTTAAGTATTTTTACTATTTTAAATTTTATATAGACTTTTAATCATGCATTTGCTTTTATGATACTTTATTGATAATACCTGTGATTTATTTGATATCCCATTCTGTGATAAGGAGGGTGCAACATGACGTTTTGCTTTCTGAGGTTGTTGAAGCAAAAGAAGTAGAGACTGACTGAATTCTGATGTATCTTTAAAAGTGTCCAAATCTTTATGGCATATATTGTCTGCCTTCCAAATTGTATGTAAAATGCTTTACAAATCTTAAAATGCTATATAAAAGTCAGCCATGATTATTTTTATCCTTATTATCAAGAGCAATAATAAGATATGCATCTATTTTTGAATTGCAAAGACTCAGTAATGTTTTTATTATGTGTGGGGCCAAAATGTTGTCATTGTTGTTTTTGCAGGAACACATTTTCAAAATTTTAATGAAACTGCATGGTAGAGCAGTCTGTAAAATTTGCTCTTGATTATTCATACTTGCGGAGAGAAGATCATTTCCAGATGAGTTGTGTTCTTTGTCATGTGCTTTACTAATTACATTTCAGTATAGGTATGTCTGGTGTTCTGGGGTTACAGGTCTAACTAAATACTGAAACTACTGTGGGAAGAATGTGTGGCTGTGGAAGCTTCAGTATTTGGAGTTTACTGGGCATGATTTTGCATTTAACTTCTCTGGGCCTCTGTTTTCTCATCTGTAAAATGTGGAGATTAGACTCGATCAGTGCCTCTTAAACTGTGTTGTGACTCCAAATGGGGTTATGAAAATTTGGCAACAGTAAAAGGTTTCTGAATGTGCAAGGACCAAAAATTAATTAAAAATTAAATGTGTCATGAATATGAGGTGTTTTTGGTGGTGCTTGCCCATGTTGCAATGTGCAACTTCACTGCGGTTCTGAGCACAAAGCATGAGCACTTTGCACTTCGCATGCCCTCAGGCCAAGCAACCCCAACTAAATCTGCCTAAACAAAAAGTTTACACAGCCCTGGACTAGATGACCTTGAGGGTCCTTTTTAGTTTCAGTCTTTGATCCTATAATCTGACCTTTTAAGAATCTGAGAGACAGCTTTTCCCATAAAGTGTGTCCTTTTTTACTCTTCCAGGGACTCACTTAACGGTGGTAGGACCAACTTCTCTCTGATATAAAATTCGTTCCCTCTCAGTTCTTCTCTGGAAGGAAAAAAAGAGATGCTTTAAGTATGGGTTTCAGAGGGATTCTCCGTATGATTTTCTTTTAATTGGCTATAAGGCCTATTAAGGAAATAAAGGAAATATGAGGAAAAATTAAAGAAATAAGGAAACATGCCTATAAATTATGCCTATAAATTAGACATAAATTCTTATGCCAATAAAGGAAACAATGCTAAGTAACTCTTTAAAGATAACTTATGTGTGTAATAAAATTTATTTGCAGTTTCATTTTCTTCCTTTTTTTCTTTCCTTAAACTTTGTTATATGAAACCCATGATTTTTTTTTTAAGAAAATAATTGAATAGATTGATTTTTAATCTGTTTAAATCTGTCCTAATCTGACATTTATAATATAGAAGTTTCTTTCTTCTAGAGTTACAAGGCAATTCAGGAAGGTCTCATAATTACTTTATTACCACTACTTCTCAGAACTTCATTGTTGATACCTTCTTTTTTGACCACAACTACCTTGTTACTTTTTTCCTTTTTTTTTTCAACCTCCTGAAGCTTGAAACTTTCTGAAAGTATTCTTTTAAAAATTATTGTTGTTATCCTGGACTTGTGATTTTACCTGTGTAGGAAAACTACTTCTGTCCATGCAATTATGCAAGTATCTGCAACTCCCCTTCTTAGAGTGCTGCTGCCCAGGGCCCTGAGAGCTTAAAAACCTATCTCACATCATATGTGAATTGTAAAATATGCATAGGTTGTGTTTAAGATGCTCTTCTGATTGACTGATTTAGTAATCTTAAGAACAAGAGACCCTCAGATTTATCTGGCCTGGCCTATCTATGATGGCTGCCATCAAGGTCTTGTGCTCAATTTCTTTTGTAAGATGGTCATTAAACCATCTCTTTAATAGTACATTCTAGAATTTTGCCTGGAATTTAAGTTCAGGTCACTGGTGTATTGTTTGTGGACTACATTCTCTTTCCTTTTTTGAAAACCAAGTCAAAATTTCTCCATGATCTTTGATCATTGTCAATCATTTCTTTTAGTTTTTTTTTTCAACTTGTGATATAATTCATCTGGTACTGATGATTGGAATCACCAAGGACACCCAGGTAGGCTCTTATTCCATTCATATTTATTTCTATTTTATTCATTCATTCATTTATACTAGGGAATTATCAGTTTTTGTTTTTCCTAGATTGTTGTCCTTGTCCGAAAACAGAAGCATCTGCTGTCATTTCTTCTATTTTCCTTGTTCTGTGACCTGTTATCACCTCTCACCCCTCCTCCTTCAGCAGTATCTTATTTCATCTAACTCTTCTCCAATGTCAAATACTCAAGTAGATCTGTGAAAAAGATCAAATTTGGAAGTTTTCTGGTAGAATGCAGACTGAAATCCACCCATGACTTCCTGTCTTGTATAGTTCTTATCCGTGTCGTCATAAATTTGTACGTACCAGGTATTCTGCTAAGCACTTTACAAATATTATCTAATTTGATCCTCACAACAGCACTGGAAGTTAGGTGTTATTTTTATCCATTTTACAACTGAAGAAACAGGTTAAGTGATTTGCCCAGGGTCACACAGCTAGTAAGTATCTGAGACTGGATTTGACCTCAGGTTTTTCTGACTCCAAGCCCTGTGTTATTCATTGTACCACCTAGCTAACTAGTGACCGTCCACTGTGCTGGAGACCTTCCTCACTTTCTCCAGACACCTCAAGGATACCAATGGAACACTTGGACTATCTACCTGTCTTCCTTTGCCTCTGCTACGTGACTTATATATCTTCTATTCTCATCTTCTATTTCCCTTATGACATATCATATCTCAGTTCCTCTTCCTCACAATTCCTCATTGCTTATGTGTTACAGCCTTTTCATACCCACCATGTACTCCTCCATTGTTGGTGTTCCATGTCCTGTAGACATACAGTATAACACCAGTAGGATATTGATATTAAAATGATGGAACCTTTTCTTTCATGTGAAGCTCAGGATCATTAAGGGGGAGATTTGTTATTACTTGAAGGTAATCCAGACCACTTAGCCACTCTGCTCATTCTTTTCAGTTTTGAGCCAAACTTATTTTCCATCTGTACTACTTCTCCAAGATACACATGCTGCTGGATAAGCCTTATAGATTGTCTCTCCAAATGTATGTTTTAATTTGGGCAATGAGCAGTCTTTATCTGCTTGGTCTTTCCTATATGAATGGTCAGATCAAACTCTTTAGAGTGATTACATATCTTTTCTAGGAGCCTCTGCAGTAATCATCCACAGAGAAAGTGGACTCTTCAGCTTGAACTCTTTGCTGGGTTTCCTCTGACATATTGTTAAATACCTCTGGTAAGCATACATCAAAATCTTTCAAGAGACCTTCAGAGGCATATTTAACAAAAATAACCCAGTTAAATGATCCTCTGATCATAGCTAGCAAATGAGACATAAAGCTAGAAATCATCTTGTTTAAGAGTCTGTCAGGTAACATTTTGCTGTATTAAGTCAAATACTTTTTTTTCATAACTTAAAAAAAACACACTTTAGAACTTTAAATTAATTTTGAAATGGTAAACATCTGTAGGTGGTAATAAACTAAAGAATGTATTTTTCTCTCCTCATTGAGCAAATGAATTACCAAGTTACCAGCCAGAGACTTATATTTTTATTTAATGTATCTTGAAGGATTTTGAATGAAAAGGAGATCTCTCTCCCTCTCCCTCTCCCTCTCCCTCTCCCTCTCCCTCTCCCTCTCCCTCTCCCTCTCCTCCTCCTCTCTCTCTCTCTCTCTCTCTGCCTCTTACCCTTCTCTTTCCCTCTCACTCTCCCATTTCTCCTTTCTTACCCCGTTCCCGTCTTCTCTCCTTAGATGATTTAAAAAGGTCCTTAGTTATTAAAATAATACAAGTTGTCCCAAAAATCTTAGTGCAGTTTTAAGCTTTATTAATTTTGCATATGGTTTAATAGCTTATATGTTTAATATTTTAAGATATGTACTTCTCTGAGAAAAAACAATTGATACCTACAAATAGTGAAAAATAACCAGTATGTATTATATATACAAGTTTTTTAAATGGCTTTTTCTTTTTTTTCTATTTTTCTTTTGGGTCTAGATCTGAAAATCCATCCCTGCTTGAAATTTCCATTGTGGAAATTTCCTTCACTTGTATAGATGAGCAAATTCTGTGTAACTTGTATAGGAGTTAGAATTGCTTAGTTTATTTAGGTTAAGTGATTTGCCCAGCTGTCATGCGTCAGAGGTAGAAATTGAACCCAGGTCTTTCTGACTCTCAGGCTGCTTCTGGGATATAGTTATTACTAAATGAATTTAAGTCTGCTTTAAAAGGAACAAATAATCTTAGTGGTTACATAAATAACTTTTCATTATTGTTCATGCAAGAACAGTGAGAGTTCCCTGGTACAGGAAATAATTTTTAGAAAAATTGTTGGCAGAACTAATAGGTCAGATAGTCTTTGACCCTTACATCAAAATACTTTAAAACTTAAATTTCTTTAAACTCTTTGCAGATGAGTAATAAACATCTTGACCTGATGAGAGAGTTATTCTAGTTTTTACTCTTTGTAAACAAAGACCTGACCCAATTTTCTAAAAATATACCTTTTAGTCTTCAGTAGTGCTACTTTAAAAAAAAAGAGCTTGTGATTTCCTTACAAGTGCATAAAATTATAAAACGATCTTAGCTTTATTAGCTGATAAACATGTTGATTCAATTGGCTCAAATCTTCTGAATGGAGCCAAAGGGGCACAGATTGTTCTTTACCCCACCCAGTGGCAGAATGTTTTTCTTCCTTTCCTCCTCAGTGAGGGAGGTAAACTGGAACAAGTGACTCCTCTACTTTCATCTAATCTCAAGAATGTTTAGGAGGGAAGGAGAGAAGAATTTCTCGCTCTCCTGCTTCTCCTTTCTTTTCTTTTTTGTGGATTATGTGATATGGAACTCAGATCTTGTAACAGCATTGGGAAACTGCAGTGCTTCATGGAGAAAGGAATGTAATATACAGTGGCATAATTGTGACTTGACTGCCACTTATTTTTCACATTCCTGTTCTATAAGCTATATCTACAAGCAGACATTGGGAAATGAATTTTAAAGAGTTGAGAGAAAGGATAGATAGGATCCCATGATCTAGGATTCTAAAGATAGACGGGATATTTTAAAGAATGAATTTCTAATGACACAAACAGTTGTGATAAGGAAGAATGTTTAAAGAGATGTGTGTAGATGTACAGAGACTAGAGCAACTCAGATTTTAAAAGGACATCTGCTGAAGGGCAAGGGCAAATAACCAAGGATCAGTATAATATAGTAGCGTGGTCTGTAAGCATTTCAGGCCCAGAGTGAGCTGGAACTTGATGGTAATGCTTTTTTGGTACTTTAATGGTTCTGTGATCTCATCACTAAAAATATTGCAAATATCTCTGCCCTCTCATTTTGTGCAGCTCTTCCCTGTGTCTTGTAAGTCTTCCAGAGAAGTTCTGCATAACATGCTGGAGGCCTTTCTTTTGGTCATTTTTAATATTTTGTGGACATCAACACAACACTTATGTTTCCCATCTCTTATATCTTTCTTCTGCTATGACTTACCCACCTTGTTTTCCAGTGGCATATCTCCTGAACAATATAATTGATAATGACAATATCAGTATAGATATGGTTCTTATATACTAGTATATCAACTCAATTATTGGTTACTGGTTGTGGCCAAGACTCTCACTTTTAGAAAACCAGTATTTAAATTAGTGTTTGCAGATTGGCTAAAATAGTCCCCTCAAAAGGATATGTAAGAAATTATAACCTAATTTCTGTTGCTTATTATTTAAAGTTTTGTGCTTCTTTGAAAGAAACTTTGGTAATCTTACAAAATTCATTTTGGAGAATTCTATTTAAAAATTTGAAAATATGTTAAAAGTCATATGTTTCTATGGCATACCTCAGAGATACTGCAGGTTTGGTTCCACAGCACTGCAATAAAGTAATGTAGCAATAAAGGGAGTCACATGAACTTTTTGGTTTCCCAGTGTATATAAAAGTTATATTTATACTATACTGTAGGCTATTAAGTGTGCAATACTATTATGTCTGAAAAAGACAATGTACATAACACAATTTTAAAATATAGCTATCCATCATCTGAGCCTTCAGTGAGTTGTAATCTTTGCTCTTGGTGAGTCTTGGCTTTATGGTGATGGTCGCTGACTGATCAGTTTAGTGGTTGCTGAAGGTTGGTATGGCTGTGGCAATTTCTTAAAATAAGACAAGAATGAAGTTTGCCACATCAATTAACTCTTCCTTTCACTTGAACATTTAGAGGCTTATTAATGGACATCATTTCAATATAGTTGTGTCTCAGGAAATAGGGAGACCTGAAAAGAGGGACAGAGATAGGGGAACTGTTGGTTGGTAGAGTAGATAGACCACATACAACATTTATTGATTAAGTTAGCTATCTTCTATGAGTGTGGTTCATAACGCCGCAAAACAGTGACAACAGTAGCATTACCAAAATGTGACACAGAGACACAATGTGACCCACATGCTGTTTGAAAAATGATGCTGATAGACTTACTTGACAAAGAGGTACCAAAACCTTCAATTTGTAAAAAACAGTATCTGTGCAGCACAGTAGAACAGTGCATGCCTCTAATTAGCCATCATGCTGTATGTAAGAGTGAAATACACCTTTGTAAGAGTTCTTTTGAAATACAAACAAAGTAGTAAATAAAGGAAAAAATGATAGAATGTAAGCAGTTTCTCTTTAACATTTAATTTTATTTGCAATTACATGTAAATAAAATTTTTTACCATTCTTTTTTTAAAATTTTTGAGTTCCATATTCTCTCTCTTCCTTCTTTTCTTCCCCCTCCCTAAGACAGTAAGCAGTTTGATATAGATTTATACATGTGCAGTCATGCAAAACATTTCCATATTAGCTTTATTGAAAAAGAATATGCAGACCAAAAAAAAATCCAAGAATAATAAAGTTGAAAAAAATACTCTTCAATCTACATTTAGACTCCATCAGTTCTTTTTCTGGAGGTGGGTGGCATTTTTTAATCATTAGTCCTTTGGGAATCACTTGGGAGGTCATCATATTGCTGAGAATAGCTAAGTTATTCACAGTTGATACGTACAATATTGCTATTACTGTATACAGCGTTCTTCTCCTGGTTCTTCTCAGTTCACTTTGCATCAGTTCATATAAATCTTCCCAGGTTTTCATGAAAACATCCTGCTCATCATTTCATATAGCACAGTAGTATTCTATCATAATCATGTACCACAGCTTATTCAGTCATTCCCCAATTGATGATTATCTCTTCAACTTCCGATTCTTTGCCACCACAAAAAGAGCTATAAAAATACAGATATTTTTGTATAAATAGATCTTTCCCTTCTCCCCCCAAATCTCTTTGGCTCCAGACCTAGTAGTGGTATTGCTAAGGTCAGAGGGTATGTACAGTTTTATAGCCTTTTGGCCATAGTTAACTATCCAAATTGTTCTCCAGAATGTTTAGACCAGTTCACAACTCCACCACCCGTTCATTAGTGTCCCAATTTTCTCACATTCCCAAGGGGTGGTTTTCTTAACCAGTAGCAGTTTATGCTAATAAATGGTAATGTTTCATATTTTTTTCAGTCTCTATTTTTAGCAGAAAAATAGATCTTATAATTTATAGTTCTGTGTCCCATTGGCTATGTTTAAGCTCAGTGGTAGGTGCAACTGGATGAAATCTGGAAAATAGGGAAAGGGTTACATGGGTAAGACTTAAGAGTATGGGGTGGGATTTACATTTTCTTAAGCTTGCTAATTCAAATTAATTACATTGGTGGAACATTTAGGAAAGGTATTTATGAACAGTATAACATTATTCAACTTTTGCTTGTGTTGGGATGCCACTCCCTGTTCTGCACTGACAATTTTGGGCCAGAAGGACATAGAGGTCAGCAACTGTGCATCTCACTTTTGTTATTATTTATTTATTTATTTTTTTAGACAATTGGGGTTAAGTGACTTGTCCAGGGTCACACAGCTAGTAAGTGTCAAGTGTTTGGTCTGAGGCTGGATTTGAACTCAGGCCCTCCTGACTCCAGGGCTAGCGTTCTATCCACTGTGCCACCTACCTGCCCCCCTCCCCCCCTTTTTTTTGGTAAGGCAGTTGGGGTTAAGTGACTTGCCTAGGGTCACACAGCTAGGAAGTGTCAAGTGTCTAAGGCTAGATTTGAACTCAGATCCTCCTGACTCCAGGACTGGTGCTCTATCCACTACATCACCTAGGTGCCCCTGCATCTCACTTTTAAAAGGATGGTAACTTCTGTTGTGCAATAAGGAGAAAATTGGCCCTTTTTTCAGTGGTTTAATTTATAATATGTCTAAATGGAACTTTGGGGAACTTTTACCATTTGAAAAGTAAATATTCAGTTGCATGTTTTTGAACATATATAATTTGGAGTCAGAGAACCTGATTTTGAAGTCTAATTCTCCCATCTATTAGTTCTATGCCCTCAGTCAAGTCACTTTATCTCCAAAGTTCAGTTTCTTCATCAAAACACAGAATACACTTGACTAGTGTTAGGTTGTTATGGAAATTAAAAAAAAGAAAATGAAGATAGAGCATATCTGCAAAGTGAAAGCGTTCCTGAAATTGTTAATACTTGATGAAAGAACATAGTACTAGAGTTGGTAGATTTAAGGAGTTATTCTACTCCTTTTGTCAAGCTGGTTGATCTTGGTTCATCACTTTCTTCTTATGTAAAATGAATTAGATGACTGCTAGAGTCTTATCCAACTCCCAAAACTATAATTCTTTGATACTAAGAAGTCAAGTAAACAAATCAATAAAAATTTTTAAGTGCCTGCTATGTGCCAGGTACTGTGATAAGTGTCCGGGGTGAAAATGATGAGGAGGATGATGATGATGATGATGATGATCACTAGCATTTATATTGCTCTTCAGGGTTTCCACATTGTTCTGCAAATATCTTATTTGATTGTCGCTACAACTGTAGGACTAGATCATACTATTATTCCCGTTTTATAGATAAAGAAACTGAGACAGAGGTTAAGTGACTTGCCCAGGGTCGCGTAGGTAGTTTGTCCCTGAGGCCAAATTTGAACTCAGGTTTTCCTGACTCCAAGTCCACTGAGCCACCTAGCTGCCAAAAAATGGTCTCTGCTGTCAGGGAGGACACAGTGCAAATGGAGAGACAACATGTAAACAACTATATACAAATAAGATATAGACAGGAAAAATTGGAGATGATCTCAGAGGAAAGGCATTAACTGGAGAATTGGGAAAAGCTTATAATAGAAAGTGGAACTCAAGCTGAAACCTGAAGGAAGCCAAAGAAACTAAAGGTAGAAATGAAGAAGGAGAGAGTTGGAATGGCATGGAAGATAGCCAATGAAAATGGTCAGAGTTGGGAGATGGAAATTTTATGTGTGAGGGACAGCAGAGTCACTGAATCACAGATTATGTGAATGGAGAGTAAGATGTATGAAGCTGGGAAAAAAATAAGAAGAGACCAGGTTAAGAAGGTCTTTAAAAATTAATCAGGAAGTTTTACATTTGCTTCTGGAGGCAATAAGGAGTCACAGGAGTTTATTGTATAGAGAGGTGACATGGTTAGACATGCTTTACGAAGATCAGTTTGACAGCTGAGTGGAAGATATATTCCCAAGATACTGCCAAATGGGATGGATCCTAAAATCTAAAGAGAAGTCACCTTCTATACCACTCATCACTGGCCCTACTTTGATCCTGGGCTCTGCAGCCATCACCGAAGGGAGCATAATCAAGAGAACGGGCCCACCTTGCTTGCTGCTACTAATACTAGCTTTTGATCAACCAAATCAAGCAGCTCTGGGAGTGGTAGCTCTCTTGCTGTCTCTTCTCCCCAACCCCTCAACCATTTGCCCTACTTTTCACCAAGGCCCTGAAGCTACCATCCTGGGAATCAGCTGTTGTGGAGATGTGACCTGGTGACCTTTTCTGTGGGGATGCTGTTGCTGTAGCTACTGAAGACCCTGAAGAGAAAATCCTCACCAGTGAAGATGTTGGCACCATTGAATGGTTCAGCATCAGAAATGAATGGTTTTATCAGTGTAAATAACATTAAAGAAGATATGTTACCACCTATTTGCTGCTGCCCCTTAAGGACCAAGGGATCTTTCCATCTGACTTGTAGCTGAAATCTATACATGTTATCTCTTATTTAGAATGCAACTTTCTATCTTGCTTTTCTATTTGCATCTCCCAATGCTTAGCACATTGTAAGTGCTTAATAAATATCCTTTTATTCATTCATTCATTATGGCTCAGTAATCAAAAAGGATATCTGGATGAAGAGATCCAGAATCTCATTTATGCCTCTAAGGAATAGAACTTAAATTTAATAATTTTAAAAGTTTTAAGGGTAGTCATGGTCTTTCAAAATAGGACAGTGTAGAGGGTGCATTTGAAAATGAGGAAATGGATTAAAGTAACAAAAGATAACAATGATGGCATAATGGTGTAGGGATTTGCAAAACATTCTTTCCCCAAAACAAAACCACACAGTGAAACAGGTGGAACAAGTGTTTTGCCTGGACTCGCAAAATGACTAACTGATGGAAATAGGAATCCAACCTCAGTCTCAGGACTTCCAAGAGAAGATGAAGTGGCTACCGATTTGAAAAAAGTAGAAAATGTTCTGCATGATGCTAAAAAGTCAAAGGACCATCCATAGTAATGAAAAGAGCCTCAGTAAGTGTTGGGATTACAGTGCAAATACATAAAGCAAAGCAATCCTGTGCTCAAAGAGCTTGTACTCTAGTAGGGGAGGACAACACATGTAGGGAAGCAGTGTCCAGGCAAGGGTGTTTGTCTGCAGGTCACAGGGATGGTTAGTGAGTTACATGATTAAGTGATTGACAAGTCCCTCCCAGGAGTGGTAGTGTTGATTTAATTACTGTTGACAGAGTAAAGGCAAACATGGTGCTAAGACTGACAGACAACATGTCGGTGGTTCTTGGGGCACCTAGACTTGTTGAATTCTCACCAGGGTCCCAGGGTGGTGGTTAAATGCCTTGTTGGAGAGGAAAGGTAGAGAATATAGTGGTATAGTGTGAGGATGTTAGGCATGCTCCAGGATTGTCAGATATTATTCACCATAGTGATTGGCTTAAGACATTGAGAAAACAATTAATTTTTATTACAGTGCTTTAGGAATAAATTTGAATAACAGTTTTACAACATTTTTCTAGTAATAGTACTGGATTAGAAATCAGAAAATCTTTTTTATAGTTTTGGCAAGTCCCTGAAATTTTTTTACCTTTATTCTCTTTATAGGGTTTGGATAGTTATACCTGTCTGTGAGATAGCATTTTTTGGTGAATATCAAATAAAAAAAATATTAAAAAGTGCTTTGGAAAAAACAAAGCAGTATACAAATAAATGTAAGGTACTTCAGTCAGTGCCTTTGTGGTGCTGGCACTTAATGCACCAATGCTTATTACAACGCCTCTTTTCTTTGGTAGAAGACCTTTGTGAACTGCTGTAGCCAAAAAAAAAAAAAAAAAAAGATGTTTACATGGTGGCCAAACTTCTAGTACCTTCAAAGTTAACTCAGCTGGTCTTTGGAGAACAGATATTGAAACCTTTTTAGCTTGGTTGGCCTTGCCAGAATTTATATGATCTACATTGACGTAGGCTTTAAGAACTTTCTAGAGTCAATTCCATGCTTTGATGAGGCATTGAAGCAGAACTGTAATAAAATCAGTTTCGATGTTTAAAGAGTAAATCTTTTATTTCAGAAAATGAGATTCTTCATAGTATCTCCACTACCGTTCTGAGTAATTGAGTTATTGTAATTTTTATTAGAAGTATTGTATTACATTACAAGTGGTGGTTAAAATGCAAAGACCTGGTAAATATGAGTAAATTTAAAGGGTGTTGTGGGGCCATCAGTTTCACAGAAGACAGTGTGTTTAGCAGACCAGTGTGTTGATCTGAACCTGCCAGGGATACACTAAGGTATCCCAGTCTAGTTTTACTTCTCCTAACGGGGAAAAAAAGGAGTTGGCAGAAATGGTGGGAAAAAGACTTTAGCAGTGGTGATGAAATGAATTTCATTTGATGTGAGTGAAAGTAGACAAGGATTGGTTGAGGGGCCACTAATATTCTTCCTACCATTTTTTCCTGAATCTGTGTTCAACAGTTAGTGAAAGGAGAATAAAGCAGTTACAGTTTTATAACTGCAGTTCTGACTTACTTTTTGCACTCCCTCATCTATAAGCTTGTCCTTCCTCCTTCCCACATGATATATTTTTATTTTCAACATCTTTAATGTAAAATATATAGATTTATTATTATTATTTTGTTAGTAAGATTTATGACAGCAATATTTAGAATTATGATGATAATCCTTTTTCATCCAAGGGCTATTATTTCATAACAAGAATTTTTCTGCTTTTGCGTAGCATAACAGTGTACATTTTAGTGTCTTATTTGTGCATTTAGATGGATTTTAGTGATGAAGAGAGCCCAAGAAAGCAGCAGCATCCTTTAGGTCTTTATTGACCAATAGAATTAAGATTTTGTTTGTGGAGCTTCTCAATTTGTTCTTCAAAAGTTTAGAGTTTTCTGCTATTAATTAGACATCCTTTCAGATAATGAAACTTAAAGAAATTTAGCTCCACATTTCCGATTTCTAGTCTCAGATTTTGCCTTCTAAGCAAATTAGTAGATTAGGGCTTCCAAAATTATCCTTCTAGATCTATTAAGAGTCCCACATTCTGTTACTTTTGGCAATAATTGTCTCCACATTTACTTTATAGAGTCCTCTTTGGTGGAGCCCACAGGAGGAGAGGAAGCACAAGATTCATAAGATGGCGGGCGGGTGAGTGACTGAGAATCTGGACTGGGACTTGAAAAAATAAGCAGTCAGTCGTTGCTTTATAGCAACAGAAAAAAAATTGAAGAATAAATGTGGTTATCTTTTAGGTAACTTGGTATGGTACATAAAGACAGTGAAAAGGCTTGATGCTTTTTATTCTAGGGTTCAACTGTTAGAGCATTTGAACCACAGTGTTACCTAAATTTGCACTCTAATTTAGCAGTTAATTGGTGATATGGGGGAAAAATAATAAATACCAGTGTAGACCCATATGTTTGGTGATAGTGATAAAATAACATTAATAAATGAGAGCTGGTCAGAGAACGAATAATGTTAAGGTATGTATTTTAATAACAATTTTAGGTTTTTCATTTTTAAGGAAATGTAAATTCCAGACTGATATACTGAGTTTAGTACCTTGACAAAAAGCCCGTGAGTCCTGATTAAGGCATCATGTATTAAAGAGAAAGTTATAAAAATCAAAGACACAAGATCGATCTTGATTGGTATTAAAGTAGCATAAAAACGATAACAAATTCTGTGATTCAGAAGAGAAAAAAAAGTAAAATATAAATTGTAAACAAGTGGATTTACTATAGTTAACATAGCAGCAATGTAAAAAAAGAACACCCAGAGCCACCCAATAATAATGTTGATGAGTATATTGTGGAAGAGAAGTAGATTGAATATGATAGTATAAATATGGAAACTATAACTATAGGATATTTAAATAGTATAGAAAGTGGGAACTACAAAATTAAAACCAACTTAAAAATGGATTAGTTTTTAGAGAACTGGTTTCCAAACTTTTCATGTTTGAGGATCTCTTTATTTTTTAGTGGAAATAGAATTTTTTAAAAAAATAAGATTTATTGATGCCTTCTTCCCTACTCACAATCATTTGTGTGTGTGAGAGTGTGTGTGTGTGTGTGTGTATGTGTGTGTATGTAGATATGTATACATATATATATATATATAAAATTTTATCAGATCCTCCTGTAACAAAGAAAATCTGTTAAGCAAAAGCAACCAACATAACAAGTATTTCTCATAGTATATGCAAAATTTCACAGCTAAAGACCCCCAATTCAAAAGGAAGGAGATGCATTTTGTCATTGGTTTTCTAGGACCAAGACTGGTTATCAGGATTTCTGTTCTATTAACTTTTATTGTTCTTTTCATTTACATTTTTCTACCCATTTTTGTATATTCTCTTGGTTCTACTTGACTCTTCATCAGTTTATGCAAGTATTTCCATTTATCTCTGAATTCTTCGTATTTTTTGTTGCTTAGTATAATCATGTCACATTGACATACCACAATTTGTGTCATTCCCCAATCAATAGGCACTGGATTTTTCTCCTATTTTCTTGCTACCACAAAAAATAATGCTGTGAACATTTTGTAATATATGGGGCCTTCCTTTCTGACTTTGACCTCCTTAGGGGTATGTGCCCAGTAATAGAATCATAAGGTTAAAGATTATTGGGGCAGCTGGGTGGTGCAGTGGATAGCGCTCTGGCCTTTGAGTCAGGAGGACCTGAGTTCAAGTTTGGCCTCAGACACTAGACATTTACTAGCTGTATGACCCTGGGCAAGTCGATTAACCTCAATTGCCTCACCAAAAAGCCAAAAAAAAAAAAAAAGATTATTTAGTGACTTTAATAATCAAATAGTTTTCCAGGATAGTTATATCAGTTCACAGTTCCAGCAATAGCATATTAATAAGTCATGTCTTTCCACAAGCTACTCCAACAATAACTATTTCTGTCTTATCTTCATTACCAATTTGATGGCTGTGAAGTAAAATATCAGAATTATTTTAATTTGTTACTTTTATTGTTAGTGATTTAGAACAGTCTTTCATATTGATAGCCTGCAATTCTTTTGAAAATAACTTTTATTTATATTCTTTAACTATGTATCTATTAAGGTATGGCTGTGGTCCTATTAATATATTTGTGGCATTCTCATGTATTGTTCTTTATCAGAAATATTTGACACAAATATTTCCCCCATTTTACAGTTTCTTTCATTCTAATTGCATTACTTTTGTTCATGCAAAAGCATTTTAATTTTATGTTACCTAAATTATCAATTTTACCTTTTATCTTTTGCTTCATTAAGACTTTCTCCATTTACTACAATTATAAAAGTACTCTCCTTTGTTAAGTTTATTTTTATATGGCCTTTTATATTTTAGTTGCGTATCTATTTGGAACTTATTGTAACATATTGGGTAAAGATACTGGTCTAAATCTAATTTCTGCCAAACTGTTTTCCATTTTTCCCACTCCTCATTGCCTAATAGAGAGTTTTCTCCCGAGGAATTTGTATTCTTGGGTAATTGAACAGTGATTAAATATGCAAATTTGAAACATAAAACGCAAAGCAATATGTGATTATTTTGCAGACTTGCTTATCTTTTCCACTGGTCTCTTTGTAATGAGTGCCAAATCGTTTTATTTATTACTATTTTATAATAATTGGAGCTCTGCAAGTACTATATCTCCTTTCATATTCTTTGCCTTGAGATTCTAGACTTCCAAATGAATTTTGTTATTGCTTGATCTAGTTCTATAAGGTAACTTCTTCGCAGTTTAATTGGGATAACACTAAATCTGAACTGATTTAGGCAATATAATTTTAATTATATTGGTACTGTCTGACCAAGAACCGTGATTATCCTTCAGATTATTTAGATCTTATGTTATTTTTTTAAAGAATGTTTTGACAGAATTATTTACATAATTCTTGAGTGTATCTTGGTACGTTGATTCCCAAAGTGAATTTTAGTACTTAATTGAATGATATTTCTCTGTTATTTCCTTTTGCTTTTAAAAATTTCTATGTAGAAATGCTGATGATTTTTGTAGGTTTTATTTTGTATTTTGATGTTTTACTAAAGTTATTAATTACCTTGATTAATTTCTCTGCTATTACTTATTCGAGGGGAGTCTTCTACATAAACCATCATGCCATGTGAAAATACAGATAATGTCTTCTCTGCCAGCTTATGCCCTTAATTTATTTCTCTTGTCTTTTTGCTTTAAATAGTTGAGAATGATAGCTTGCATAGTGCTTTAAGGTGTGCAAAGTGACATACATACATAAACACACACACACACACACACACACACATATCTCCTCTCAACTCTGTGAGGAGGTGGTGTTATCCCCATTTTATAGACGGAAACCCAATTATAGAGCAGTTAAAGTCATTTGCTCCAGGATCAAATAACCTAGGAAATGGCCAAGGTAGAATTCAAACTCAGGTCTTCCTGACCCTAATCCTGTGTTTTATCTACCAGGCCACCTAGCTATGAACATCCTGATTTTATTCCCTCTTTTTTTTTTCCCCTTTATTTTGCGTTTTGGTGAGGCAGTCGGGGTTAAGTGACCTGGGCAGGGTCACACAGCTAGTAAGTGTCAAGTGTCTGAGGCTGAATTTAGTCTCAGATCCTCTTGACACCAAGGTCAGAGCTCTATCCACTGTACTATCTAGCTGCCCCCTTATTCCCATATTTATTGGGAAAACTTCCAATACTTCTCCATTGCAAATAATTCTAGCTCTTGGTTTGACATGTGTAATTTTTATTGTACTAAAAATGAGCCCTTTCATGTCTATGCTTTTAAAGGTTTAGCATAAATGACTACTCTGTCAAAAACTTTTCATATAGTTCCTATTTTTTGTTATGTATATCCTTAATTATGGTAATTGTTTTCCTTGTCTGGATCCATATTTTTTTTGCATCCATAGTATAACTCCATCTTAGTCATAGGGAATACTTCTTATCCTGTAGTAGTTTCTGTTAACTGTTATATAATTACGAGGCCCCAGGACCAGCTCCCTAACCAGCTCCCTGTTACTTCTTACTTGTTACCTATCTAGGATCAAAGATCTTCTATATTAGAATCTACTCTGAGGAATAGGTGAGGCCTGAGGTAAGACTTCAAACCTGCCATCTACTGAGCTGCCGCTTTCTGTGGTGTAACAACCAATTGCTCTGTGGCTGTCCTCAGAATCTCAGTGATTCACAGTCCTGTGATGTTTAGGCCAGAGCTTACTTCCCAGGTCACCACGCTTTCCTTCATACTCATCTATCAGCGCCATCTCTCCTATATCTCTATCCTACTCAACTCATTCATCCCCCCCCACCCCGCGCCAGACCTATTCTGTTGGCTACAAAATATTCTTTCTATCAGGCCTGTTCTTCTCATGTTTCTTTTCATCTTTTTGAAGTCTTAGAAATCTGGCTTCCCCCAAAGCCTACATATCTTTTTACTCTTTTTACCACTAGATTTATCTTCACTGATGACTAACACATTTGATCTAGAGTAGAGATAACTTCTTTCTTTTTACTGACACTTTTAGACTATTCTACAACCATCAGTCAGTAACCTTTCCTCTTTTAAGGTTCATTTTAAAGGGTGTGTGTGTGTGTAGGTGTGTGTGTTATGTATGTGTGTGCTCTTGCTCGTGTAAGTGCGCTTGCATGTGTGTGTAACCTTTTGGAGGTTTTGTTGGTTGTTCTGTACTGTCACCCAGGTAATTTTTCTTCCTTTATCAAGGAGCTTGTTACATGGCTCATGGTCTTCTTCTCTCCACTCCCAAACTCTTAGGGAATTCAGTTTGATGTCCCCTCAAATATTCTTGTTTCCCAGTTCATCAACCTCCCCAACTTCTAAAAGCTACTTTTAGTTACACTTGGAGACAGTTTTACCCTTGATTTTGTTATCACACACAATTGTTTTACCTCTACAATATGTAATTTTGATGTTTTTCACTTGACTACAGCCTCTTATTCTTTTGTCTATTTTCTGTTTTACCCATTCTAAACCTATTTTCAGTCCTCAGTGTAACCTCTGGTAACCATATACCTCTCAGTTTTTCCAGGCTATCATCCTGCTATGGCCTCACTCCCCTGCCTTCAAAATCTTTACCTTGGTAGTTAACTAGATCAACTTTACATTGCCCTTGTACCCTTGATTTCCTTATCTCTTTGTCCTGTTCCTGCTGTTCCCTTTCTTAATGTTAATCCTGGATTACTTTCATCATCTGCTTTCTCCATTCCTATGCTCATGCTGCTGAATTCTGATGGCATTCTTCTCCAGACTGTAACCTTTACTTCCTCTACCATACCTCACCCGTCATTTTGAAATCCCACTTCAGCCCTAGAATTCACATTTTGAAAGTCTCCTCCACACCAGTGTTCTCTCCTTCTGAATTGGATGGATTCTCTTGGAACCTCCAAAATTTAAGGAGGGTGACTGGAATTGAACTCAGGAAGAAGACACATAGTTAAGTACTTACTAAATGCTTGTTGATTCACAACCCTAATGAGTGGAACTACTACACATTTGTTGTGTAATCTCATTGCTGCACACTGCCTCTGTTCCTGTTTTCCAGTTTACATTCTGTCTTACTACTTTGGGTGTATGTTTTATTTTATTGAGCTTTATTGTTAAACTTCTAGAAATTTGAAGTCATGAAGTAAGGAACATGGTGTGCTCTGGGATTCACACTGTCATGAATCCTCGTTCTACCTACTTTCACTCAAACCTTGTTTAGTTGGTTTAGCCTATTTTTATATCTTTGTCCCCCATCCAATTTAGGTCCTGCCCAAACTAAGACCTCTGCCCCCTTTTCTTGTCATTGGATATAGTACCGGGAAGCCCAACTTCATTTAGAGAATATCATCTCCTAAGATACCTATTCCCAAGAAACAAAATCTATTTTGAAGTCCTTTAAATGCTCCCATTCTGTGAAAACATACTTCATAACCTTTTTCTAGTATGAGAATAACCTTCCACTTTTTCTTCTTTTACGTTTAGCCCCTTCCCTCTCTAATCTATTTCTTGCACAACTACCAAATTGATATTCCTAAATCACAGACCTGATCATCTTACTTCCCTGCTGCAAAAGTTTTTGTAGCTTCCTCTGCCCCTTGGATAAAATATACAACTCTCTCTGGGCATTTAAAGTACTTTATAATTTGACTTTCACTTACTTTCTAGGTTGATTATATATTATTCTCTGTCCTCTCATGTACTGTCCTACCAAACAAATTGATCTACTTGTTTCCCATGTATAACTTTCCTTTTCATATCTTGCTGTTTTTAAACTGGCTTTCCCTTACGACCAGAATGTTGTATCTCTTGAAATTCCTGGCTCCCTTCAAGATTGAACTCAAGTGCCACCTCCTTAAAGAAACCTTTGTTGATTCTGTCAATGGTTCTTGCCCCCTCTGAAAAAAAACAAAACAAAACTGAACAATCTTGAATTTATTTTGTACTTATTTCATATTAACTTATCTGTGAATATATTGCTTTCCTATACCCAGAGTAGAATAAAAGCTCATTTAGATCAGGAATTTTCTCACTTAGGAATTTATATTCCCAGCATCTAGCATAATTCCTGGTTTGTAGTAGATTATTAATAAGAGCTTATTGATTCATTAATTCTTGGTCCCTCCCTGTACTCTTTTTCATTTACTTTGTCACAGTCACCCTCTTGGGAGACTAACAAATTTATTGTCCCTTCTCTACTCATATTTTAGCTAGACGGGAGTGCATCTTTCTCTGGCCCTTTCTCATTAGAATGATTTTCTTCTTTATAAATAGTTGCTTCCCCACCCCCACTTCTTTTTGTATATAGAAGGGTCTTACTTCCTTGTTTGTTTGTTTCTGCATATTGTGTATTGAACTGCGTATTGTGTATTGAAGTACTTCTACCTCATTTTAATGAATGAACAGTACTTGAAGTACTGTTAGAGAGCTGGCTTTGAAAAACCTCCTCTTCCCTTCCCATTTTTTTCATTATTACTCTTAAGATTCTTGATGTTTTGTTTTTCTTCATGAATTTCATTTTTTCCCTTTAGCTCTGTATAATAATATTCCTTTGGTAATTTGATTGGTATAGAATTGAATGAATTTAGGTAGTGTCATTTTTGTTGTATTGTATTGACCTACCTATGAGTAATTAATTTTTTCAATTATTTAGGTATGTCTTTATTTCCACAAAGAGTATTTATAGTTTGATAAATTTAATTTTTAGATGAATCTTGGTAGATGCTCTCCCAAGTATTTTATAGCTTTGGTATTTATTTTGAATGGAATTTCTCTTTTTAGCTCTTTCTGCTGGATTTTGTTGGTAATGTGCTGGGATGCAGATGATTTATTTTATATCCTGCAACTTTATTGATGTTATTATTTAACTTTTTAGTTTTCTCTTTAGCATTCTCTAAGAAACCATCATATCTGGAAAATGTGAACATTTTGTTTCCTCTTTGCTGAAACTTAGTCACATGAATTTCTCTTTCTTACTACTACATTGAGCAGTTCTAACATTGTTAAATAGTAATGGTGATAATGAGTATTCTTGCTTTATTCCTGATCTTATTTGAAGGTCCTCTACTTCTTCTCCATCACATATAATGTTGACTCTTGGATTCTGATAGGTATTATTTACTGTGTTAAAGAAAAGTCCATTCATTCCTTTTGTTTCTAAAGTTTTTAATAAATGTGAGTGCTGGATTTTGACAAAAGCCTTTCTAGTATCTATAGATATTAAATGGAACAAGGGTGTTTAATGACTGGGAGCTAACAGTGGTAGTGGTTATGACATAACAGCTAGGGGCTTGAACTTAAAACTCCTCAGTCAACTCTTGAACTCTACAGGAAAATATTCTATGCTGGCTTAGGGAAAGTAAGAGCATACATGTTATAGAATGGTGCTTCAACCTCCCGTTTTACTGAAAGGCCATTTTTTTTTTTCCATCTCTGATTATTAGTCTACTACATGTCGATTAGTCCTGCTCTTGTAGTATCTCTTAGTATGTTGTTTCGAGGTATGTCCCAAATCTCCCTTGTTTTGAATATTTATTACTGTCTCTTTGATTTCTTACATACAAAAATTAGCTCTGGGCTAGTAGATAATGAAATTCTGAAATTTAAATCACACATGCTTTTGGTCTTTAGGTTTTCACATTTTTAGTACATGTTGATTAGTCCTGCTCTTGTAGTATTTCTTAGTATGTTGTTTAGAGGTATGTCCCAGATCTCCTTTGTTTTGAATATTTATTACTGTCTCTTTGATTTCTTATATACAAAAAAATAGCTCTGGGCTGGTAGATACTGACATTCTGAAATTTAAATTGCACATACTCTGGGCTTTAAGTTTTCAGATTTTTAGTATATGATCCATGGAGTCTGTTGATAAGTACATTTTTCTTTATTTGTAAAGATAGTAGGCAATTTTCTTATATATTGCAGCATGGTATTTGGGCTTTTTAATTCATCAGATTTTTTTTTCTGGGTGATATACATTATTTAAATTATCTTTGTGCATTCTGTCGTCAAGGTAAGTCACTTATTTCACTTCCAAATTTACTGTCTTTTGTTTCTAAACTGTTAGATTTTTTTTTTTAAAGTTTCAAATTTGTTTTTTCTTTTAGAGAAATTCTTTATTTTTTTTGTTTCACTCTTCATTTGATTTATTTATTTTTTTGTTTTTTTATTAATTTATTTTGATTTATACATAATCACTTCCATATGCTTTTGAGTTTAAAATTTTTCTCCCCCTTCCTTCCCACCATTTTTTTTCTAAGTCATCTACTGAATTCTTTGACTTGTTCATTTCTTCTTGAGGTGCTATGATTTCTGTCATAATTGACATCCTAATTTCTCTGAAAAAGTTTTTTTGAACTTTCCAGAAATTCTTGCTGCTGATCTGTAATTTCTGACAAACTTACAGCATTTATTTGAAATTGGGAGTTTTCCATTCACTTTCCTTAAGAGCATAATATTTGTTATCTTTTCTTTATGTTGTAACTTTGATTACTATACATTTGGGGTATTTCTTTCAGGTTTGAGGTTGTGGGAAGGGCATTACTTCTGAAAACAATTTATACCACTCTCTTACAAGTCAAATGACCCTATTTTTGGATGTCAAAACTTCTCAGACACATACATGCTAGTAGGTATGGTATTATTACATATTGAGTGAGAAAATACATAATCATAAAACGTTACTAACGGTTCACTAATTTTATTAATCATACCAGTACTTGCATACATTTGAAAAAATAACAATTCATATTTGTATGGCATATTTAACTTAATCTTTAGAAGAGATGTTTTTATTAGTGAAGTCTGGATTTATGTAAAATTATGAAGAAAAAAATTTTTTTTAGCCTCCTCCCACTTCTCTTTTTAAGACTTTTGCCCCTCCATTCAAGTGTTCGCTAGCCTTAGGTGGGTCTAGTGATCTTACATCATACTGTGGATGTTAAAACACGTTTTGTTGGCGTTACTGTTAGTACCTGCCTGTGTTGGACCTTTCTATGCTAAGTATATCTCTCCCAGAATTTAAATGACCCGTATGTTAAACTTCACCTTTAGTGATGACTAGATCTGATGAAGAATTAACTATTAGTAAATGATAATTTAATTTGTTATATTTCCCTGAAAAAGCTGTATTTTTATCTGATTACTGGAAATCAAACTTTTGTTTTTTCTATATAAATCTTTAATGACATACTAAGTACTATGCTAATGTAACATAGGATCTGCACTTACTCTCACAACTTGTGAGGTTGCTGACTACCTTTTCCCACAGAATAATCTTGGAGTGGGGGGAGGCTTTCTAGTACTCTTGCTCATGAACCCCAATGTCGTGTGTTTTGTAATATTATTTGCCCAGCTGATATCTCTCTAAGATCAGTTAACCAATTAATTAGCTTTTATCAAGGGATATTTACCAAGAAGGTATATAACAAGGACCAAAGTACAAAATCATGCCCCCAAAATCTGGGAAAGCAAATATACATAGATGCCAAAGGAAAGAAGACAAGTTTAGAGAGCACATGTGGCAAAGGTATAACTCATAGCTCCTAGTTGATTAGAATTTCCTTTCTTCTTTTGTGGAATACATATGGAGTTCTTCTTCATATGTCTAGTTTGATCTCTTTCAGTTTCCAGCTGGATGCATTGTTTGTGATTGATTTATCCCTCTGATACCTTGGTCCATGCTGAAGGGTGGTGGACAAGGAGGATGAGAAACTCTAGGATTTCCCCGTACCTCTTATAGGTATGATAGTCCAGATCCTCATAGGGTTCAGAATTTTTTTTCCTGTAATCGTGTTCTTATATTTACTAGGCTAATAGATGTACCTGTTTTTTTTTTGTTTTTTTTCCAATCAATCTTAGTACATTTCTTGTGCTTACACCTTTGATCACTGATTCAGTACAGGTACCTAGAAGTTGTTCACACCTAATTTACACATTTGGTTGATTATGTAACTCAATGAAAGAGCTTTTTTTGTACCTGATGAAAAGGTATGGTTCATCTTTTTAGTTACTTTAATTGGAGTAGGGGTGATTGAATGGAGAGCCTGGCCCTTTAGTGTTCAGTTGGGTAGGATAGACTGCACTTTCCTCTCTTTAACTGGAATAGTGGGAGGAAATCAGTTTGGGAGTCTTTAGGTCATACCTGTCAAATAATAGGTTATTTTTATTGCCAGGGGACTGATCATTCTTTCTGGGACCTACAACTCCGTTAGAGTGTGATAGAAGAGGGTGTTTTCTTTTGGGGAAATGATAAAATGTCTATTTCAGTAACATTTATAAAATTAAGTTATTATTTACTTGTGTATTTAGCATATTGGTGATACTGGAATTTGCATTCTAGTTAATACTCATTAGAAAATAAGGACTGGTAGATTTTTGGGGAGAACTATAAAGTTTGGGAATTATCATTCAGTAGTGAACAATTTTCTTTCTGTTAACATTTATGAATATGCCATAAATGTTTATCAATCTTGTAGTTGGATAAAGATTGTTACTAAGGTAATTTGTAAGTTGTGTATTACAATTTATTAAACACACTCCCTTATTCTCATGTGTACAGATAAGCTATTCAGTAATATGCAGACATACAACAAACAAGGCATTAATCACCTCTCATATACTATATATTTGCTTTTTCCACAGTGTTACTTGTTGGAAGACTTCTAGCTGCTGTTCTCTTAGCTAGTTTGTCTTTCTGTTTGATTCCTCTATGGAAGCAGTCAGGACACTTTCTGAGTGTTATCTGGAAAACACGATGATATTAACAGCTTTATTTCTTTCATTTCAACTCAAGAATAATGTATTCTCTCCTTACTTTTCCTCTCCATAATATATGGACTTATGCTAGGATTGTTGCATTTGAAGGTTAAAAAAAATAAATGGTATCTAATGCAGAAATAGACACAAGATGGGGATTTATTGTTATTGGCACTTATTGTCACATAAAACTTTCTGTTCTGTTGAAGATATGCTGTAGTCTGAGATCCCATTTTAGAGTTAATGGCAAGATTGGCCAGCAATGAGTGGAAGAGGCAAAGTATCTTATGGATGATTTGTCTGTGGCTCATTAGATACTTTTAACTGAACTTAATTTCTCTATTTTTTAAAAAAATTAATTGAATAACTTAGTCATAATTCCTACCCACCCCCAACATGACTGGAAATATTTGTATCTATATTACTGTATGAGAATCTTAATATTCTTTTTCTTGAGGTACATGCAGTTTATCTTCATGAAGTTCCATGGTATCATAACACATGTAAATTATATATATCTCAGCTTCTTCCAGTGATAATAGGTAGGTTTGTCATAAATTTTGTTTTTCAGTGTGTTAAGTTTCTTCACTATCCAATATTTTGCTCCATTTGTATAGATATGTTATTTTCCTCTGTTATTTGGATTCTGAAATTGAAGTCTTACTCTTTATTTAGCTCCACTCTGAAATATTATTGTTTGTCTAACTTGGGGAACACTTACTCTCCTTTTCCTTTTAGCCCTGATCTCTGCTTGTAGGAATAGTTTTATCATTTCTACCCCTGCCGCATCTTTTGAATCCATGCCCTTTACTTCAATCAAACAGCCACTACACTAATGAAGCACAGTGTCTGGTTCATAATGGATGCTTAATAAATATTGATTGATTGATTGAAGGCTGGTACTTTTTGCCAGGACAATTGGAATAGCCTCATAATTATAGGCTTCCTTACTCGTTTTTCCCCACTCTAATCTATCCTTCACAGAGCAACCAAAGTGATTTTTGAAACGAACACAATTACTTCTTGCATCTGCTGACCTGCCTGGTTTCAATTCCACCGAACAAGATATCTCTGCACCTCTGGTGTCCCATCTGTTCACTCCCCCCAACCCCCATTCCTACTAGCCCCACTCTCTGGTCTCTTTGTGTGTGTTGTCTTGCCCTTTAGATTGTAAACTCCTTGAGGGGAGGGACTATTTTTCTTTTTATTAATTGTATCTCCAGCAGTTAGCACAGTTGCCTGGCATGTAGGTGGTATTTAATAAATGTTTATTGGATTTATTGGATTGATTTTTCACACAGAAAAGATCAAATGGATGAAGAATGTCTATTGCTCAAATTTTAACATGTATCTGAATAGACATCCTACAGAGCTTATCCAGCTGTATGTGTATAAGCTGAGCCCAGATTTGAAAAGGAAGAAGAGAAAAGCTGAAGTGTCTTTGGGAAAAGCATAAAACACTTATACTGACTCCAAAGCTTCCTATAACAGCAAAGGTCTATCATTTTAGTACATGTGTTATCATTTCAGTACATGTGTTTCTATGTGACAGAAAGACTGAATACTATTGCCTCTGAAGAACTAAAGAGGAACATGACACAAAGGCAGTGGAAAGGTAAATAAGAGAGTGTGAGCTGCAGCATATAATCAGGAAACAATTCTGAAGATCAGAAGTAAAGGATGTTGTCAGAAAGTTGTGTAGTGTAAAGAGAAGATGAGCTGGTGACAGCTTTTGGGAGGATGTGAACCAGAGGTGCACAGAAGGAGCTCTCATGGAGGGAATGTGATCTACATCATAGTAGGGAACTCTACACTGGAACTCTGGAATCAGTGAGATCACAGATCCATTTGAGTAATTAAGTACAGGTCTGACCATGAAACTCCCTTACTCAGTAATTATCACTGCCTTCCTGTTATCTCTAGGATCAACTAGAAATCTTCTTTAGCATCTAAAGCCCTTGACTACATGGTTCTAACCCATTTTTCCCATCCTTATTACATATATAGCATGTATACCACGTCCTGCAGCATATCTTCTCAATGTTAAAGAGGAAATAATTAATAGAGGGAAGGCACTGTAATTAAGTGGGATTTTTAATGTAGTTCTAAGAACCAAATGATTTTCTGCATAAAAATGGCTTGCCCAATATTATCTGAATTTTTTAAAAATTTCAATTCATTGAATGTCCAGAAATTCTATCTTTAAGAAGGTTAAGGAAGTATTAGTCATTTACTCTACAGTAATGTGCATCCATTAGTATGAATTAGAATATAGTGCTTCACTGTGATTCTAATTCAGAAGGGTCCCTCCTAGCTCCAAGTACAGGATCCTATAATCCTTTGATCTAATCATACCAAGTGGAAGCCCAGGTAGTTAGTGGCAGAGAACAGATTAGTTGAATCAGATTCCTTTTATCCAAACACTAAGGTCACCTACATTGAGACTGTGTGGGGAGGGAGCAGGACTATATAGGGAGGGAAATACAGGAGGAGCGATATAAGGCATTTTGAAAAAAATGGATTACTCCAGACATCAGAGCAGGCTGGCCAAGTTGGGTGCCACTGTGGGGAATAACATAACATAATATAAATAACATAAAAACATTTACCTATTTAAAATATTTTTGTCTCATGCTATTGTTGTTGTTTTGTCCTTCATTCTTGAAGAGGACCATGACATCAGGGAGGTGATGCCATGAAATGCAAGTGAATTGGATTTAAGTGAGGGAGGGCTCTGCAAAGTCATCAGCCTCACTTTCTCCTCCAGAGCCTTCTGGGTCCAGTGGTGAAATATAGATCAGGATGACTAGAGATGGTCCTGGATGCAATGGGAGATAATACCCTATTTAAGCTAAGGTCTTTAAGAGGTCTCATTTTGACTGAGGCAATGCCCATTCAGTGATTAAGGCTAGGTAAGAAATGAGGCAGTTTGTTTTTTCAATTTGGATGTCATAATTTTAAAAGTTTACTTAAAATATAGCTAATTTTAATTTTTCCTTAGCAGATATAATTTAGTATACTTAAATATTAAATGTCATTTACATGTCAATTTTCCAGTGGATAAAAAGAGTTTAAAAAAAAGAAAAAAAAAATCCATCTGGGAGGGGAAGGATCCTCTGGGTTTCTGGCCAAAACAGAAACAATTGCCTTTTACATTCACTCTGAGCCAATCTGGGCCCAAACAATGACTAAGTTGGGCTTGGCCCTGGGACCTTTTGTTGGCTAATCAATGAGAGCTACAGTGATTTGGGTTTAAGGCATGGTCTTGTGCTTAGGAAAGGGGAGGAAATTCTCCTTTAGAACTGATACTAAGTTCAATTTTTGCTTAAGGACAAATTCCAAATTTGTGTATGAATTATTGCTGAAAGAGCTATAATTTGCTAGGTGATTAAACTCCCCAAAAGTCAGTCATGTATATTTTCTTAAGGTCCTACTCTGGGAAAGAAGAGAGAAGAGATTGAAGCTCACTATTGCTAGAAGCTTCTTAGTGACCCACCATTCTAGAAGGGTTGCCCAGTTGCTGAACTTTTCTTGCAGATGTGATTTTTGTTCTCTTTTGCTCTCTTTAGTGATTTGACCTCATGTTAACATGCTAGCTTCCTAGTAGTTAACTGAGTCACATAAGTTTTAAAAACAAGTAACTTGCTTGGCATTCTGAAAGACTAGGACCTTCCTACAAATATTTAGCAACCTGAAGAGAACTGAAACTTGAGGTACTTTTCTCTGGCATTTATCTGTTTCCCAAGTGTAGTCCTGAAATAATTTGTTTTCAAATGGATTTCATGTTTAATGTAACTTTATTTCTTAAGGATAATAAGTAAATATAAACCAAAAGTAAAAACACATGAATGAATTTATAACACTCAAAACTACAGAATTAGACATCTGCCTAATGAATGATGTTCTAAATGTTGCTAAATGATTAGTAGTAATTAAAAGGTTAAATAAAAGCTGAAGAAAGCTTTGAGTTTTTAAATATTTGCAACAGCTAGTAATCTGACTGATGCAGACGTTTTTGTCAAAGTTGAAAAAGTTATAGCTAATTAATTTCTTGGGAGACATATGATGAAATTGTAGGTGTGATAACATATTTGAGTAACATATGGTCGTTATGGGGCACCTTTCTAATGACTGAGCAGCAAGTTAAATATAGACTTTTTGGTTTCTTTTCCTTCGATACTAGTTCTTTGTTACTATTTTTTAAAATGAATTTTGCTAACTGAAGTTAGAGTACTTGAGATTAGTCATTCAGAATGGGATTTTTTTTTTCAATTTAAATGTCATAAAAAGGATTACTTAAAATATAGCTAATTTTAATTTTACCTTAGCAGACGTAATTTAGTATACTTAAATATTAAATGTCATTTGCATGTCAATTTTCCATTGGATAAAACTTATGGTTTTAGGTATTTTGGCATTGTTTTGTGTACATATTCTTTATGGGTAAGGACCAAGCAGCTTTAAGACAGAACAGATATAAGGTGACATAATTTAAGGCTTTTCATAAATCCACATTTCCAAGAATGAATTTAAGTATCAATTCAGATAATTTTTACTCTGTCCTAATGATAGTGTGTAACATTTATGACATTATGAGCTAATTTTTTGAGGCAATTTAATTCTTCCTTCTATTTTATTCATCATGCATTTGTATTCTTTGTTTAAATTAATGTGAGTGTAAGTTGGTAGATGAGGCAAAACTTGTCATTCATTCAAAAGTACCTACAAAGAAATGAAAGCTTTTCCTTTTCTGTGATTTAATTTCCTCTGTGGTGCAAAACCATCCACTGGAAGATGTTCCAGTTAATTTTTATTATCAGAATACTACTAAATTGATGATTAAGAAGTAAGAGAAAAATTAATTAATTTTATTCAGAATTAAAGGCAGAAAGCAATATATATTGGGAGTTCAATTATAGGGTCAATAAGCAGATAACTGCCTTTTCCTCCTGTGTTCTGTTGTACCTAACATTGTTAATCACATTAATTATTAAAAAAATATACTTGATAGCTTTAAAAAATAATTGTTATAGGTTGGTATGTTTTTAAAAAATAGAGTCTTAGAGCTAGTTTGACCTGGAACTTCTGGAATGCTGTGTCTGGAATGCTGTGATAATTTTAGCAGTATAAAGTAAAATGAATAAAGGAATACATGAAATAAGTTAGCTTTACTTTCCATTGCAAAACAAAAACAACAACAACAATAAAAAAAAAGACAGCTTTCAGTGAAATCTGAGTGCTACTAGTGGAATCTGGGTTCAAAACCTAAGCTGCAACTTCTACTTGTGTGACTTTGGGCACCTCTGTGGGCCTGAGTCCTCCATCTGTTAAATGAGGGATTGATCAAATGACTGCTTAGATTCCATCTAGTTCTAAGTCTGTGGGTTAGTGATCTGGGGACATTTGGTGTAGCCTTTTGTGTCACTATTTTGACAATCAATTCTAGTCTTGTACTTAGAGCAAACTGTATATACTCAAGTATCCACTAGAGGTTGCTGGAATATTTATGACTCAGGTGGCTTATGAGCAATTTTTTTCCAAGTAAAACAATAGGAAAGACAAAAGTAAATTTTCATTTAAAAAAAAATCTAACTCCCTATTTGTTTATTAAAGTTTAGTTTGTGATATATGTGAGCTCAGTTTTTAAGTTAGGGAGAATAGACTCTGAAACATTACTCTGCCTATTAATTTGATACTTGTTTCGTAGCCTGAGAAATACTTATGTATTTATCTTGGAAATGACAGCCTTTTTCAAAGTCATTTATACATTTAATATAATAGTAACAATTCAACTGAAATTCTATAATGTAGGCTGTTTATGAATTGTACTAGTTTATGGCAGTTTAAATAGTGTAAAATGACAGTTTAGTATCAGAGTAATTTATCTTGTTTATTGATCAGGCATCAGTAATAATGAAATAAACTTTATATATTGAATTTCTTTTTTTTATAGAGTATTAAATCTGTCAAGAGAATATGTATAGAATATGCATGGTAATTTCAATAGGAAAATTCATTCTATAGCTGAGTAATTGCATTGAGCTAGAACAATTATTTTTCCATTCACAAGTTGTTCAAATATTTTCCATTAAGACTGATCTGTTTTTATGTCATGAAGTAATTAAGTGGCACTCTCTATTGTAGAATTCAAAGTTAAAATTGACCATAATACAGATAGGACAAAAACTTGAAAGCCATGGGTTTTTTTTCCCCCCTAGAATATTTTTGGAACATGAAATTTTTTCTGAGGATTTACATTTTAAATACATTATCAAAAATCTTTGCCTTGTCATACATAATTTTTGTTGCTAGATGTGATGAGGTCAGTGTTTCAACCATTGTCATATCTTACTTATTTTCAGAAATTGCTTATTAAGCCCTGAAGGGATTTGTGATTGGAGAGAAGGGTGTTAGAGAAAGTGTGTTAAAAGTCTCATTAATACTATGGAAAAAAGTCCTTTTTGTGGAGCATGATGAACTCTGTCACATCTAAGCATTTTTTGGATGCTTTCATCGCCATCTGTAGAGGGTGGATCATTGATTATGCATCAGTCAGATAAAAAAGATAATTTCGACATTATCTTTCCTTCTCTAAATATCTTCCTGCTGTAAAATGGCATGATAGTTTGAGCAAATAATCACAAAATAGTTTCAAAGATGGTAGTAAAAATATAAAATATGTATAAAAAATTTAGACAGTATTATTTTCTGTTAAGAGTAAAGCTGGTAAGATGATTTGGATGATTAGAGGTCTAGATTTTGAGGAGGAAAAATATTTTGGCCTTCCAAAACTAAAGTTTAATAATAATAAACCAGTATTTTAAATGTAACTATTTAACATTTATTTACCACATACCTGTAAAAAAAGTTAAAATAAAAACAAAATTCTAAAACTTAGATTTCTTGTGGAGGTAGTAAGCTTATTTAAAAATATATGAAGTTTTAAGAATTAATAGGTATCCGGACAAATCTTTTTATTCATTTAGCATTACAAAGTGTTCTGACAAAACTACTTATTTTAACTTTTAGAGATTACCCTAGCCTAGCTCCATAAGATCTTAAGGAGAAATAGTCCTGAAATTGTGTTACCTAGCCAAGCTATGATGGGAGATGTTTTGGAAAAAGAAAAAAAAATGGTTCTGTCTTCTTTCCCAACTCTGAAAAAGAAAAAATTTATCTCTGGCATTTGCCATGATTAACAGTACAATAATACTTCAGATTAGGATGACAAAATGGTATAGAGTATGTTTAACTTAAATCAGATACATATATGCTTGATCTCTTGTAAAAACAGTAGTATAGGCAGGCCCAACCTATAAAAGTCTTATGTTTGCAAAGCTGTCTCACCCCTACCCTACCTTTCTCTCTTTCTTGTCACTGGATACAAGTTGTGGCCCTGTGAGCCCTTGTAAATGTAGTATCCTATAGCTGGCACAGTGGATCTCCCAGAAAAAGATACCCTGCTTTCAAGGCACTTTGTGGGTCCACATTTGCTCAATCAGTAACTCAAAAGTCTCTATTGAAATGTTTACTTTTTCTAATAGAGTACCTGGGTCTCATTCCCTCAACTCACAATGGTGGACCAGGTTGCCAGAAGACAGATGGAGGGGAGAGGGGAATGGGGCTGACTTTTTCTTGCTCATAAGCCCTACTGGTATGTTTCCTATTGATTATCCACCAGTAGACTCAACTAACTTTTAGCAAAGGTAATTACTAAGTGGATATAGAAAGAGTAGTATATAAAGCATCCCCCCCTAAACTTCCCCCTGTGCATACATATGATCTTTGAGGAAGACAAGGCTCAAAATTAAATTACAAAGGTAATAAAGTCCACATGTAGAGGATGGGTGGCAAAGGGGTGACTCAAAACTCATGGTTAATGTGCATTCTTTTCTCCTTCCATAGAGTTCTCTGAGTGTATTTCTGCTGGGCTCTAAGGACTGACACCTCTGTATACTCCATAGCCAGCATTCATTTTCTAGATTAAGGGGTCATACTTCTTGAAGTTGCTTCCCCCCTTAGGTTTTAAAATGGCAAAGCCTTTAAAACATTAGTGGTACATTAGTACCACTGTACTAATGTTTTTATAAGTAGCCCAAGTGAGGTCACTTTATCTTCTTCACTAGTCACAAGATGTTTCCTGTGTGGTGTCATCTGTTTTTAATACAGTGGCTAATAGACATTTTAAGCTTAACGTGTCCAAAATGAAACTCATTATCTTTCCCCCTAAATCCTCATGTGCTCCTATTTTCTCTGTTACTGTAGAGGGCAACACCATTCTCCCAGCCTTTCAGGCTCAAAACCTAGGAGTTATCATTGATTTCCTCATTATGCTTCAGCCCTGATATCCAATGCATCGCCAGGACCTGTCAATTTCACCTTAGCAGCATCTCTCCAATATGCCCCCTTTTCTCCTCTGACACTGCCACAGTTCTGGTGTAGCCACTTATCACTTCACACCTAGAGTATTGCAAAAGCCTGCTGGTATGTCTGCCTGCCTCAAATTCCATCATCCATTCAGCCATCAAAGTGATTTCCTAAAGTATAGGTCCAACCACGTCACCCCACTCCATCTCACTCCTAGCTTAATAAACTCAAATGACCCCACTGTTGCTTCCAGGATTAAATACAAAATCCTCAACTTGATATTTAAAGCCCTATGTTAACTAACTGATTCCTACCCTTCTAGTTTTCTTATACCTTACTCCGCACCATATACTCTTTGATCCAGTGACACTGGCATCCTGGCTCTTTCACCTTCTCCTTGAATATGTGGACATGTCTTGAAGCTCTGTCATGCGTTGCTCCGTATTGGTCTCAAGTGGTTATTATGTACCAGTGGTTTACAGTTTGCCTAGTTATTCTACTGGATGTGAAGGTGTGGTACTTTCTGTTTCTACCTTCTGGCTAGAGTTCATATTCCTCCACACAAGAGGAGGAGTAGTCTCTGCCAGCTCTTTTTTAAATAAATCCCAGTTCTTAATTATAGTTCTTTTAGGAAGGCAAAGAAAAAGTCTTAATGGCTTTTCCTCCAACTATGAGAGACTTTGTTCTCCAGCACTTGGTATGGGTAGATATAGACTCTTTTGTCTCTGTATAGTCACTCTGCTTTTCAGTACTGCTGGGTATTAGGGTATGTTGACTTGTGTGGTCTTGGAACATCTACCAAATCTGAAGGGTCATCACTCCATGTTAGTGGACCTTTTTATGCCCTTTCATAACCAGGAGACTGCATCAAAAGAACCTGTATCAAGGGAAGCACAGCTTGATCCTTAGCCCTCTGGGCCAATCAAGTCTAGAGTCCAGCTTTGTCATCTTTGACAGAAAAACTAGCCCATTTGCTTGGGGAAAGGAGTTAGGCTATTGCTGCCACCACAGTCTCCTTTGCTGGCTTATCATCCTTATTATACTATCTGACTGAAGGTGTATGCCAACACTATTCCGGGCCCATTTTACTGTTTACTTTCTCTTGGTGACTTTCAAGAGCTCTCAGAAGTTTAATGACCGTCTCTATGCCGATGACTTAAAATCTGTATATCCAATGCCATTTTTGTCTCCTGAAATAATATGACTCTTTCATCACCAGCTAGTTAATTGACATTTCAAATTGGATGCCACATATATATGTTAAACTCAACATATCCAAAATAGAACTCATTGTGTTTTCCCCCACAACCACTCCTTTACAGACAGAATTTACCTATTTTTATTAAGGCCACCACCATTGTTCCAGTCTCTTAGAGTGGTAATTTTGGCTTTAATCTTGACTCTTCACTCTGTCTTACCTCTTACACTTCCAAAGAGTTACCATATCTTGCTGTTTCTTTCAGCATCATGTATCTCACATCTGTCCCCTCACCATTCAGCATTTTCTTTAGTTTACATTTTGATCACTTCTCTTATGAACTATTGTAATGGCCTTAGAATTGACCACCTGGCCGCAGCTCTTCCTCCACTTCAGTACATCTTCCACACAGCATGGATATAACCTATACCATTTTCTTTCTTCTCCATGGACTCCAGTGGCTTTCTGTTGCTTCTAGAATAAAGTATAAACTGCTCTGTTTAGTCTTTAAAGCCATTCACAGCCTGGTTCCAATCTTTCTTTTAGTCTTATTATAGATTACTCTCCTTCATATGCATAGCCAAGTTTCAGCCATATTTGCTCTATCTCTATTCCTTGTACGTAGTTCTCCATCTCCCTTTTCCATGCCTTTGCTCTCCTCAAATATACTCCTTCCTTGCCCCAGCCTCCTGGAATCCCTCACTCCTTCATCCTCAGTTCAAGCAACACTTTCTATATGAAGCCTTAATTGATCCCCCCAGTTGCTGATGCCCTCCCTTTCTAACTACCTTGTATTTATACTGTACATATTTAATGCACTACTGTCCTCCCCAGCCTCCCAGGAGCACCAACCACATGGTGCAATGGATAGAGTGTTGGGCCTGGAGTCAGGAAAACTTGAGTTCAAATTTAACCTTAGACACTTATTAGCTGTGTGACCCTGGACCTCTGCCTACCTCAATTTCCTCATCTGTAAAATGAGGAAAATAATAGCATGTACCTTACAGGTTTGTTGTGAGAATCAAATGAGATACTTGTTTAAAAAAATAGCACTTAGCATAGTGCCTGACATTATAGTAGGAACTATGTAAAAGCTTATTTCCTTCTTTCCTCCCAGATTATCTTGAATACAACTACATATATATGTATATGTATATATATATATATTTGCATTTCCCTTATACTGCATATATTTTTATATTTGGTACCTTCTCCATTAGAGTAGAAACTTCTTGTGATTAGAGATTGTTTCATTCTTTGTATCTCCAGGGGTTAGCACCATACCTCTACATAATAGACCCTTATTAAATGCTTGTTTATTGATTGAAGAGATCTATAAAAGAACAGGATAAGAAGTTATCGGTGGTTTGGGATCAGTACTATTGGGGAAAATATCCACATTGATAAGTTCACAGATCCATAAAAGATCAATCATACTTGACTTTGAAGAACAGAAAAGTAAAAATGCTTAAACTGAGACTGGTTTAGAACTGAAGTAAAGTTTTTTCAGAGAATTAAATTTGGCAGATGATTAAACCTTAATAAGGATCCCTTAATTGTTTAGCCTATTTTAGGGAAAAAAAATTAATTTAACAAACCTACTATTATGTGAAAATGAGGTAATGAACATGGGCAGTACATAATTTCCGTAACATTTATAGCATCAGCTACAAAGAAGGCTGAATTAGTGTCATCAAATACAAAGAATGTTCATTTCAATATCAAGGCTTTTCAGAAAGTAGTGCTCATGGTTACTATAATGAATTCAACATTCAGGGTCTGTGTTATTTAAAGCTGCTATGGTATGTTCAAACTTTAAGGGGGATGCCTTTTTATCTCCTGTATTTGGTTTGTCATATTTGTTCCATTTTTGGTGCGGTATTTTTGTTAAAAATTTCCATTATATGTCATAGCATTTGAGTTCTAAAAAATTGAGTTTAAAAAAAAAATTAAAAGTTCATCTACTAACAAACTGAATTATTGACTACGTAGGAGTCTTCTTTCAGGATTGAGCAGAATAAAAAGGACATTAGCTTTTTTCCTGTAAATGGTTATGAAAATGTAAAGAATAGAGTAATGTGAGCCTGCCCTGGAATATACCTGGGTTAAGTTTTTCTGAGCTATAAATCCAAATATTTCTCAGAAATAGGTTATTTTTCTTTTCTTTGGGGAAATTTTAAGCATTCTGTATGAGTTGGAATATACAGTAGAGTTAAAATAGGGTTTTTGTGTATGCTAAGACTTTCAGTATCATGATTGTGTTCACTATATAAAACTGGGTATATTGCTTTTTATTTCCTCATATACTCTGAACTATATATATATATACTTGGCTAAGATTACTTTCTCAAATTTATCACTGCCTGATATCAGTATGTCTTTATGTCTTGCAAAGTACTTTTAAAAATATTTTGCAGCCCTACATATTTATCTTTTAGACTGGTTTGAATTGAACCAAGTTTTGGTATAAGCATGGGTTTAAGGTTTTTTTTTTCTGTTCCTATAACTGTATAAAACACGTGATTTTATTTACTGTCATTCACTCCCCTCACTGCCCCCACTTCCCCTATTATATGGATACTATCACATTTCCTCAGATCCTATGCTCCTTCCCCTTTGCTGTTAAAACAGGGCTAGTTTTATATGAATTTTGGCACAGTAAAATGAGTGGAGCTGAAAGAACGTAATTGTAAATAGTTTTTTGCATGTTTTCTCCCCCAATCAAATACGAGCTTCTTGAAGGCAAAATTTTGTTTTAGCTTTTCTTTGAATCCCCAGCACTTAACACAGAGCTTGGCAAAGAGTAGGTACTTAATAAGTATTTGTTGATTTGACTAGGTGAGAATAATTTGTGCCATAGCAATAACAGTGTAAAATGAAAAAAAAAATTTGAAGACTTAAAATTTCAGATAAACACGATATTCAACCATGATTTCAGAGGACCAATGATGAAGAATGCTATCCATGTCCTGATAGGTGATAGACTAAACATGCACCCATTTTTGGACATGGGCAATATGGAAATTTGTTTTGTTTGTACATATTTGTTTCTATGGTTTTGTTTTTCGTTTTTATTTTCAGTGGTAGAGTGGTGGTAGTGGAGAGGTTGGAGGGAGATTAAAAAAATGCTGTTATTTGGGAAAATAAAATTAAGTTGATTCTACCCGCTAGTTGGTAAAGTGGGTAGAACATTGGGCTTCCATTCAGGGAGAATTGAGTTCAGCCTGCCCCAGAAAATAGCTATAGGATCCTGAGCAAATCATTTAACCTATTTGCCTCAGTTTCCTCAACTGTAAAAGGGGAATAATAGTAGTACCTATCTCCCAGAGTTGTGAGGATCAAATGAGATAATGTTTGTTAAACACCTGGAAAATAGTATTAGGCACTATGTAAATGCTAGCTATTATTATATTCATATAATATTTAAGAATATTTTATTTTTTCCCAATTACATGTAAAAACAATTTTAACATTTGTTTTTTAATTTTAAGTTCCAAAATTTATCCTTTCTCTCCCCTATCCTCCCTAAGACGATAAGCACTAAGACTAAAAAATAAAGAAAGTAAAAGCTAGTATTCTTTGATCAGCATTCAGAATCCATCAGTTCTTTCTCTGGAGGTAGATAGCAATTTTGGCTTGAGTCCTTTTGGATCATTGTATTGCTGAGAATAGCTAAAGTCTTTGACAGTTTATTATATAAACTGTTGGTATTACTGTGTACAACCTTCTGGTTCTGCTCACTTTGTATCAATTGATGTAAGTCTTTCCAGGTTTTTCTGAAATCCACCTGCTTACCATTTTTTATAGCACAATAGTATTCCATTACAACCATATACCACAACTTGTTCAGCCATTCCCCAATTGATGGGCCTCCCCTCAATTTACACTTCTTTGCCACCACAAAAAGAACTGCTATAAATATTTTTGTACAGATAGGTCATTTTCCCTTTTTTGGGATCTCTTTGGGGGTACAGATCTAGTAGTGGTATTACTGGGTAGAGGGTATATAGTTTTACAGTCCTTTGGGCATAGTTGCAAATTACTCTCCAGAATGGTTGAATCAGTTCACAATTCCAACAGTGCATTAGTGTCCTGATTTTCCTGCATCCCCTCCAAAAGTTTTCATTTTTCCTTTCTGTCATATTAGCTAATCTGATAGATGGGGAAGTACCTCAGATTTGTTTTAATTTGCATTTCTTTAATCAATAGTGATTTAGAGCATTTTTTTCTTGTAAACGACATATTGCAGGTTCTGGCTTTTAATCCACTGTGCTATCCAATTCCATTTTATGGGAGAGTTCATCTCATTACTTTCAAGTTATAATTATTAACTGTATTTCCCTCCATCCTATTTATATATACTTTTCTCTGCTTTCATCCTGTCCCTCCTCATCAGTTTGCTTTTGACCACTGCCTCCCTCAATCTGTCCATCCTTATATCAGCCCCTCACCTTTTCTTTCCCTTTTGCTCTCGTACTCCCTCCTCCCTCCTGTCTATCCTCTGTCCTCTCTTCGCCTTTATGGAATTTGGCTGTAATAGTCATTGGAGTTTTCATTTTGGGTTGTCTTTCTGGAGGAGAAAGAATCAATGGATTCTTTTAATGATTATTTTAACCTCTGGTTCTAGGATATCAGGCCAGTTTTCCTTGATAATTTGTTGAAGGATGCTCTCCAGGCTCTTTTTTTGATCATGGCTTTCAGGTAGTCCAATAATTCTTAAATTATATGTCTCTTGGATCTGTTTTCCAGGTTAGTTGTTTTTCCAATGAGGTATTTTACATTTTCTTATTTTTATTTTTTTGATTTTGTTTGACTGATTCTTGATGTCTCATAGAGTCATTAGCTTCTACTTGCTGAATTCTAATTTTTATGGAATTATTTTCTTCAGTTAGCTTTTGTTAGCTCCTTTTCCATTTGGCTATTTCTACTTTTTAAGGAGTTGTTTTCTTCAGTGGATTTTTTTTTTCTCCCATTTGGCTAGTTGCATTTATTTATTTATTTATTTATTTTTAGGCAATTGGGGTTAAGTGAGTTGCCCAGGATCACACAGCTGGTAAGTATCAAGTGTTTGATCTGAGGCTGTTTTGAACTCAGGTCCTCCTGACTTCAGGGCCCGTGCTCTATCCATTGCGCCGCCTAGCTGCCCCTGCTAATTGTATTTTTTAAGGAATTGTTTTCTGGGAGCAGCTAGGTGGCGCAGTTTTCTTCAGTCAATTTTTGTCCTTCCTTTCCAAGCTGTTGACTTTCTCTTTTAACTCTCATTTCTTTTCCCAGTTTTCCTTTTACCTCTCTTTGATTTTTAAAATCTTTTTTTAGCTCTTCTAAGAAGGCTTTTTGGTCTTGAGACCAATTCATATTCCCCCTTTAGGCTTCCATGTAGGCATTTTGACATTTTTGTCATCTTCTGAGTTTGTGTTTTGATCTTCTGTTGCCATAGTAGCTTTCTATGGTCAGGGCTCTTTTCTGTTTTTACTCATTTTTAATTCTGTTTTGTTAATTTTAAAGTTGGGTTTTGCTCCTGGGGCACAGGGAGTACTGTCCCAAGCTTCTTGTGCTGGGGGGGTCACTGGCTTTCTGTGCTGGGGCCTCGGGTCTTGATGGTTTGCCCACTGCACAGGGGTGGCCTGGCTTAGTCATGCCTGTTGTGTTGGGGGTTCCCAGCCTAGCCATTTGCCTTCTGTGCTGTGGCTGGAGGGTTAGCCTGCCGTGTCACTGATTTGCTGAGACAAGATCAAGGAACCTCAGTTGCTGATCTGTGCTGTGGCTAAGAGCCTCCCACGGGCTTGCCCAGGCACTGCCTGCACTGGGCTGTGATCCCCTTTTGCCCAAGTTAAACTGATGTTTCCTGAAGTCCTTCTAAGTTATCTTAAGCTAGAAAATTGTTTCCCTCTATTTTTTTGTAGGTTCTATCACTCCAGAATTCTTCTAGAGGCTTGATTTAATGTTGTTTCTGAGGGAAATGAGAGAATTTAGGAAACTTCTTGGCTTTTCTCCCACCATCTTGGCTCCACCCTCTCTGGAGATCACTTATGCATCTCTTTTTAAAGTTTTACTTCCTGTAGTAACCATCATGAAGCATTAAATAGCCATTGTTAGCTCCCACACTCTGTATAGGAAGTATATTAAGACACACTAGGAATTAGGGATTGAGCTAACTGTTCTGAGTTTAAAACAAACAGTAAAACTTTGAAGTTTCCTAATATCTTATGCCCCATTTTTTATCAAAAAGACAGGGTTACCTGAATGTTGGAAATCCCCACTGTGGGAGCTCTCTCTGCCAAAAAATTACCATCAGTTTCTGTTTGAGAATTGTCTGAGATTGAATAACTTTGCTGTGGGTCAGAGGCTAGATTTGAACTCATTTTTCTGACTCTGATTCCAAACCAATGTTGACAACTGGAACAGCAAAAACAAACCAACAAAAAACCCTGGAGTGATCGTGAATTAATGACCCTTGACTGTTGAGTGGTGTATTTTATATATTTTGTTAATTTGAAATAGTGGTATTGTTACAGCTATTTATAACAATAATAATATCTCACTTTTATTTTACCCTTTAAGGCTTACTTTCTTTACAATATCCATGTTAAGTGGCTGGGAAATGTCATAGCTGAGCATAAAAAAAAAATTGATCCTCCAATTCTAAGGGCAGACTTAATTCTGAAATTAAATCAGATTACAGTAAGTTGGTGTGGACTTTAATTGGAATAAGTTTAAATATATAAATTGCTATATAAAGCATATAGCAATTAAAATAGGATAATGATTAAGAAAATCATAGTAACGATGATAGATATTAAAACATTGTCTTTTGTAATTTAAATAAAATGATCGTTAATCCAGACTTTAACTTGAAGTACATTGGACCAAATGGAAGTGAAGTAAGCAGTAAACAAAAATCAGACAGTGAACCTAAAATGAGTAAATAGATCTATATTTCTGTGGGAATAGTTATATTTTAAACCCACACAAATATTAATATTAGTATAATGGAGGTTTGGACTACTCAAGATGGTGTCATCATGGTGTATAAAACACCAGGGACCTGCTTCTATGTTGGAGAACTGGATCAGTGAGGACGTTCTGTGTTAGCCCACCAAGGGATGAAGGAGAGCTTTTTTAAAGACACCAACAATTCCGTTTATGTAGCTTTTCCCTGCTCCCTGCCACTTGAAGGATTCCATTTTAGGTTGACTGAAAACTTGAACAATTTATGTGAAAATTATGACTTATGAAAAAATTATTTAAAATTGATTTTTATAAATAACAGAGGCCTACATAAATGCCATTTCACATATTGAATAGTGTTAGAAAAATCTGAAACAAAAATCTACTACAGTGAGTGAGTGAAGGAAAGCCTTTATTGCACTTCTCGAGAGAAGCTGGCACAATGCATTTTAGTAGCACGTGGGCCCTGGTTCAGTGGTAGAATCAACTTTTAAACCGTTAGTAAGATCCATACTCCACCCATCAGGGCTACCATTGGTCTAGTTCATCTGAGTTACACCATTCCTGGAGAGCTCATCCAATGTTTGTCCATGTTCTCTTAACTCTGCCTACTTCATGGGTCCCATGTTCAAAAATGGCGGCTATCTCCACCCTTGTGGTGTGTCAGTTAATATTCATTAAGCTTATTAAGCAAGCTCAATAAAGAAAAGCCTTTGCCCTGTCGAAGCCCCATGCTTAACCCAACGGGTTGCAACTGGTTTAGCCTTTGGGGCTCTTTCTTAAGGAACTAGTTGTTTACAGAAAAGTTTGGAGCACTTTCTGATTGGTTGAGGGACTATCCACAAGATATTGAAATTTCTTATCCTGCTGTGGAAGCCTAACCCCCTAAAATCTTTCTTACAATGGAATAACCACTTCTGCAGTTTTTTATTTTCTATCATTTTCATAGGATAAAACAATAATTTTGGGGGAAAGATTAATAAAGTAAATATGAGTAATTTTAGATATTCTTTTATTTGCCTACACTATAGTCATAGATGTAAATTTTCTGTATTTCTTCAACTAAGCTTTTTTCCTTGAAGGAAATTGAAATGAGATACATGAATCAGTATGTTATAATGCCATCTATTAAGAATTCCTTTGAAAAATCTCTTCTAATTTGATGAATTCATGTCAACTGTGTCCCCAACAAATTATTTCAGAATTGTGTTTTAAAGTTTTGTGGAGTATTTCATTGACTAATTTTTAGCAATTTAAATATTGTTAATATAGAATTTCATGAAGGAAAGCCTGGATAGCTGTATAAGTCTTTTTTCTGAAGACTTTATAGTGAAGAAAAATTATTTGTATAGGTTGATTGTCATTTTCTCTCATCACCCCATTTTGGTCGTAATATACTGCCCACAGTTTTTCTTCCATCTTTCCAGTGTCTACCCATCTTTCAGATATCTCAGTAATCCTGTTTTCATTTTTTTAATATAGATTTCTTCTATGGCTTCTAGCTGATCTTTTTGTTTTCATCTTCTTTTACTTCCTCAGCACATCAGAGTCTGAGATGTTAGTGTCCAAATGTTGTGATCGTAGTCATTTATAATTAAAATGGTGTATTAAAGAAATGCTGGTTCATGTCTAAAGAATAAAAAAAGTTTTAATAAATAAAACTTTCTTCCTTTTCCCCCCTGATTTTTCTACGAAGAAAATATTCAGAAATTCATAGGGTTGTTTAAAATTCATTAATGGAAATCCTCCATGTTTCTTCTTTTAGATAATCTCAGTGTTATCATTTAGCCTGGAATTTGAAATTGCTTGAATAGTTTTTTTCTTAAAGAAATGTGCTTTTCTAGAGTAAATATTGTTAATCTTAATAAGCGGTGTTATTAAGATGATACAGATCATCATTGTAAGAGATTTCTGCCTTTCTTTAGGTAGTCAGAATATTTTGATAAACATTTTATTATATCAAAAGCAAGAGAAAGTGAATATTCATTTCCAACCATTCAATATTATAATGATTTTTGTGTTGATGAGTATCTGTTTGTTCTTGCTGAAGCAGGTGGGTAGTTTGAGACTAAAATGAGTGTTAAAGAATGAAAGTGGCACTTATAGAAAAATAGATACAGATTGGGCTGTGGTACAGATTGCTATTTTGAAATTTAGGAAAGGTGATGATACAGCTTTTGAGAGGAAGATAAAATGGATTTAAATAAGTTATACAAATTCAACAAACATTTATTGAATACCTATTAAGTTCAAGATACTCTAATACTTTACTATGAATAAAAAGACTGAAATTTTCTTAGAGATTTTTGATTCTAAAGAGTCCAATTTATTTATTCCTCTCCAACATGTAACACTGAGTTTTTCACAGGAATGCAAATGATTTCTACTTTTTGTATTTTTGAGTTTTTAGATTTTCCCTTATGAGATACTCTTAATCTCTAGTTTTGAGTATGACAACTATATGCCACAAAACAGGAAAATGCCAGAGAATTTGTGGAAGCATTATCCAAGATCCAATTACCAGGAATTTTTGGACAACTTAATTTATACATTGCTTACCCCTAGAATCACCCCTAGAATCTTGAGGGAGAAATAGGAGGCACCCTTTGGGGACTCAGCCTGTCAGTGTGAGAGAGTGTTGGGGAAGTAGTCTTCTTAGGAGTGTTACCTTATCAGTTAGAGCTGTGCAAGTGAATTGGCCCTCTCTTAGCTATTCACAGTCCTATCTAGTCATTCCTATTCAATAAGTTCTAGGAACTCCCTCTAGTTTCAAATGCAAACTTTTCATTTTCACTAGTAAAGTCCTTTCTTTACCTGATTTTAACCTACCTTTCCAACTTTATTGTACATTACTCTCCTTCATCCATCCGAATTGGCTTTCCTGTATTTTGTGGAACACATCATTCCATTCCCCATATCCTAGCCTTTGCATATGTGAAATCCACTGCCTTCTCATTTCTTCCACTTAAAATCCTTATTTCCTTTAAAACCCAGCTCAAAAGCAATGATGAACACAAGATTTTTATTGATTTTCCCCTAGCCACTTTTTTCTCTTCTTTACATTGTAGTTATTTTGTATGTGTTGTATATATTAAATTGTCAGGAGCAAATTAATTTGAGCCACGAAAATAAAAATAGAAAAGTCTTGGTATTCTGTGTCACTATTTGGGTCATAGATACAGAACTGGTAGGGACCTTTGAAATTAGAGTACCTAACAAGAGAAGGCAAACTTTGAATGTGTGTATGTGTGTGTGAAATCGACTCTAGTATGACTTTGGATAAATTAAAGTGACAGAATAGGTAGAAGAGTAGAAGAGGGAGAGTAGAATAATAATGTATAGATTTACTTATATGAGGAAATCCATGAACCAGAGTGGGGAGAAGGCTTATGAAAAGTATTTGGGTGTGTATCGTTGGAAGTATTAACTATCATGATGTGTACCAGATGATGAGGATGGGATCTAGACCCCAAAAAGGAAACCCTAGATTTTGCCACATGGCCAAATCTCTGGTGTTCTCCTGAGGCTATAATTCTGTACTTCCCTATGGCCCCAGGCCACTTCCCTTCTTAATCCTAATTTGGCTTCATTCTCCCTTGGCCAACCCTGGAGTTCTATTACCTCATAGAATACTTGGCAACTCCTAGATCCCTCCCATAGTCTCTGTATATAAGGTTCATCTTGTCTCCATTAAGATGCTTAGATTCTTAAAATCTAGCCACTACTTGGATTTTCACAATCTAGCCAATAGCCCATAGATGTTCAGATTCTTGAAGAGCCTGGTAATATGGTGAATCTTCAAATAAACCTTGTCTTTGGCTGAAAGAAGGCTTGGGTCAAATTCTTTCGGGCAGGACCCGTGTGTTGTGATTTTGGGGTCCCAGCACCCCTGAACCCCTAAACCACATCACCAGAGACCACTTAGATAAAGGGAATGTTTTATTTTCTTCACCGTGGAGCATGTGTGACCTTTAGACAGGAAAGGCCAGAACAAAAATGACTAATGCAGAGTTCATGCCCACAATAAGTGAAGACATAATCAACAAACATTTATTTAGCACTTATGTACTAGACATTGTGCCAAATGCACGGAATATTAGGTGAAAAAAGTCAGAAACAGTCTCTACCTTCAAAGAGCTTACATTTTAACGGGAGAGACAACATGTAAGTAAAAGGTACATACAAGATACATATAGACTACATAGAAAGTAACCTTAGAGGGAGGACTCTGGCAACTAGGAGGATCAAGAAAGGGCTCATTGAGACAGTGTCATTTGAACTTAAGACTTGAAGACAGCTAAGGATTCCAAGAGGTGGTGATGAAGAGGAAGAACATTCCTAGGATGAGAGACAGCCATTGCAAAGGAATTGGATCAGAAGATGGAGTGCTGGGTGGGAAGAACAGGAAGTAGGCCGGCATATCTGCGCTGTAGATTACATGGAGGGAAATAAAATGGGAGAAGACTGGAAAGGGCAAGGGGGATAGATTGTAATCAGCTGCAGATGCCATAAAGTGGACTGCATATTTGATTTTAGAGGTAATAGGGAACCAAAGAACTTGATTGATTCATAGGTGGTGGTATGGGATGTGTGGAGATAATATGAGCAGATTGATGGTTTTGGATAATTACTTTGGCAGCTGTATAGAGGATAGATTGGAGCCAGGTGAGATTTGAGGAAGAGAGACCAATTAAAAGTCTATTGCAATTTCCAGGTCACGTGAGGAACAAGATGGCAAACCAGACATTTTCTCTGATCCCCATGACCTCTCAAAGCTCTCCAAAACAGAAATTGTGTGCCAAAGATAAAGTACCTTCAGTTGTTTCCATGGTCTAGGATATCTAGAATACAAAAGGTTAAAAGAAAACAAAGCCTAGAAACTGATGTTCACTGACCCCAAGCCCTCTCAGTAGTGCACCCCACTCCCACCCACACCTCATCACCTCCTATGTTATTGGCAGCAAGGTTGCACTAGCAGACCCAAGGACATGTACCTATACCCTGGTTCCCCCTCCCTCTTTCCAGTGCTGTGAAGACCTTGGTTCCAGTTTGTAGAAATTTGCTCAGAGATAGACAGCCCACTTGGCCACAACCCTTCAGGAGTGGTGCCTGTACCCTAGAAGTACCAGTGCTATAAGTGCTGAACAGCTGGTGCTGAGGAAAATAGGTTCTGAACTGCCAGTGCTGGGCCATAGAATGGAGGAACAGAAACCCTTGGGTTAACAGGACAGGGCACACTATATGTATGGGGATTGTGCAACACTCCATCAAGCCTGAGGGAAAGAACGCAATATGTAGCTGGGACCATTTCTGACCACACAAAAATCAGTTGGGGCAGAGACATAGGCTGGTGAAGTGAGAGTTGCCGAGTGTGGGAGGAGGCTGAGAAACGTTGAGATCTAATCCCAAAGAAAACTGTAATCAGAGGGGAGGGAGTGAGGAAGTGAGTGATAAGGAAATTAAGAGGGGGGCACTGAAAGTACCCTGTATTTTGGGAAGAAGAAAACTCAGAGACCATGAACATAAACAGATAAATCAACAGGTAAAACAGTAACAACAGCAGGAAATTTGGCCTCCAGATCTAGTAAATGAGTTCAGGCATCTATGAATCAATAATGCAAAATGAAGGAAAATGATCCAACACTTGATGACACACATGACCCTATAGAATTTGAGGAGAACATGGGACCACAACATGCTGCTGTTCCTCAGTTGCTTAAAAAGAGAAATAATTATGAGAGTAGAGTTTATGCATGGCAAAAATAATGAACAGATTAGAAAAACTTGAATCTGCAATGGCAAGATTCAAAGAGAGAACAGTAGATTAGAAATGAAGGACAACCTAGAAGAGAAGCAAAAAACAATAACATTAAAATAAAATATACTCACTATGCAAGCAGAACATACTGATATCGAAGACACGATGTGTCAAGACAACCTAAGGATCATAAGTCTCCCAGAAGAACATGACAGGACAAAAAAAACCCAAAACAACTTTAATACCATAATGAAGGAAATAATAGAAGAGAACTACCTACAACATTTGAACATGTTGAAAATGAAATTCTAATTGAAAGAATTCATAGATCACCTCCAGGAAAAAAAAAAAACCCGAACCCTAAGTCTGCAAATTCCAGTGGTTAAATTTAATAATTCACTTCAAAAACAAGTTTTATAAGCCATTAGAAAAAAGACTTTCAAATACAAAGCATTCAAACAAAACAAGACTATTCTTCAGGAGGGAATGGAATGTGTTCTAAAGAGCAATGGAGCTCAGGATGCAGCTCAAGGTGATTTCTCCTGCAAATCTGAACTTTACCATGCTGAACAAAAGATGAATATTCAGTGATAAAGAAGAATTTGAAATATTTTAGAAAGAAAACTAGAACAGGAGAAATTGCTTCTTGAACACCTCAAACAACAGAAATAAAGGAAGAGTGAATAAATGCTGCAGGTAAGGACAGCAAAGTCTCCTAACTTCAAATCCAGTGTTCTTCCCACTCTATCACCTTCCTCAGGCTCTCAAAGAAGGCAATTCATATGCTGAAAATGGTGTTCAAGGACACTTGATATGTCAGTGGTATACATGATCTATTTATTTGAATCAATCTTCCATACAAATCATATAGACTAAGAATACTTCTAGTCCTCTTTGTATCAGTCCTATAGTGTTCACCACATGTTGCCTTATTATTTTTATGTAAGTATACACATTTTTCTTCAATTAGGAACACATTTTATCCAACTTTATATTTTTGTGCCTAAATAATTTTCGGATATTTTGTTGAATGAGAGATTAGAAGAAGATTGTAAAGGAATTGGGGTTGAAATTACCTGCATAGATGAAAAAGGCTTGAAAACTCTTCCTGTAGAGAAAGGATTGAATAAGACCAGAGAAACTTCTCTTTAACATATAGGTGGTGCATCACTGAGGTGAACTTGGGAATTAGGAAGACCTGAGTTCAAATTTGGCTTTAGAACCTTACTCAGACTGTAGACAAGTAATTTAACCTCTTTCTGTCTCAGTTTCCTCTCTTGTAAAATGTAATAATTAATATTATCTTACCTATGGAATGAAAAAAATAAATATATATTAAGCACTTATTATGTGCCTGCCACTGTGCAATATCCTTTACAAATACTATCTCATTTGATCTAAACAATAACCCTTGGAGGTAGATGGTATTATCCCTGTTTTACATTTGAGGAAGTGAGACAGACAGAGGTTAAGTGACCTGCCCTGGGTCACATAATTAGTAATTATCTGAGACTGGACTTGAACTCAGGTTTTCCTGAGTTTTCCTCAGATCCAGGTGCTCTATTTTCTGTACCACCTATCTGTTTTGTAAACCTTAAAATGCTACCTAAATGCTAACTGTAGTTGATGTTTTTTCCAAGATAAAGTGTGTGATTGTTTCAGGTAGGTTGCTGGTGTTGCATGAATTGACAGGACCTGGCCTGTCAAATTTACCTTCATAACATTTCTTTGCATATGCTCCCTTCTTTCCTCTGACACAACCACTACTCTGGTGCAGGGTCTCATTACTTCATGCCTGGTCTTTTATAAAATAGCGTATTGGTTGGTCTACCTGCCACAAGTCTCGCCTCACTCCAATCCATCTTACACTCAGCTCCCAAAGTGATTTCCCCAAAGTTTAGGTCTGATCATAGCACCCCTCCTATGCAGTGAATTCCACTGGCTCCTTATCACCTCTAGGATCAAGTATAAAATCCTCTTTGGCATTCAAATCTCTTCATAACCTGCCCCTCCTACCCCTGTCTTTCCAGCCTTCTTCTTTTTCTTTCTTTTTTTCTTTTTTTTGTGTGTCTATGTGAGGCAATTGGGGTTAAGTGACTTGGCCAGGGTCCCACAGCTAGTAAGTGTCTGGTCTGAGGCTGAATTTTCTTTCCAGCCTTCTTATACTTTACAAACTCTGTGATCCAGTGACACTGGTCTCCTTGCTGTTCCTCAAAAAAGACACTGCATCTCCAACTGGCCATTTTCACTGGCTTGTCCCCCGGTACCTGGAATGTTCTCCCTCCTCATCTCTGCCTCATGGCATCCCTGGGTTTCTTTAAGTCTCAGCTAAAATCCCACCTTCTATTGGAAACCATTTCTTAACCGTTCTTAAAATAACTTCCCTCAAATGATGAGTTTGTACACAGTTATTTGCATATTGTCTCTTGTGTTAGATTGTGGTCATCTTGAGAGCAGGGACTGTCTTTTACCTTTTTTTGTATCCCCAGAGCTTATCACAGTGCTAGAGAGACTAGTTTGTTGAAAATCATTTAATTTAGTTATATGACTCAGATCAGTAATAGCTACCTTACATTCACACCACGCTTTCAGGTTTACAAAGAGCTTTATAAATATCAACCCATTTGATCTTCACAACAACTTTGGAAAGTAGGTGCTGTTATTATCCTTATTTTACTGATGAGGAAACCGAGGCACAGAAAGGTTACTAGCTAACATTTATGTAGTACTTAACTATGTGCCAGGCACTGTGCTAAGCACTTTGAAACTGTCTCATTTGAGCTTCACAAAAGCTTGAGAAGTAGGTGCTATTATTGTGCCCATTTTACAAGTATGGAATCTGAAGCTTGGAAGTTCAGTGACTTACCCACGTAGGGTTACCAAGCTAGGAAGTGTCTGAAGTGGTACTTAAACTCTGATCTTCTTGACTGCAGGTCTCATTACTCTACCTAATGGTACACTCAGTTGCCTCAGAGGTAGTCGATGGATTTTATTTTTATTATTTTTATAGTATGAGAACAATGAGACACACTTAGGTTAGATACCTAAAGAGAAATAGTTACTATTAGATTCCAAAGTACTCGTATATTTTTTGTATCCTGATATGAACATCATAAAGTCTTGACAATATAATACAGAGAAGGAGTTCAAGAAAGAATTTTCCATCTCTATAAATAACAAACATTACATAATCAGTCAGGTATAACTTTTCAATGTTGAATGGCTTTCTGACTGTGTGAATACATGTAATATGGTAGGTAGTTGGTTCATAGTGATTTCTTTGTCATGTTTCCTCTGCTCTGTGATTGTTTTGTTCTGGAAATAGTTAAACAAATGCTTTCCTTTAGATTTCCCTTTTTTAAAATCTTATTTTCCAAACCTTTTGTAACATTTGTTTTTCCTTTTTTATTTTAAGAGGCGACCTATGAAAATTAAGAATGATTTTTTTTAACACTGGTATAGATTGTGGTATTATTTTAAGTTAAATTATGTTAAGATAAACATTGTATTCTGCATAGGTAATCACGAGAACTTCTAAGTAAGTTACTCATAATATTCATTTGATACTATCAAGCAGATGGTTATTTTTTTGTTTTTATCTGTTATTCAATTAAAAAAACAAATTGACTGGTTCACTAATTACATGATACTTATAATATATTCATTAAAGTTTGTCATATCAAAGTGAGAGTGAGGTAGGTCATGGCATTATGTATCTTGGAAAAATAAACAAGAAGTAGATTGATATTTGTCATGGCTTGGCTTAGTGCCACCAGCCAGGCATACTCAGTTCATGTTGAGGAAGCTATTCATTTGACTTAATGATTACATAGTTGAGATGTTTTGAAATACTGGCTCATAATTTATTACCCAAAATGCAGGAAAAATATGTATCTTTTACAACAAAAATTACCTCTATTAAAAGAAAATTTTAAAATCATATTGGAATATTTACTGACCTTCTTCCTAAGTAAGAATAAAATTATTAAACAATTGACATATTTTCAAATTAAGTGCTGTTCCTGTTGTCTCTTCTAAGGAATGAGATGAGTTCTTAGATGCATCTTTAAGCTTATGAAAGTAGTTGGGATAGTTTATTGACTCCAAAGAGGCTTTTCTATCCTACCCTCCTCTAATGATACGGGCAGTACTCTTAATTGGCATTCATATCACAGGCAAGCACTGAGCTCAGCATGTAGCCAAACAGAGCTTTGGGATTTAGACAAAGCTACTGGCAAGGCAACTGAGTTGTCAGAGTAGTTGAGGGTATATTGTAAAGAACTCTTGAATAATGGGGAGACTGAGTAAAAATATTACTATACAAATATAAAGGAAAAATCTGATGGCACTAACCTGCAAAAACACTTTTAAAAAAGAACTTATTCATTATTTCTTCTTTCTGTTTAATTTGTATGGGTCATAGATGTAGTTGGAGTTTGGAGTAAATTAACTGTGTAATTCACTAATCATAATACCAATCTGAAAAATTTTATAACAAGTGGAAATTTTGTGCTAGAAAATTAAGAAATTAGAAAAGAAAGTACTTAATAGTTCTGGAATTCTAAAATAATTTATTGCTACCTTTTATAATGGTTAGTTTTCATTTTCTACAGGAAACCTTTCCTGATCCCTGTTTAATTTTAGTCTCACCCTTCTGTTGATTATTTCCAGTTTGTCTTCTATATAGCTTATTTGTACATAATTTGTGTATTTTCTCCTTCATTAGACTATGAGCTCCTTGAGAGTAGGGACTGTCTTTTGCTATTCTTTGTATCCCCAGAGCTTAGCACAATGACTTAGCACATGATAGGTTCTAAATAAATGTTTATTTATTCACTCGCTGACTGACTATAACATGCCTTCATCTTTTTGTTTTTGTTTTTGTTTTGTTTTTAAAGCTGATTTGGAGAATCTCTGTTTTTTGGTTTGGTTTTTTTTGTTTTTTTGGTTTGTTTTTTTAATACATTCAATGAGGCAATATTACTCTGGTTACTGTAGCCCAGAGAATAATTTAGCTCTTCTGGAATGCTTTGATTGCCCCAATTACTGCAGAGCTTCTGAAAGTTAAAGATAAAAAGCAGCTGAAGAGCTGTGTATAATGGTTAATCAGTTCATTAGGATTCCAATGGGCAGTAATACAAGTGATATTGTTTAGGCCACAGGAAAAGAGAAAGCATCGTATGGCAAAAAGTATAACTTAAAAATTTTTTTTTCATTTTTCATCACAACTGACACTTTCCCACAGAAACCCCAAATCCCTTATTCATTCTCTGAAAACATCAGTTGTTTAGTGTTGATAATATGGTATTAAAATTGGCCATTTTAGTTGAGAGGGATTTTTATTGCCTCTTCATGTTGACTTTATTTGGTCATTTCAACTCTTTTTCTTTTGGTTTTACTTTGTTCATTTTGTATTATTTGTTACATATCTTACCATATTTTTCTGAATTCATATTTGTATTTTCTTTAATATTCCATGAAATAGATACACCACAGTTTGTTCAACCATTGCTGTATCATTGGGCACATATTTTATTTCCCAGCATTTTGTTTTTGCAAATAATACTGCTGTGTACATTTTTTGTGAATGTGAGTCTTCTGTTACTGTCAGTAACCTTTTTGGAACTAATTCCTGGTAGTGGAATCTCTAGGTCAAGGGGTAAGAACAATTTAGCAAAATTTCTAGTACAATTCCAAATTAATTTTCTAGAGTAACTGAAACAATTCACAGTTTCATCAACAGTGAACTATTGAGTCAACAATGAGTTTCTCTTGCAGTTTGCCATTTTTGTTAAAGTGATGTATGTGAGGGTATTTTAAATTGCATTTCTCTAATTATTAGTGATTTTGAATATTTTTCAGTTGGTTGATGGTTTATATTCTTTTAAAAAGCATTCATTGTGACTTCTTATTTTTTTTTATCTTGGTGAGTTTTTTCCTCTTTGTAAAAATTAAATTAGCTATTGGTTTACTTAGTAATATTTTTAAATGGCCCTTATTATCTTTGTTTTTAATCTTGTTAATATCTCTTAATTTTCAAAATTTGTAACTGCGGGCTTTTAGGTATTATTTGTTGATTTGTTGAGTTTTTGTACTTAGTGTCATGAGCAATTTGTTGGTATTTTCAAAATATTTATTAATGTAATTGTTCCAATATTTTTTGCAAGTATTATTTTAGATATATGATTTTTTTGTTTTGTTTCATAGCAATAAAATTATAAATGTTATGAATTACAAATTATATAAATGTAAACTTGTTATAAATACTAAATGATAAATTATTCATCATTTCCTCTATAATATTTTAGGCTTAAAAGTCATAAGACATGGTTTGGAATAGCAGTTCTGCCACTGAATGCTTATGTGATCTTAGCCAAGGCACTTAATCTCTTTGGGCTCAGTTTTCCTTATCTGTAAAATCAAGGGGTTGGAATATGTAAGATCCCTTCCAAGTCTAAGTCTGTGATAAGTCTGAGACTTCTGTTGGTGTTTTCCTTATTGATGATAGTTCTTATTGTGTTATGTATAATGCTTTTGCCTTTCCACATTTTTTTAGTGCTTTATTTCCTAGCATGTGATCAGTTTTTGCCAGGGTTCTATTTGATATTGAAAAATTAAGATTTCTAGTCAATATACCACAAAAGGTATCATGTCTAGATTTACTTAAATTCAATTCAGATCATTGTCTCTTAATTTTCTTAAAATTTTTTTTTTAACAAATTGTATGTGATTTTAGTATTCCACTTTAAGACTTAGAAAAGGGATCCTTTGTTTAGCTTTTTAAAATCATTTGCAACTTTGTGCCAACTTATTTTTCCAGCCTTATCATACATCACTCTCTCTCTCTCTCTCTCTCTCTCATGAACTCTGCAGCTGGATTCAGCCAAACTGGACTTGTTCACCACATGTGACTATTTTCTATGCATTCCACCTCTGTCTCATGGAAACCATCTCTTCCTTCAAGGTGTAGTTCAAACACCACTTTGTATATGAAGCCTTTTAAAGTCTGTAGGGTAACTAGGTGGTGGTGGATAGAGCATTGGCCCTGGAGTCGGAAGGATCTGAGTTCAAATCCAGTCTCAGACACTTATTAGGTATTTGACCCGGGGCAAGTCACTTAACCCTGTTTGCCTCAGTTTCTCATCTGTAAAATGGGGACACAACTGGAGAAGAAAATGGCAAACCACTCCAGTATCTGTCAAGAAAACCCCAAATGGAGTCACGGAGAGTTGGATATGACTGGAACATCTCAACAACAAAAAAGCCCTTCAGTTGCTACTGCTCTCACAAGCTACCTTGTATCTACTTTGCATTTATTCGTATTTATTTTCTGTCTACTTATTCTGTATATTCTTTTATCTGTCATTTTTGTTTTCCACATTAGCAGGGAAGGTCTTTGGAAGTAGAAATTTTTTTATTTATTGTCTTTTTTGTACCTGGAACATAGTAGATCCTTAGCAAATATGTGATTGCTTATGAGGCATTTAGATGGAAATATCCAGTAGGCCTAGGCAGTTGGTGATGCAAATCAGAATCAAGACAGAAATTAGGGCTAGTTATGTAGATTTTGTGTCATCTGCATAAAGATGATAAATGAATTCCTAGAAACTGATGATATCACAAAGAGAATGAGTATAGAAAGAGAAGAGGGGCAGAGTTTTGAGCATTAGGAAGTTTTACTCATTAGTTCTTCAGTATCTTTTCTGGTTATTCTATGGAGACTTCCTTGTAAAAGGATTTTTCTTACTTGACATATTTTTTGCTTTTTTGAGAGGGTTCAGGGATTTGGGGCCTAGGCAGCCTTTCTTTTAACTGTCTTATTTGAGACTTCCTAGCACACTTCCTTTTGTGTCATTTCTGTTCATTAGGAACTGTTTTATTTTTACCTTTCTATCACTGGTGCCTAGCATAGTTAGTCTTTTACATAGTAAACTGCTAATAAATGTTTATTGAATTCAGTTTTATTGAATTAACTGTTGTAGTTTTCCATGTCTTCATTGTTAAAATGAGGATTTGGGATGAGATGGTATATGAGGGCTGTAACTCTAAATCCTGATTTCTTATTTATTTTAACCTTGAAATTGAACTTCTCCTTTCTTGTTTCTCTCCTTCATTTTTATATCTCTGTTTCTGTACTGAGCATATGGTTGTTTTTTCTCATTTTGTACTTGAATTGTCTTTCTACTTTCCTCTTCCATGTCTCTTGATCTCTTCCTTAGCATACTACTTCCACATCTTAATTAGCTTTAAATATAGAATTGAAGCATATTCACAAAATAATTGCCCGTCAGTTGGGGAATAGTTAAACAAGTTGTGGTATGTGATTGTGATGGAATATTACTATGCTATAAGAAATGATGAACATGGAACAACTTGCATGAAATAATGATTAGCAAATGAGCAGAACGAAGAGAACATTGTATATAGTCGTCATGTATAGTAACAGCAATATTTTTTCAAGAATGACTTTGATCAAAAAAGTTATTTTGACTGTTATAAATACCCAAATTAACTATAGAGGACCTATGAAGAAAGACGATATCTGCATCTAGAGAAAGAACTGATAAATAGAAGTATGTATAGAATAATTTGACATTTATATACCTATTTGTGTCTAATGGTAGCTATCTCTAGAGTCAGGGGTGGGAGTGGGGGAGGAAAAAATGAAATTTACATGACAATTTTGTTGTCTGTTTGAAAGGAGTAGCAGGTTATGCATAGTAGATTTGCAATTTTATGTACAGTCATCTTTTTTATTGTACTATGTATGAAAGTTCTTGTTTCATTCCATAAATTAAAAAGAAAAGTTTAAAAAGAAAAAATTGTATGTATTTAGTACAATTTTATGCTTCTTGTACCATATTATAAATCAGTTGTGTTTAATTTATGAATCTGTTAGATTCTGGTTTACTTCCATGTGACTCCCAATTGAGTTTTTTTCTGTAGAAAATTGTTGTGGTTTTTCCACATCTGTAATAGAAAATTATTGAAGTTCAGATGTTATATGACAACTGGTATGTTTTTAAATTTGTTTGATAGTGTTATGTTAGTATTGGTTATAGCTCCTATTGTTCACCAAGTACATGGAGATAAATTTTAACTTATTCGATGCAAGTATTATTTTAATTCAGTGTTGATTTTAAGGAAACCATTATCTTTTCTTCTCATTTTCCGTTTTTTACTTCTGCTATTTCTAATATCCACTCTCTTTGGTAGTTATATTCTTTTGTAAAAAATTGATTTTTCTTGATATCTTTTGTTTTCACATTTCCTAGATTTCCCTCTGTATCCCTCATCTTCTCTCTCCTCCTTCCACAGGAGAATCCTTTATAACAAATAATTTTTTTAAAAAGGCATAAAGAAAAAAAATTCAACAAAACTGATTAATATATCAGAAACTGAAATTATGTTTAATATTCCACAACCATGGATACCCCCACCTTTTCAGAGGGGTGGAAGGTAGTTGTCTTATATCACTTCTTTGGACTCTTGTTAGGTTTTTGTAATTTTGCAAACTTCATTTTCAATTGTTTTGTGGTTCTTCTCTACATTTACATTGTTATATTCATTGTGTATATTGTTCTCCTGGCTCTGCTTACTTGTTTTGTATCTGTTCATTTGTGTATCACAGTTGATATAACTGTTTCCCAATTGATGGACATTTACTTTCCAGTTCTTTGCTGTTGCAAAAACATTGCTACAACTATTTTGGTAATATGTTAACCCTTTTTGTCAATAACTCATTGGGGTCTTTGCCTAGTACTAGAATCTCTGAGTCAAAGGGTATTTTCTAAAATAACTTTTAAATTTGTGTCATTTCAAATTTCTTTCTAGAATGGTTATGCTTAGTCACAGCTCCACTAGGTTATTTTGATTTGCCTGTCATTATTAGTGATTTGCAACATCCTTACATGTAATTGTTAATGTTTGCAATTCTTATTTTGAAAATTTTGTTTAACTTCTCAGTTGGGAAATCAGTTTTGGTTTTATTTATTTGTTAATTTTCTACATATCTTTGATATCAAACCCATATCAGAAATAGTTGATGCAAAGATTTTTTTTTCCAGTTGACTGCTTCCCTTCTAATCCTAGATATATTTGTGCAAAAGCTTTTCAATTTCATGTAATCAAAATTATTATTTTTTTGCCTCTACATTTGTTTGGTTAAATATTCATCTCCCACCCATATTTATGATTCTTTTCTGTTTTTTTTTTAATAATACAATCTTGATTATTCTGATTCTGTTTCTGTTTTTAACTTAATGTGTAATGTCTTTTCATTTCTTCTAGGCTGCTTTCTAGCTTTTCCCAGAAGTTCTGATCAAATAGGGCATTCTTTTCTAAATAATGCATGTTTTAGGGTTTATTGAATACTGGGTTACTGAGTTCCATTTTTTTATTCTCCCCTGTTTAATTGATATGTATTTTTCATTTTTTAACTAATACCAAATGGTTTAGAGAGTTGTTGCTTTATAATATATTTTGAGGTCTAGAAGTGCTATTTTCTCTTCATTCCTACCTTTTTTCATTATTTCTTTTGATGTTCTATTTTTTTATGTATTCCTCTATATTCTGTGGTGTTTTCCTCTAAATTAATTTTGTTATTATTTATCTAGTCTATAAAGTATCCTTATGGTCATTTGATTGGTATAGTATTACCTCTATAGATTAAATTTGATAGTATTATCATTTTTAGTGTTTTTACATGGTCCATGAGCACTGAATATTTCTTCAGCTATCTAAAGCTGGTCTTTATTTCTTTAAGTAACATTTTTTCAAATGACTCGTAAGTATTGAGTGTGCTTTGGTATATTGACTTCCAAATAGTTTATGCATTTTGTAGCCATTTGGAATGAGATTTCTCTTTTTATTATTGCCTCTTGGATGTTGTTGTTATTATAGAGAAATGCTATTGATTTTTTCACCTATTTTATAGCCCACAACTTTGCTTAAACTATTGTCTCATTTTCTTTAATGATTTCCTGGGATTTTCTTAAGTAAACTATCATTTTCATCAGCAAAAGGGGATAGTTTTGTCTCTTCTTTGCCTATCTTTATTCCTCTAATTTTTATCTCTTGAATTTTTGCTTTTTCTAGCCTGTACAGACCTATATAAAATAATAGAGGTTATTCCTGTATTTGTTGGGAAAGCTTCTAGTGTATCCCCATTTTTCATGATGCTTGCTTTTGGTATTAGATAATTTTTATGACAATAAAAAGAAGACTCCCTTTCCCCTCCTACCCCATGCGTATACTTTGTAGGATTTTGGCATAAATTAGTGTTGCACTTTGTCAAAAGCTTTTTCCTGTTGTTTTTTTTTTTTGTTGTTTTTGTTTTTGGTATTTTTTTTGGCAGTTGGGGTTTAGTGACTTGCCTCGGGTCACACAGCTAGTAAGTGTCAAGTGTCTGGTCTGAGACTGGATTTGAACTCAGGTCCTCCTGACTTCAGGGCCGGTGCTCTATCCACTGCGCCATCTAGGTTCCCGAGCTTTTTCCTGTTGAGATAATCTTGTGGGTTTTGTAGATTTTAAAATATGATTAGTAATGTTGTTTTCTTATTGTTGAACCACCCTTGCATTCCTCATAAATCTAACTTGGTCATAATGAATGATTCCCTGAATAAATTTTTCCTCTGAGGACTGCTTCAGCTGCTTCCCAGAAAATTTTGTGTATTACTGCGTTATTATTGTTTTTCATGTAACTATTGTTTTTATGATATGTTCTTTGACCCACTCATTATTTACGATTTCATTCCATTGAAATCTCTGTCTTTTGTTTGTATTTTTGTAATATATTACCATTTTTATCGTCTTATGGTATATAAAGAATGTTTAGTATTTCTGCCCTTTTACATTTATTTGCAATTTCTCAGTGCCCTAATGCAGTTTGAATTTAAAAAAAAAATTTCAAAGTGATATTGAGAAAGATTTATATTCTTTAGTGGTCACATTACAAAGGCATTGTATAAGTCTTTTAGTTCTGCTTTTTTGAGTAATTTGCTCACTTCCAAATTATCCCTTTTATTTCTCTTTCTGTTAGATTTGTCCAATGCTGAGAGAAACATTTAAATCCCGTTATTTCTTACTATGTTTTTTTTCCCAATTAATTTTTCCATTAGGAATACTGATGCTTTTTCATTTGTACAAGTCTGGTATCATTGTTGTTTTCTTGTCTCACATTTCTTTCAGCATGGTGATTTTCTTATTTATCTCTGTTCATATTGTGAATTTTTATTTTTTTTTCTGATAGCATGACTAAAATTGCTAATGTTTTTGAGTTCGTCTGATGCAGAGCAGATTGTGTCCAAGGTTCTTGTTTTTATTTTATGTATTTCTTTTGCTTTTTAGAGGTATTATCTATTCATATTTATGAGTTTGGTTTCTATTTTCCTGCCTTTGTGTAGTAGTTTTTTAATTTTTTGGATTTGGTTTGAAGTCAGCATTTTTGTCCTTATCATTAGTTTTGCTTTATCTGTTACTTTTAGGAAATTCTATTCCCTCAAGTTCTCCCCCCCCCCCCCCCGCCTTCAGACCCCTCCCTCTTATTTCTTAACTTTTCCCCTAGTTTTTTGAGTTTCACTTAATGATTTTCTTTCTATTCAGTTATTTACTTTTTCCTCTTTTTTCTCCCTTTTAATTAAGTAGTCAGTGAAAAATTCCCCCCCGCCTCCTTCCATCTAACTTATTTTTTGTTTTTCTGTGTTTCCTTTTCTTTGCCTTTTTTTCTGAGTATTTCTTTATGTTTTTCTTTTCATTAGTTCTCCCTTTATAAAATCTGAACTTTTATTTGTTGGTTCATGACCTGTTTATATTTCCATTCTCTTGTTGCTTATTTATTCCTTAAAATTCATTCTTATTTGTTACTTATTTCTTCTCTAATCTCTTTACCTTATTAATGGAATTAAAGCTTATAAAAGTACTAAATTTGAGTTCCCTCTTCTAACCAATTTCTGTGTAACTTGCCTTTATTGATCATTTTTCCACCCTCTTTTTCTGCCTTTGAGAGAAGTTATTTTTAGCCTTTCTGTACATCCTTAGTGTTTCAAAACTGTATGACAGATAGTGTCGTTGTTGAGTTGTTTTTCAGTTGTGTTCAACTCTCTGTGACCCCATTTGGGGTTTTCTTGTCAAAGGTACTGTAGTGCTTTGTCATTTCCTTCTTCAGACCATTTTTACAGATGAAGGAACTGAGACAAACAGGGTTAAGTTACTTGCCTAGGGTCACACAGCTTCCATGTGTCTGAGGCCAGATTTAAACTCAGGTATTTCTGACTCCAGGCCTGGCACTGTATCTACTGTACCACCTAGCTTCCCCATTAACACATAGTAGGTGCTTAATAAATGCTTGATGACTGACTAATTTCTCTCTGGGTCCCTCCCACCTTTCTGGTAATTGTTTCCAAAAGGCTTCAAATTCTCCTTCTCCTGAGGCAAGATATCATCCATGGAGGCACTATTGTGCCTATTTCCTCTTGAAATGATATCCCCTGGCACAAACCTTCTGTAGATTAGACCCATTGTAATGTTCTCATATCCCATAATAAAACATATCTTTTCTGTATAGGAAGTGCTTTTCTGTGACCTCCTCTCCATCTTGGTTTGAGGCATTCCACTTCATTTTCTCCAGTTTTCATTTCTTGTTTTGCCAGTTCCCCTAATCTCTTATAGCCTCTCTTCTTGTTGAGAGAAGATAGAAATATTCAGGTGGGCTTGACTCAGGCCAGCATCCTATTATTTCAAGTTCAGAGTTAAGACAGTATGTCACACATTAGTCATTAATTAATTATCAAAGGGAAGTTTGCTTAGTCTTACATACAAAGGATATTCAGTAAAATATATATGCTTGGGCAGATGGCAGCCCTCCTCATCCCCATATAGAAATGCACCTGGTCAATGTGAGAGAATATTTTAATTTGTGTGGTGTTGGACCACCAAATCTCAAAGTGTCAGTGCCATCTGAGTGGACTTTTTTTTGTCGTTTGCTAACTAGGAAGCCATGTCAATATAGCCAGAAACTACCAGAAAATTGAGTCCAGGGAAATATAGCTTGGCCCTTGTATTTTGGGCTAATCAAGAACTTGATTTGGGGCCTTTTAGGGAAAATCATGCCTAACCCATGTTTCTCTAGGGCTGAAATCCTGGTTGATGGTGGTCTTATCACAAGGAATTTATCTTCCCTTCATTGTTTACCCATGGATTTGATTAGGGTACATATAGCACACCTTCCCTCTACCCTTTTATGAACCCTCTTATTCTGAAATTTAATCCCACAGAATACATTGATTTACCTTAGTCCATAATGTTTCATGCCTGCTCTTCCACTGTCACTTCTCTTTCTTTAAATTAAACTTTGATCTTTATACCTGTGTACTTATTACTTTTTCTTTTTCTTTTTTTTTTTTTTTGGCTGGGCAATGGGTTAAGTGATTTGCCCAGGGTCACACAGCTGGTAAGTGTCAACTGTTTGGTCTGAGGCCAGATTTGAACACAGGTCCTCCTGGCTCCAGGGCTGGTGCTCTGTACACTGCACCACTTAGCTGCTCCTACCTGTGTACTTTTAAAAGAAATGTTGTAATACCCTCTTGTTGTTTTTGATCTGACAGATGTCTTTCTCCTACTTTTTAAAAAAATTGTCTCTAAAATAGTGTAATTTATTTTGTTGCTTATTCTTTTCTTGGTGATTGTATTTGTTTACTTATTTTGTTTTTCTGTTGTATGGGTTGGCAAGTCAAATACATTTTTTTTTTCAGGAATGCTTCAAATGATTCTCTTCTTTAATGTCCATTTTTTTTCATTAATGATTAGGCTCAAGTTTTCAGGTTATTTCATTTGGATGTGCATCATAAGTGACTTTGCTTTCCAATGATATTATTCCCTTCTAAGATTTCTAGTGAACGTAGAAGTGTCTTGTGATGTTCAAATTTCTTTTTTATATTAAGATTTTCTTCTAATAACTTACAGGATATGTCACCCCTAGAAGCAATCATTGGATTCCTTTGATTGGTCTTGTATTTTAGGTAATAAAGAAGTTCTAGGCAGTTGTCTTATATTATTTCTTGCATTGTGATGTTTAGGTTTTGTAATTTATCATGTTCTTGTTGATCTTTCGTATATAGATGGCTGTACACATTTTTTTTTCAAAATCAATAGCCTTTGCTTGAATAAAACTCTTATGTGAATTTTAGTATTATTTCTTTTTGTTTCCCTTTTCCCAGATTGTCTTTCACTGTATTCATATCCCCCTTTTACAGTTCTCTCTTTTGCTTTTTTGGAGAGACTTGCCATTGTAGAATCAAGTTTTTCTATCCTGCTAATTGTTTGTGCTATTATAGGCATAAATTCTGATATTTATTCCATTCTAATTTAGTCTTTTATGGTTTTCATTTCACTTTTGAACCATATGAGAACTTCTAGCTTTGGTTTTATGCTGTCTTGGGAATTTATAGGGTTTTATTTCAGCCGATTTTGGTTAAATTTCCTTTGTCTTGTAATATTTATTTAGAGAGGTTTGTAATTGTTACCTTTCCTTCTGATTTTAGTATATTCTCTTCATTTATCTGATTGTCATACCAGTTTTTAATGGAATTATCTTCCTTTTGAAGTCTTTGGTAATTTTACCTTTTTTTTCCTTAGGGCAGCCCTACCTGATATAGGGACATAATGAAGAAGTCAAAGAATTTGAGAGACATCTGAGCTGAGCTCTCTCCTTAAGTGAAAGTTCATGGCTCCACCCTCCAAATAGGCTGTGGGTAGTAATGAGGTGGAGTACCAAGGCTGATGAGATTTTACAGGATGATGAGATTATCCCAGGAATGAGCTTCCTGGTACGTGGTGAAGAAGCCAGAGAAGGTTCAGATGGTATAGCCAGATGAGAAATGAAGAGTCCTAGTTATCTTATTTTTGATCTGTTTGTAAACTGTATTGTCTGCTTTTAATTAGTCAATAACATGTTTGCCCACTGTTAATTTATTTTTTATGAGTCAGAGAGCATTTATTTAGCATTTAGAATACTTTGTGCCCGTCAGGGTGCTTGGGTATTGAGGGTAAGTGGTAACATTATGACATACCCTGTTCTCAAGAAGCTTCCAATATAGTTGAATGAAGCACAACAACTAGTGGTTGACATGAAAGAAATGATTGCTTTAAGATTAAGATTACTTTTTTTCCTAATCTTGAAAATGGTTCTCTTCTTACCTATTTCACTACTTTTTTTCTTTTCTTTTTTTCTTTTTTAAAATTAATTAATTTACTTTTAGTTTTCAACATTCACTTCCGTAAGTCCATAAACTTTTGAGCGTTAAATTTGCTCTTCCTCCCTTCCCATGATGGTGTGCAATCTGATATAGGCTCTACATATACGTTCGTATTAAACAGATTTTTTACATTAGTCGTGTTGTATATTTCACTACTACTTTTGAGTCTCCTCTGTGAGGTAATTAGTTTTATCCCACCTTCAAAGCTTGGTTGTCCCTCAACACTTTGTCTTTTGCCCTCTTCTCTTTTTTCTTTACACCACTATTGTTAATTTCCTGGACTCCCATTGTTTACCTTGAAGAAATACAAAGAAAGTAAAAGGCACGCATCTTAACCATTCAAAACTAAGAGGGATAATAATAATAACTAACATTTATGTAGCACTTTAATGTTTAGAAAGTACTTGATATATATTATCTCATTTGATCCTCATAGTAGCCTTACTAAGTAGGTGGTGTTTATTATCACTATTTTACTGATGATGAAATTAACCTAAGAAATTAAGTGATTTGCCCAGGGTCATATAATATGGGGCAGGATTTGAAACTAGGTCTTCCTGATTCCAAGTCAAGAGCTCTATCCACTATGCTACCTAATTGTCTGGACAGATGCAAATAAATATTTAAATAGAAGAAACATAAGAAATTGGCATGAATCCATGTAGTTTATAGATAATGGTGTCATATTACTAATAGGATTAATAATGTTTGTTGAACTGAATTTTGAGGAGGATAAGATGATTTAATAAGGCCTCTTTGTTAAAAGGAGAGCTTGTACATACATGAGCTATTTCATTTTTGATTAGCATAGGCCCTGATTTTCTGAAACCTTGTTTCATTCTGATTCCCTGTGAGAATAAGATTCCTTAAAGTCCTTAAATTTGTCTGCTTTATATTCTTTTTAGCTGGTTATCTCTCAAAATACTTTTTACTGCTTTTTCTGTTTCTTCTGGCCTAACTAATCACTCCTTCAGCATTTCTTTCTTGTAGCTACTTCTCATGAAAAGTGTGTATGCTTTACTGTAACTATCTCCCCAAAACCTGTCTAGTCTTTGATGACCAAGCTTTTCTATCCAAAAAACCTTGATTCCTGCCTCTGGCAAATGGCTCTTAGATCTACCTACCTACATTCTCCAACTCAATCCTTCTGTCTGATCTTGTTTATTTCCTTATTTTTCCTGACCTGTATGATAGTGACTACTAATTTTATATAGCACTTTTCCAATTTTACAAATCGCTTTGTATATCCTGTCTCATATATCTGACAGGTGTTTCAAACTAAATATAACCAAGACTAAACTAATCTTTTCCTCCACAGTTTATTACTGCTATACATAGTAAGTATCTGTTTAAGTTTCTGCTATAATAATAAATACTCAAAATAATCAGATTGATTCTGTCTTTTTTATTGATCTTATTTACGATTAATTGGTTTTGAACTGTAACTGCCCAAGTCATGATTATTTTGTTAATCACTGTTTTATTCTTCTGTCAAGGAAATCTGTTACCCGTGAAGGATACTTGTTTTATTATCCAAAGAAGTCTGGTCCAGTATCTCTAAACTTGTAAGTGGACTTGGACAAAGAACATTTCTTACAGGAGGGAAGGAGGGGGTTGTTGCTAGCCCCTCATTCCCAGTGTCTCACCAATCATATTGTTTCCCATGCCTTAGCTCTGTAACTGCTAGTATTGATTTCACTATTCATGAGGTCGAGCTCTGTTAACCAATCATAACTTGTTACCCATCTAAGAAGTCCTGTTCTTTGTTCTGTACTCCCCAAAACTATTAAAGAGCTTTCCCCCTCATTTAGGATCTTAGCTGAAGAAGCTGAGATCCTATTTATTGGTAAATTCATGCTTTACTAATGAATTGATCATGCTTGGACCTTTGTGCCTCAGACTCCTTAATTTAACAATTATGATACCATCTCTGTATTATATGTGAATAAATAAAGGCCTTTATTGTTATTGGACATATAGTTTGTAATTCAGTAAAGATCCTAGAACAGGCATTATTATCTTTATTTTATAGTGGAGGAAACTGAAGTCTGAAGATATTAATTGATTTAAGGTAATAGGACCAGTGGCCAAGCTAGAACCCCAGTCCAGTGCTTTTACCTCTAAAACATACTTTTAATAGTGTAATGAAATGTAAAGCTCAGAATGAGGAGAACTGGATTTTAATTCTGCCTTGTGATAATAGGCAACTCATAACCCCTCAGAGCTTCAGTTTCCTCATCTGAGACAGGTAGGTGGCACAGGGCTTGGAGTCAGAAAGACCTGAATTCAAAATCCAGCCTCCAACACTTACTAGCTGTTTGACTCTGGGCAGGTCACTTAACTTCTGTCTGCCTGTTTCCTCATCTGTAAAAGGGGGATAACAATAGTACCTACTACCCAGGGTTATTGTGAGAGTGAAGTGAGATAATAATTGTAGAATACTTAGCACAATGCCTGGCTCATAATAGGTGCTATATAAATATTAGCTCTTATTAAAATGAGATAATATTTGTAAAGCAATTTGCAAACCTTAAAGAGCTGTATAAGTGCTAGTTATCTGAAGAACGGAGATAGTAATAGTTTCAATATTTACTTCAAAAAATTCTTGTAAGGAGAATGTTTTGTAAAGTACTATATAAATTTGAGTTGCTACCATTAATCCAACTACTACTATTTCTTTTTGTTTAGTCTGTTATTTTTTCTGTATTAAATATACCAACTAATTTTTCATAATTGCCTATTTGAGTTTTCAGCCTACTTTTAAAACCATTTCTTGAATTTGGCCTAAAGATTAGGTTTTTGGTTTGTCTCATTTTGATGTATTTTATAGTTAAGTTCTAAACTTTATTGGTTTCATTTAATACATTAAAAAATCCTGACCTTTGGATTTTGATATTGACATTTTATGTGAACAGCCTTTTAATTATTACTCATTTCTCTTGATTATCTTTTGGGTCACCATTGGGTCAGCCTTTAGGGATAGTTCTGAATTTAATTTCAGTATTCTTTATTTTTACATGTTTTTTGTTAAATAGTATTTTTTTTTCTCACTTAATACATGGAAAGATACTTTTCAACATTCATTTTGGGGTAAGATTTTGAGTTTCAGTTTTTTCTTTCTCCCTTCCTCCCATCTCCCCTCCCTAAGACATCAACCAATATGATATTTTATACATGTGCAATCATGTAAACATATTTCCATATTAGTCATGTTGTGAAAGAAGTAACAGAACAAAAGGGAAAAGCCACAAAAAACACCAAAAACAGTGAAAATAATATGCTTTGATCTGCATTTAGATTGCATATTTCTTTCCCTGAATGTGGATAGCATTTTCCATCATGAGTCTTTTGGAATTGTCTTGGATCATTTGTATTGTTGAGAAGAGCTAAGTCTATCTTAGTTAATCATTGCACAATGTTGTTGTTACTGTGTAAAATGTCCTCCTGGTTCTGCTTAACTTCACTCATCATCAGTTCATGTAAGTCTTTCCAGGTTTTTCTGAAATCATTCTGCTCATCATTTTTTATAGCACAATAATATTCCATTATATACATATACCACAATTTGTTCAGCCATTGTCCAATTGATGGGCATCCCTTCAATTTCCAATTCTTCACCACCACAAAAAGAGCTACCATAAATATTTTTGTGCATGTGGATCCCTTTCTTGTTTTTATTTTGTCTTTGGGATATAGACCTAGTAGTGGTATTGCTAGGTCAAAGGGTATGCACAGTTTTATAGCCCTTGCTAATTGCTCTCTAGAATGGCTGGATCAGTTCACAATTCCACCAACGGTGCATTAGTGTTCCAGTTTTCCTACATGTTCTCCAACATGTATCATTTTCTTGTTTTGTCATATCAGCTAATCTAATAGGTATGAGGTGGTACCTCAGAGTTGTTTTAATTTGCATCTCTAATCAATAGTGAATTAGAGCATTTTTTCATATGATTATAGATAGCTTTAATTTCTTCATCTGAAAACTGCCTATTCATATCCTTTGACCATTTATCAATTGGGGAATCATCTGTGTTCTTATAAAGTTGACTCAATTCTCTATATGTGTAAGAAATGAGGCGTTTATCAGAAACATTGGCTGTAAAAATTGTTTCCCATCTTTCAGCTTTTCTTCTAATCTTGGTTGCATTGGATTTGTTTGTGCAAAATCTTTTTCATTTTATGTAATCAAAATTATCCATTTTGCCTTTTATAATATTCTCTATCTCTTGTCTTAAGTTCTTCCTTTCTCCATAGATATGACAGGTAAACTATTCCTTGCTCTCCTAATTTGCTTATAGTTTCACCTTTTATGTCTAAATCGTGTACCCATTGACCTTAGCTTAGCATGTGGTGTAAAGGTATTGATCTGTGCCTAGTTTCTGCCATACTATTTTACAGTTTTCCTAGCAGTTTTTGTCAAATACTGAGTTCTTATTCCAGAAACTGGGGTCTTTGGGTTTATCAAACAGTAGATTATTATAGTCCTTGACTACTGTGTCTTCCTTAACCTATTCCACTGATCCACCACTCTCTTTCTTAGCTAGTACCAAGTAGTTTTAGTGATTGCTGCTTTATAATATAATTTTAGATCTGGTATGGCTTAACCACTTTCCATTGCTTTTTTTTTCGTTAAATCTCTTGATATTCTTGACCTTTTGTTCTTCCAGATGAATTTTGTTATTGTTTTATCCAGCTCTATTAAAATTTTTTTGATAGTTTAGTATGGTATTGAATAAGTAAATTAATTTAAGTAGAATTATCATTTTTATTGTATTAGTTGAGACTACTCATGAGCAATTGATATGTTTCCACTTGTTTAGATCTGACTATGTGAAAAGTGTTTTGTAATTGTGTTCATATAATTCCTGGGTTTGTCTTGGCAAGTAGATTCCCAAATATTTTATATTGTCTACAGTTATTTTAAATGGAATTTCTCTTTCTATCTCTTCTTGCTGACCTTTTTTGGTAATATATAGAAATGCTGATAATTTTTGTGGGTTTATTTTATATCCTGCAACTTTGCTAAAGTTGTTGTTTCAAGTACTTTTTTAGTTGATTCTCTAGGATTCTTTTAGTATACCATCATACCATCTACAAAGAGTAATAATTTTGTTTTCTCATTGCCTATTTCGATTCCTTCAGTTTCTTTTTCTTCTATTGCTAAAGCTAACATTTTTAGTAATATATTAAAAAAATGGTGATAATGGGCATCTTTTTTCACCCCTGTTCTTATTGGAAATGCTTCTAGTTTATCCTCATTACACAAAAGGCTTGCTGATGGTTTTAAAAAGATACTGCTTATTGTAAAGAAAGCTCTATTTATTCCTATACTCTCTAGTGTTTTTAATTGGAATGGCTTCTCTATTTTGTCAAAAGTTTTTTCTGCATCTGTTGAGATAATAATAATCTATTGAATTTGTTATTAATATGGTCAATTATGCTAATAGTTTTCCTAATATTGAACCAGCCTTGCATTCTTGTTTAAATCCTACCTGATCTTAGTTTATTATGCTGGTGATAAATTGCTGTAATCTCCTTGCTAATATTTCATTTAAAAGTTTTGCATATTCATTAGGGAAATTGGGCTATAATTTTCTTTTTCTGTTTTGGCTCTTCCTGGTATCAGCACCATATTTGTGTCAAAAATGGAATTTTGTAGGATTCTTTGCCTATTTTTCCAAATAGTTTATATAGTATTGGAATTAATTATTCTTTAAGTGTTTGGTAGAATTCATTTGTCCTGGGGATTTTTCTTAGGAAGTTCAGTGATGGCTTGTTCAATTTCTTTTTCTAAGATGGGGCTATTTAAGTATTTTATTTCCTCTTCTGTTAATCTGGGCTATTTATATTTTTGTAAATATTCGTCCATTTCACTTAGATTGTTAGATTTATTGGCATATAGTTGAGTGAAATATCTCTTAGTTATTGCTTTAATAGCTTCTTCATTGGTGGTGAATTTACCTTTTTCATATTTGATGCTGGTAATTTGGTTTTCTTCTTTCTTTTTTAAAATCAAATAACCAAAGGTTTATCTATTTTATTTTTTTTTTTTAGTTAAACCAGCTTTTAGTTTTATTTAGTAGTTCAGTAATTTTTCTTAATTTCAGTCTTATTTAACTCTCCTTTGATTTTCAGTATTTCTAATTTGGTATTTAATTGGGGATTTTTAATATTTTCTTCTTCTACCTTTTTTAGTTCCATGCCCAATTCAGTAATTTGCTCTTTCTCTATTGTATTCATGTAAACTTTTAAAGATATAAAATTTCTCCTAAGAACTGCTTTGGGTGTATCCCATAAAATTGGGTATGTTGTCTCATTGATGCCATTCTGATTAAATTATTGATTATTTCTATGATTTTTTGTTTGACCAACTCATCATTTAGGATTATATTATTTAGCTTTCAATTAAATTTTAGTCTACCTTTCCATGGCCCTTTATTACATGTAATTTTTATCGTATCTTGATTGAAAAGGTTGTGTTTAGTATTTCTGCCCTTCTGCATTTGATTGTGGTTTTTGTGTAGGTGCCATGTACCACGGAGAAAAAGGTATGTTCTTTTTTATACTCATTCAGTTTTCTCCAGAGGTCTGACATATGTAACTTTTCTAAAGTTCTGTTTACCTCCTTATTGTCTTTCTTGTTTATTTTGTAGTTAGATCTATCTAGTTCTGAGATGGGAAGGTTGAGGTCCCCCTCTAATATAGTTTTTCTGTTTCTTCCTGTAACTTATTTAACTTCTCTAAGAATTTGATGCTATCCCACTTGGTGCTTATATGTACAGTATTGATATTGCTTCATTGTCTATGGTACCTTTTAGCAAAATATGCTTTCCTTCCTTCTCTCTTTTGATTAGATCTATTTTTGATTTTGCTTTGTCTGAGATCAAGATTGTTACCCCTACTTTTCTTTTTACTTCATCTGAAGCATAACATATTCTGCTCCAGCCTTTTGCCTTTACTCTGTGTGTATTTCTCTGCTTCAGATGTGTTTCTTGTAAACAACATATTGTAGGATTCTATTCTTTGCTTTGCTTTCTGCTTCCATTTTATAGGATAGTTCGTCCCATTCACATTCACAGTTATGATTACTGTGTTATTTCCTTCCATCCTATTTTCCCTGTTTATATTTTTCTCTCCTTTCATCCTGTCCCTCCTCACCAGTGTTTTGCTTCTGACCGCCACCTCCCCTAATCTGCCCTGTGTTCTATCACCCTCCCATCCTTTTCTTTCCACTTTCCCCTCCTACTTCCCAGTAGAGTAAGATACAGTTCTTTACCCAACTGAGTGTGAGTGATATTCCCTCTTTGAGCCAAATTCGATGACAATAATGTGCAAACAATGCTTATTCCCTGCCTTCTTTCCCTCTGCTGTAATAGGTCTTTTATGCCTCTTTATGTGATATAATTTGTCCCATTCTGCTTTCCCCTTTCCTCTTCTCCCAGGACAATCCTTTTTTCACTCCTTAATTTTTTTTTATCATCACCGCAAAGTCAACTTACACCCACACACTCTGCTTATGTATACTCCTCCTAACTACTCTATTAGAGATACAGTTCTTAAGAGTTACAAGTATCATCTTCCCATGGAAGGATGTAGACAGTGTAACCTTATAGAATACTTTGTTTTGTTTTTGTTTTTTTCTTTCCGATTTACTTTTTTATGCTTATCTTGAGTATTGCATTTGAAGAACAAATTTACTGTTTGGCTTTGGTGTTTTTATCAATAAAGTTAGGAAGTCCCCTATTTCATTGAATGTTCATGTTTTTCCCTGAAGGACTATGCTGAGTTTGGTGAGTAGTTGATTGTTGGTTGTATTCCAAGCTCTTTTGTCTTTCAGAATATCATATTCCAAGCCCTCCAGTCCTTCAGTGTGGAAGTTGCTAAGTTCTGTCTAATCCTGACTCTGGCTCCTTGATTTTGAATTGTTTCTTTCTGGCTACTTGCAGTATTTCCTCCTTGACCTTATAGTTCTGAAATTTGACTACAATATTCCTTGGAGTTTTCATTTTGGAATATCTTTCGGGAGGTGATTGGTGGATTCTTTCAATGATTATTTTATCCTCTGATTCTTGGATATCAGGCCTGTTTTCCTTGATAATTTCTTGGAAGATGCTGTCGAGTATCTTTTCTTGATCATGACTTTTAGGTTGTCCGATAATTCTTAAATTATCTCTCCTGGATCTTTTTTCCAGGTCATATGTTTTTCAGATGAGGTATTTAAAATTTTCTTGTATTATTTCATTCTTTTGATTTTGTTTGACTGATTCTTGATGTCTCATAGGGCCATTAGTTTCCACTTGGCCAATTCTAATTTTTAAGTAATTATTTTCTTCAGTTAGCTTTTGTACCTCCTTTTCCACTTGGCCAGTTATAGTTTTAAAGGAATTTTTTTTCTTCAGTGAAATTTTTTTCCATTTGGTCAATTTTATCTTTTAAGGAATCATTTTCAGTCAGTTTTTGTGCTAAGAAAGCTGCTGACTTTTTTTTTTTCACAATTCTCTTGTGCACCTCTCATTTCTTTCCCCAGTTTTCTTCTATCTCTCTTACTTGATTTAAAAATTCTTTGTGAGCTCTTCCAACAGGACTTTTTGGGTTTCAGACCAATTCATATTCAATCCCTTTGAAGCTTTGCTTGAAGGTATTTTGACATTGTTGTCTTCTGAGTTTTGTGTTTTGCTCTTCTCTGTCGCCATAGTAGCTTTCTTTGGCCAAGGCTCTTTTCTGATTTTTGCTTATTTTCAAAAGTTCAACTCTGCTTCTGGGGTACATGGGGCACTGTCCCAAACTTCTTGCACTGGGGGCCAGGGGGGCCTGGTCACTGGCTTTCTCTGGTGGTTTGCCCACTGTGCTATGGTGGCCCAGCCTAGTTGTGACTGTTGTGCCCTGGGTTCCAGGGCTGGTAGTTTGCCTTCTGTATGGTGGATGGAGGCTTCACAGCTTGCTTGCTGAGCCAGAATTGCAGGGCCTCGGTTGCTGATTGTGTGCTGTGGCTAAGTGCCTCCTATTGGCTTGCCTGGATACTATCTGCGCTGGGCTGTGCTCCCCTTTTACCCAAGTTAGACCTTTCCTGAGGTCCTTCTAAGTTATCTTGGGCTGGAAATTTGTTTCACTCCATCTTTTTGTGGATTTTGTCACTCCAGAATTCTTTTAGAGGCTTGATTTAAAATTTTTTTCTGAGGGAAACTGGGGAGAGCTTAGGCAACTTCGTGGCTTCTCTCCGCCATCCTGGCTTTGTCCCCTCTCTTAACAGCTCTTTAAAGAGGATGCATCTGAACTTCCATATTTTGTCTTTCTTGCTTTTATTTTAAGGTACAGGAATTGTTTGTGCCATTCACTCTTAGGTGGATCCCCTTCAGATTGTCTCTGATTTTATCTATTATCCTTCATTTATTTATGTCAGGTCAAGTCAGCAAGCATTGATTAATCACCTACTATGTGCCAAGCACTGTACTTAGCACTGGGGATACAAAGAAAAGCAAAAAAAAAAAAAAAAGGTCCCTGCCATAAAGCAACTCAAAACTTGAATGGGAGAGATATTATACAAACAGCTAAGCTCAAGCAATATGTATACTATTATAAATTGAAGATAATTCATTCATATTCCCTCAGAAGGAAGGCACTAACTTTAAGAAAAACTGGGGAAGTCTTCTGAAGGCTTCTTTTAAAAGATGGGGATTTTAGCTGAGACTTGAAAGAAATCAGGAGGTGGGAGGGAGGAGGAAGAGTATTCTAGTTGTTGGGGAAACAGCTAGTGAAAATGCATGGAACTGGGAGATGAGGTGTCCTATTCAAGGAATACTAAGGAGGCCAGAGTTGCTGAGTCACAGGTTAAAGGGTGATCATTTCATCTTGCTATATTTTCATATATCCATCAAGATTTTACAGTTCCTGATTTTTAGTTTCAACCAGTAATCCCTTGCTTAATTCTGCTAACTACTCAGGAAGTAGGATCTTGGCTCAATGAGCACCCTTCAGTTTCCTATTGAAATGTCATTCTTTGCAGTTACTGGAACAAGTTATTTTTCTGGGTTCTCACATGAAATCTTCTGAACTAAATTCTCTCCTTTGGTAAGCACAGAGCCTTAGGGTCCATTCCCATAATTTAATGATTTTTGAGGAATTATGACTTATGATTTCTTTTTAAAACAACCATACTTTTTTCATAAATTCATGTCAACATGCTAATTGCCCATCAGGGCTTCCCCCGATTTTATGAAGAAGCCATACCTCACAGATATTTATCTTCTGATCTTTTGTATCAAATGAATAGCTACATCTCTATGCTTCTTTTCTGCTACTTTAATACATAAAGTTATTTAAAAACAAATTACAACTTTTACATTTTATTAAATGGTCTTTCAAAGTTTTATTTGGATCAAAAATTAATCATTCTTGGACCTGCCTGGTGGTGAGCTTTCCAAAATGTACCTAGGCTGGCACTTGGAAAAGACATAAATTATCAGGTGGGTACTCAACTACCTCTTCTCTGGTACCTCATTCTGGTGTGGTAGTAGTCCAAGTTCTTTAAGACTATCCCATGGAAAACGTTCTCTGATGGGTCCCACAGTTTAGAAAAGAACGTTATCATGAACATTAGAATATCTGAAAACATTTAAGTTTTTCTGACCCTTCTAACTACTGTGAACTTTTTTGGTTGATTTTTTTTTTCCCCTTACTGGAATTGAGATTTCATGTATGTAGGAATCCTAGGTAAAGAACTCCCTATACCAATGCAGATTAACACCTACTTTGCAAAAGACAGTCTTAAAAAATTGCCTGTAGATTTTAGGTTAAGTGACTAGATGAAGAGACTTTATTGTTCTTATCTTGAAAACTTTTTAGCACAACTCATGTGGGAAGTGATATGATTCAGTGGCAAAAGTTTAAAGACATGGGTTCAGACCCTATCTCTGCCACTTATTAGTTAATATAATATTGAACAAGTTGCTTATCATTTCTAGGCCTCAGTGAGCCTTCCTCTATGAAATGAGGAAGTCGAGCTGGATGACCTTTGAGGACTTTTTTTTTTTTAAAGTAGATCTATGATCTTAAAAGTCTTAAAAGTATTCATTTTGCTTGAAACTTATCAATTGGCTATCTGAACAGGTAGAAGAAAACAAAAGTGTAGGAAGGCTGCTAATTATAGTAATTGCAGCTGGTTTCAAAGTACTTCTAACAGTTTGTGCATAATGCTTACTTGAAAGCGTCAAATGGGTGCTAGTTGTGAAATAGAACACCTGTTTGTTGTTGAGCATGTGTTTATGCAGATGATTGTTGTTGTCAAAGCACCTTGATGCTGACTAGTCCTGTTTACATTTACATTCTCCCTGAAGGATTAACAGTGTTCTCTCAATAAATTTGCAGTCTATTCTCCTCTCTCAGGCTGCTGTTGAGAGGGTGGTGTGAAAGAGGCAACAAGTGCCTGCTAATCACTTGAATATACATAATTAGCCACAGTCTGGTGCACTGGATGCTTTGTACAGCCATAACAATACTGATTGGCAGCAGCAGATAACAATGGTTGTTTCTAGATGTAGTTGTTGAATGTACTTGGTATTTGTTCTTATTTTCTTAGACCATATATAGTTCGAGTTTATATTGTCATTATGCTGAAGCTCCTTTTTTGTTCACTGTGCTATAGTAGTTTGATACGTGTATAAACCAATAAAAATTAGTAGTTTTGTAGATTTTGTTATTGGCTAAAAGCTGAAGTTCTTAATTGAGAAACATTTTTTAATTGGTAGATCCCAAACACCTAAGCATTATTTCCACTTGATGGATAATTGAAATGAATAGCCACTAGAATTGAAACTAAAGCACCAGATAAATATCAGTTTTAAACGCTTTACCAATGTAATTTAACAGTTTGAATGCATGTGTTTAACTAAATACATGGGCCTGTAGGATAGGTTTCAGAATAAATTACATTTCTTCACTTCCTTAGTTTGTTTGGCACTTAAAAATGCTTCTCACAATATGACCCTAACCAGACTTTCCAGGCTTATAGTACACTATTCACTTGGGGCCTCTAGTTCCTGAACTGTACGGCTTAATTGTCCTAATGGGAATTCCCATCTCTTGTTTCAGAGCTTTTGCAGATTCTGGTTCTTCAAACCCTTCCTCCCCTCTGAGTTTTGGAACCCATAGCTAACTTCAAGGCCTCTTCTGATCCCCTCAGTTGGCCCTGAATTACCTGTATTTGTTTTGTATATATTATGTAATTAGTCAAGTTAACAAGCATTTATTAAGTGTATGCCATGTGCTGTGTAGTGTTAAGAATTGGGGATATAATGAAAGACAAACGAGTATCTCAGCTTTTAAGGAACTCAAAGTCTGTCTACTTATCTATATGTTGTTGACTTCCAGAAGAATATAAGTTCTTGAAGGTAAGGACTATTTTGCATTTATTTGCCTTTGTATCCACAGCTCCAGACATAAAGCCTGGTTTAGGGAGTCTTAAAAATATTTGTCCAGTTGAATTGAATTATATTGGACCAGTTCTTATACAAAATTAAAATGTTTTCAGCTCGAAATTAATATTACGAGCTTAAAAGCTAAAATATTTACAACGGTTCTATAGATATCTTCAGTGGTCTGTCATGAGGTGCTCTCGTGAAATTATTTATAAATCCTCTCCTTTAATCCTAGTCTCCCACACTCCTTATTCTCCTCCTTTTCTTAGAGATATCAATTCACATTTTCTCCACATTCCTTGTCTTGGAGACCTCCTAAAGTCCTGGGGATAGTCTCTGTCTTTCTCTGTCTCTCTCCCCCTCCCCCCAAAAGAAGTCTTCACACTGTCCATTTTCTAATGTGATGTGAAAGCCAGACTCACATTAAAAAATGATCAGACTTCAAAATTCCTGTATTTTTTCAGTACAGGTAGATTTTTAAATATCATGTCTTTCATCTGGTAAACAGTAGTTGAGCAGAAGTGGAAGGAGAGCAGTTACACTTACCTAAAGAAAATCTGGGTAATTGCTCTTCTTTGGGAGTTCCCTCCCTAACATGAAGATCCCAAACCAAGAATTTGGTTGTCTGGCCTGACAAAAGATTATCTTTTAGCAAAGCCTTATTTAAAGTATTTTTTTCCTTGAAATTTGGAGTGCCTAGGAAAACTTGGGATGTACAGTCACCATACCTGGCCCTATTATGGGTAGGCTAGAATGTCCCTTGAGCCCTGATATTGTTTTTATAGCCTTCATCTGACTCTAAAGTGTTCCATGATACACAAAAGATAACTAATGATAAGAAGTAACAGGATGTGCTGCAGTCTAGGGGTGCTGGGAACCATGAGATGCAAGGGTAGAGGGTGTGGGTCTACACTGAATAGCATTCCTTCAGTTAGAGACAAGGTTTATTGTGTTGCCAATAGAAGCAAGTGGAATTTTAAGAATCTGAGCATTTGGTAGGGACTAGACTGACCTTTTTTATAGGGAAAAAGATTGTGGGAAGATTTGGATGGGATCAGGGAGTGGCCAATAGCCTGGGGTGACCAGGAGGAAACAGATAAGGGGTCTGGGTAGGATTAAGGGTGGGAAGTATCCTGCTATGGTTTTAGGAAGTAAAAAACAGTGAAGAGTTGAGCTGGGTTGTAGGTAACAGAGAATTGAGGGTTGGGTTGGGTGGGCACGCCAAAATGAAAGGGCAGTTGAAAGAATTACTGGGATGGGGTGATGTCTCAGGGAACTCCAGGGATCTATGTTCAGGGACTAGGTTCCTGAAATTCTTTGGAAAGTTGAAAGGGGCTGGAGTCCAAAGCTCACACTGTGTCTGACGGAGTGGAGAACTAATAGACTTGGAATCAAAGGACTGGAGATGTTGACCTAGCTGGGCTGTTACATAGTGCCTTTGTGACTTTAGGCAAATCACAACTTCTGTAAGTCTTAGCTTCTTCAACTATAAAATGAGATGATTAGACAAGAAGACCTGAGAACTCTTCCAGGTCTATATATATTAATTACCCTATGATCATTTCATCCACATGCTTTGAGAATGTAGTCATTTTGTATAGCAGCTCCTAAATGCCTGGCCCAAGGGCTTTTGAGTTTCTCAGAGGACTGTGAGCATATTCTAAAACCAGTTTCTAGAGCCCTTTTCATTTCATTTAGAATGATTATAGAAAATAAAATGTAGGTAATCCAGCCCTCCTTAAGTATGTTTAGTGAATTTATTGATGTTGTCATCACCTTGTATTTTTCTGATTTTGTCATAAAAATATTTTAACTTTATATAATTTTAAAATAATTTTCTTACAACAATCCAATGGCATGTAAGGTAGTGAAACTGTTATTAATCCTATTTTACAGATGGAGAAATAAAGTTCAGAGAGCTTAATTGACCCCAGGTTATGCAGTAAATGTTGAAATCAGGGCTCAAACCTAGGTTCTGTCCCTCCAAATCCTGCACTTTTTCTACTACATTACTTCCGTTATTTCTTTGCTTCTCGTTGTTCCATAGTTAAAGGAATGTATGCTACATATCATTGTTGTATAAATATTTTTGAAACATACTATTTCCAATGCTAAGATTACTCATTGTTAATAAAGTACAGGTTCAAAACCCATGCTATCATAAGAAATCTGGCTCAAAATATAACTCACATTTGTAGATATTAAATAAGTAGTTATGTTCATATGGCAGACCACCCGTCCTTGGATTAATTTGAGAATAATTTGACAGGATGGGCAAATGTTGGTCTTGAATATGGTTCTGGCCCTATAAAGAGATAGATGACATGTAGGTTTTGTGTCCACAGAGCAGAAGGCAGTGTTGTCAGAATTGAGTCTTTTAATATATTAAGAGTAACAACATCAGTTTTCCATTTTTTAAAAAAAGTACCTACTTCCTATGTCTTTTCTCCACCTAGACTTAACATTACCATGAAGGTAGTGTGGTAAGAATGGATGGGTCCTACACTATTGATGAGGAGATTCTGCCAGGGAGTTGCTTTTATGCCAGAACTTTGTCATGTCAAATGTGGTATTTTCAGTTTCTCTTTCCTCCTCACTGAAAAATGTCCAAAGAAGGAAGGCATAGTAGGAAGCTTCATCTATGTAATTTGTATAGTTGGAGATATCCTGTTTTCTGTGTATAGATTATCCTTACAAATTCCTTCTTCCTACTCACCTGACCGGTGGGTATTGAGGAATCCTTTCTATAGAATTCTTATTCTCTCAGGCAAAATTCCTTCCTATACAAATATCACTCTTATGCATAGCACTGGAATGCTCCCTTTGGCTAGTATTCCTTTCTTGTAGTTGAATTGGGACCAGATTATATTATAAATTTACTTGTTTTGAAAAGGTTTTACTAACTTCAGTGAAAATGGGGCGGATCTGCTGATTTATTTGCACTAGTATTTTTTCTTTGTTGACTTAATTCATAAACGACTATACCTCTAATCTTTCCATATCTGCTGATGATTCCAAAACAGATGTAGCATTATTTTTTTGACAGTCATTTCTCTGTTTATTTAGAACTGGTCCAGTATGTTTGTTTAGAGGAAAAAAAGTTAGGATTAATAGTCTTGCAACTTACTTTAGGAATGAATGAAAGAAATTCAACATTTAGTTGCCTTAAATAGCATTCTGTTTATCTGTGATACTTTACCAATTTTCCCTTTTCTTTAATCTCATCATTTTTCTGTATTAAAACTGGACTAGAATTGTCAGCCCTGCTTCTTACTCTATTTCTTATTTTCATTTTGATTTTTTGTATCTTATAGGATTTAGAACTGGAAGGGATCTTAAACATCTTTTAAAATATCCTTATTTTACAGATGACAAAACCGAGGTTCAGAATCAAAAGTGACTTTACCAAGGTTACACAGTGTCAGAGTTAAGATTTGAAACCAGAATATTTAGACTCCCATTCTCCTATTATTTTCAGCATTTAGATCAATTAACTATATACTTTTAGTTACTCGATCCAGTTTTTCTGGTCTATCCTTTTGGATCTTAGCTAAATTCTTCTATTATTTGCTATTATTTGGAGGTGGAAGCCTGCCTTGCATTGGCCTTCTTAAAGGGCTATTGTCTTGACCTTGCCAAAACGACACATTGAAACATCCAAATCCATTTCATAGTTAATTTATTTTAAAGGATATATTTTCAGTATCCACTGGGTAGATCTAAAACTATTTTAGAGCAGAAAGATATTCAATTAAATACTTCCATATTAAAATACTTGGATAAATTTAACAGTGAACCATAAAATATTTTAATATTTTTAAAATTTTGAAGTCTGTTTCCACTTGTGAATATTGTATTTAAAAACTGAGGAATGCAATTTGTCATAATACCTGAACTATATTTCTTTCTTTCTATCTGTCTGTCTGTCTATCTATCTATCTATCTATTTGCTGAGGCAATTAAGTGACTTGCACAGGGTCACACAGCTAATAACTGTCAAGTGTCTGAGACCAGGTTTGAAACTCAGGTCCTCCTGACTCCAAGGCCAGAGCTTTATCCCTATGCGCCACCTAGTTGCCCCCTGAACTGTATTTCTAAGAATTGTATCAGAAGGAGGTGCCACATTTTTGGAAGGAGATTAATGAACTGGAGTGAATCCAGAAAAGGGTGAATTTTGATAGTATGGGATGTGGAAACATTGCTTAGGAAGATCACTTGAAATAACTAGGAATGTTTAGCTCAGAAAAGTAAAGATTTTTGATGGAGGGAGTGGTGGGCTAGAACATACTATTCTCTGTTTTCAGATATTTGAAGGGCTGTCACAAAAAAGAGAGAAGGGAATAGATTTGACATGCTTTCCCTCAGATGACAAAACTAGGAGCGATGAGGGGAATCTTCAGAGAAGCAGATTAGGTTCTATGTCAGGAAGAAAGTTCTTAACAGGACAGTCCAAAAGTAGAATGGGCCTCTCAGCCTCTTGGGTTTCTTCTTCACTGGAGGTTGTTTAGGGAAGTTTAGATGACCATTGGTCAGTGATATCACAGAGGGGATTATTGTCTAGGTGTGGGTATGGTTTGCACTGGATGTCATCTGAGATCCCGTCTATCTTTGAAATGGTATGAGAGTGTGAGATTCATTGTTGTCTAGCATGTAGTTGGTACTTGATACATGTTGATTGATGGATTGATTGAATTGTTAACATATGTTAGCAAATTTAAGCTCACCAAGACTTCCTTAAATTGTTCAACTCATGATTAATTATTTTTAGTCAACCACAGCATAACAGTTAAAACCATCCTAGATATATAACATTTTGTGCATCAAAACCTCAGCAGAAATTCTCATTTCATATAGTTGTCATTTTGCATGCTATGTAAAAGTACATCATAAAAGAATCAGTGCTGAATAAATATTAATTTCTGTTATTTCTTTAACTTAACTACAAAATTGTGTATTTGCTCATTAAAGTTTTGGTTTTTTTTAATGTTGAAAGTGCCTAAGAATGCTTTGGAGCATAAGGGTGGAGGTACCCTTTGCTCCATGCTAAGAAAATGTGAAAAATGATTTTATGTGTTTTAAATAATCCCCAAAAAGTAGCCTTCCATGTTTCAATTTATAAATTATAATTAAGAATTTCTTCCTTCTCTCTCTCCATATCTCCTTTCTTTCTCTTTTTCTGTCTTTTTCTGTCCCTCCCCTCACATCTTATCTCTCCCTCCTTTTTTTTTCTTGACAGATGTTAAGTTTTAACTGCTTTGCCCTGTTGTACTCTGATTTTGACCAACAATCTGTATTCTGATTTTTTTATATATTATACAAATTTGGCTCTTTTTCAGTGCTAATGTGCCGCTATAGAGCAAAAGCATTTTGTACTTTGTGAGTTACTCATTACCCATTTTTATCTTACAACACAGAAGTGCTAAAGCACTCTGCTGAAGAGAAAGTGTGGGCCCATGATGGGGAGAGTTTCTGTAATAGTGCAATTTGGTATCCCTCCATCTCAATCATTTCTACTCTGGTAAGAAGTTTTGGGTTGGCCACCCACCTAGAGACTCCAGAGTTAGTTAAGCAGGATTAGCAGAGTCTAGACTGTTGCAGTTTTTATGTCCCTGAAAATTTACTGATCGATGTCTGGGTAGTCTCTGTGGACTTTTTCCTGTTTCTAAGGACTTTTCTGTGCTATGATAGATCTTATAATAGACTTTCAGATTATAGGAGCTGCCTTAACATAAATTTTGTCATTTTTCTGCCTACAGATTAATTTCAGCCTTTTCTGTGTCTTCTCCCCAGTTTGTATTTTCTTGTAACTTTTATTCTCTTTTTAGGCAAGTACTGAAACATAGAAGTGAATGAGGTATGCCTAAGGGCCTCAGGGCCTAAGAGATCCCTTGGGAAAGTGAGAAGAAGAGAGAAAAATGGTAGGAAAGAAATGGTTAGTAAGACAGTTTTAGACTTATTATTACATACATAAAATAGACATCATTTTAAAATTATGGAAATTAAGTAGATTGATAGGTTTAATATATCCAGCAATCTTTTAATTGGAAGGGACTTAAGATATCATATAGGCAGCTTCCTGCCTATTGCATAAATAGCCCTACAATTATCCCCAGCAGGTTCTCATTCAACCCCTGCTTTTCCACCTTCTGGTGATAGAAAGACCATCTTAGTAGAATTCTGTGGCTATATTGGTTTACCCCCCAAAACAAACCTCGGGGTAGAGTACTGTCAAGGGTCCTTGATTTCATTAGTGTACTCACACTCTTCAACGCCTCTGTGCTCTAATAGTTTAATTATTAGCTGTAGTCAAAATAATTCATCACCTTATAGCCAATCCTCTAATGGGTGATGCTGAATACTTAATAAGTTTAAATTGTTAAGCTCCATATTAAGGACTTAATTAGCATAAGACTTTAAAGAAGCAGTGTCTACTAAATATTTCATAAATGGGCAGGCTATTGGGAGCACATGTCCATGTGTTCATTAAGTTGCTGTGTTCTTAATATTTGGAAAATGAAAAAAAGATGATACAACTTGAGTGGCCCTTTTAGTATTTTTTCTTACAAAAATTATATGGGAAAATTAAATGCACTTAGAGTCAGGATCTTCTTTAAAGTGGTTAGAATTTAAGACTTCCTATAGTGCCTTCCATATCTGATAAGGTTATTGTGAGTCTTAAAATGAGGTAATGTATGGTAAAGTGCTTTGGAAGTTATAATATGCTATGTAAGTGTAATCATTTATATTATTAGCAGTTTTTCAGGATTTATCTCCCAGTACAGTCCAGTACTTAGGCAGCTAGATGGTGGAGTAGATAGTGTTAGAACTAGAGTCAGGAAGACCTGAGTTCAAATTTGAACTCAAAAAATGCCTATTAGCTGTTTGACACTGTTTAGGGGTGGATGGAAATGACAGCTGGTCAAGACTTGGAGGAGTAAAGAATGAAGGTTGTTGTTCCTTTGTTTTACATCTTTTTTTGTATTACATAAACCCATATTAGGTTTTAAGCCCTCTCAAAGGCAGAATGTTTGTGTGTGTTGATCTTTGTACAGTGCCCAGCACTGTACCTTTCACACTAAAGGTGCTTAATAAATGGTTGAGTCTTCCTAAAAAACAAAACAAAAAAACAAAAAAACAAAATAAACTTGTCTGCCTCAGTTCCCTCATGTGTAAAATGAGGATAACAATGATACCTACATATAAAATAATAAAATAAGATAAAATGAGATAGTAACTGTGAAGTACTTTCCAAATCTTAGAGCATTATATAAATATTTGCTGTTATTATTAATTAGCTGTTATTATTGTATTGACCTTACATTTTTACTAACTGAACTACTTATTTGTTTGCCTAAGTAAATCTTGAATTTTTGTGCTTCCACACACACACCTTCTTTTTCCACCTCTTGCTCTAAGAGCTCTAATCAATTCCACACTACCTTTGTTTCTGATATTGTTGTTGTTCTTTTTTCAGATGTGCTCCGCAATTCCTGACCCCATGGACCATAGCACACCACCCCTTTCTGTCCTCCCCTGTCTCTTAAAGTCTGTCCAAGTTCTTGTTTGTTGTTTCCATGACACTATTTATCCATCTCATCCACTTCCATCACCTTTTCCTTTTGCCTTCAATCTTTCCTAATATCATGGTCTTTTCCAGTGAGTCCTGTTTTCTCCTTATATGGACAGATTATTTAAGCTTCAGTTTTAGTATTTCATCTTAAAGTGGACACCATGAATTCTTTTAAGTATTGACTGATTTGATATCCTTGCTGTCCAAGGGACTCTCAAAACTCCTCTCTAGCATCACAATTCAAAAGTGTTGATTCTGTAGCACTCAACTTTCCTTATCATCCAACTGTCACAGCCATACATTGCTACTGGAAAAATCATAGCTTTGACTGTATGGATCTTTGTCAGCAAGGTGATGTATCTGCTTTATTTAGTATGCTGTTCAGAATTTCCATAGCTTTCCTTCAAGGAGCAAGTGTCTTTTAATTTCATGACTGCAGTTGCTGTCTGCAGTGATCTTTGAGCCCAAAAATATAAAATCTGATACTGCTTCCATTTCTTCTCCCTTTATTTGCCAGAAATTGATGGAACTAGTTGCTGAGATCTTAGTGTTTGGGTTTTTTGGGGTTTTGTTTTGTTTCTTTGTTGTTAAGCTTCAAGCCAGCTTTTACACTCTCTTCTTTCACCCTCATCAAGAGGCTTCCTAATTCCTCTTTACTTTTCTGCCATCAGAGTGACATCATTTGCTTATCTGAGATTGTTGACATTTCTCTCTGCAACCTTAATTCTGGTTTTTGATTCTTCAAGTGTGGCATTTTGCATGTTGTACTCTGCATATAAGTTAAATAAATTAGGTGACAATATTAGCCTTGTCATATTCCTTTTCCAGTCTTAAACCAATCAGTTGTTCCATGTTTGGTTGTAACTGTTGCTTCTTGGCCCAGATACAGGTTCCTCAGGAGACAAGTAAGATGATCTGGTACTCCCATCTCCTGGAGGAATTGAAATGTTTTGTTGTGATCCACACAGTGAAAAGCTTTAGTGTGGTCAGTGAAGCAGAAGTAGGTGGTTTTTTGGAACTCCCTTGTTTTCTTCATAATCCATGGAATCTTGGCAATTTGGTCACTAGTTCCTCTGCCTCGTTGAAAACCAGCCTGCTTTTCTGATAATTTTCAGTTCACATATTGCTGATGCCTAGTTTGCAGAATCTTAAGCTAGTATGTGAAATGAGTGCAATTGTTCAGTAATTTGAATATTCCTTGGCATTGCCTTTCTTTAGGATTTGGATATAAACTGATCTTTTCCAATCCAGTGGCTGCTGTTGAGTTTTTCAAATTGGCTAGCATATTAAATGCAGTGCTTTTAGTATTATCTTTTAGTATTTTAAATAGCTTAGCAGGAATTCTATCCCCTTTACTAGCTTTATTATTGGTAATGCTTCCTAAGGCCACTTGACTTCATTCTCCAGGATGTCTGGCTCTAGATTAGTAATCATAGAATCATAATTATAGGTGATGTTAAGTTCTTCCTTGTATAGTTCTTTTATATATTCTTGCCATCTCTTCTTAATTTTTTCTGCTTCTGTTAAGTCCCTGCCATTTTTGTCTGTTATCATGCCCATTTTTGCATGAAATGTTCCCTTGATATTGTTTTCTTTCATTTCTTTGCATCGCTAATATAAGAAAACCTTATCTCTCCTTACTTTTCTCTGGAATTAGTTGGGTATAACTTTCCCTTTCTCCTTTCCCTTTCAGTTTCCTTCTTTCCTCAGCTATTTATAAAGCTTCATTAGATAGGCATTTTGCTTTCTTGCTCTGCTTTTTCTTTGAAATGTTTTTTGTTGCTACCTCCTGTACAGTATTGTGAACTTCTGATCATAGTTCTTCAGGCACTCTCTTTACCAGATCTAATCTCTTAAATGTAGTCATCATTCCCACTTAATATTCACAAGGGATGTTATTTAGGTAATACCTATATGGTCTGATGGTTTTCCCTACTTTCTTCAGTTTAAGTCTAAATTTTGCTACAAGAAGTTCTTGATCTGAGCCACAGTCAAGTCCAAGTCTTGTTTTAATTGATTGTGTAGCCCTTCTCTACCTTTGGCTGCAAAGTATATAATCAGTCTGATTTCTCTGTTGACCATCTGGTGATGTCTATGTATAAAATCACCTTTTTGGTTTTTGACAAAGAATGTTTGGTATGATCAGCAAGTTATCTTGACAAAACTCTTTTAGTCTCTGCCCTCCCTTATTTTGTACTTCAAGGGGAAACTTGCCTTTTATTCCAATTATCTTTTGATTTCCTTCTTTAGCATTCTAGTCCCCCATGATGAATGTGACATCTTTTTTTTTTTTTTTTTGATGTAATTTCTAGAAGATGTTATAGGTCTTCATAGAACTTATCAACTTTGGCCTCTTCAGCATCAGTGGTTGAAGCATAGACTTGTATTACTATGATGTTGGACAGTTTGCCTTGGCTTCGAACAGATTTCATTTTGTCATTTTTGAGATTGTACTTCAGTATGGTTTTTCTTACCCTTTTATTGACTATGAGGGCTACTCCATTTCTTCTAAGATTCTAGCCCATGTTAGTATATGCAGTATTCACCTGAATTAAATTCACTTGTTTCTGGAAAGGGCGTATCAGTTGATTGCCACTCACTAATTCCTAGAAGATAATTCCTTATGTGGCTACTACACCCCTCTATGTGTTCTGGCTCCTCCATAAGAATGTAAGCTTAAAAAAACAGAAAAAGAAAAAGAAAAAAGCATGTAAGAACCTTGAGGTCGGTGATTGTCTTAGTTTTTTTGTATCTGTATTCTCACTGCTAACATAGTGCTTGGCACATAGTAAGCACTTAATAAATGATTTTCATTATTTATTCCTTTTCTAGGGGCCTGAATTACCTTTCCCCTCATCTCAACTTGTAAAAATTCTTCCTCTCCCTTTTGGTTCCTTCTGCTTCTATGAAGCCTTCCCAAATCACAAGTCATTATTGGAATCTCATATCTTACTACATTTTTGTCTCCTATTAGTCAATTTTTCACATAGAATTTCTCCTATTAGATTTTATCCCCTATAGCATATAATACCTTAAACAAAAGATCATAGATTTAAATATGAAAGATAAATCTTAGAGATAATTTACTCCAGTACCTTTGTTTTACAGGTGAGGAAACTGAATCCAGAGAGGTAGTGATGCCCCATGGTTATTACATGTGTTGTAAGAGTTGAGATTTAGATTTATGTCTTCTGACATGTCTTCTGCCAAATTCAGTACTTTCCACCACACTATGTTAAGGAACCAAAGAATGAAATATAATACTAATTCCTTATTGGGTGCAAAAGTTTTCTATTAGGAACTCATCTCCAAAATTATATTTTGAGCGAATTGGAAAATATAATTCACAATAAATATATTAATTTTAAAAAAAGTTTTTAGTAAGGCCTGTCACTTACAAAACAACATCAAAGTAGTGAAATGTTTATTCAGGAAAATTTTAGTATTTAGGATTTTTTTTATTTATATCACCTGTATATCAGAATATATTCCTTCTTCTTCCCTTTCCAGTGAGCTGTGCTTTGTAACTGGTAAATTAAAAGAGAAGGAAAAAAAACAGTTCATCAAAACTAACCAACACATGAACTGAATCTGGCAGTCTGTCCAATATTCTATACTCATATGTACATTTATCTTCAAATTTGGGAGGAGTATACATTTTCTAATTTCTTCTTCATGGATATTGAGGTTTTTTTTGTTGATTTTTTTATGTACATTGTTATAGGCATTATGTACATTATATTTTCTGGTTCTCCTTGCCTCTGCATTAATTCATGTCTTCTCTCTGAATTCTTCATATTCTCATTTTTTAGTTCTTACTCATCAGTAATATATCATTACATGTATATAACACAGTTTGTTTAACCATTCTTTAATTATTGGTCATCTCTTTTGTTTCTAGTTCTTTGCCAGAGTGTTGGACTTATGAGCTCAGATCCTTTACTAACTTAGTGGCTGTGGTCGGTTAGTCCCTTGATTTCTCATAGCCTCAGTTTTCCCATCTGTAAAATGTGGATGATAATAATAGAACCTCCTTCACAGGTTTGTTTTGAGTATCAAATGAGATAATAAATTTAAATCACTTTACAAACCTTAAAGTGACTAATCTCATATTTTATCATATTTGCCAATTTCCTTGTTGTGAGGTGAAATTTCAGAGTTGTTTTGATTTTAGTGATTTGGAGCTATCTCTTTCACATTTATTAAGAGTCTTCAGTTCTTTTTAGAATTATTGTTCATGTATTTTGACTATATTCATTGAGAAATGATTAATGGTCTTACATATTTGTTTTAATTTCTTATATATTTTTAACTCTGTATTTTCATAACTGAAGAAGCTGAGAACCAGAGGGATTATCATATGCTGGAGATAAATCTACTAGGAATTATCATTCTAAACCAGGTTTTCTGATTATAGTAGTGGTATGCTTTTTTTTTTCTTTCTCTTTTAAGACAGCTGGGGTTAAGTGACTTGCTTAGGGTCACACAGCTAGTAAGTGTCAAGTGTTTGGTCTGAGGCCAGATCTGAACTCAGGGCCAGTGCTCTATCTACTGCGCCACCCAGCTGCCCCCATGGTGAGCTTTTTTGCTACATTTTCTCCAGTCATTATTATTCATCAGTATATTATTGATCAATGATTGATGTATTTTATTGTATGACTACTTTACATTGTTTTTGACCATCTAAAAACAGAATAGTGTGATCATTTTGTGAGGCTGTTATGTAAGCAAATATACTATTTATAAAATTATTTGATGTCTTTTCTGTCTCTTTAATCCCATGACACTTCTGCACAGTCCAGTGCTTGTTTATATTTTATATATCTTTTATGTTGTTGTACTTGTTTATTGAATTGAATAATAAATGTTTACTGAGTGGGCAATATGTATATATAGCACTGGTATAGATCATTCTTGTCCTCTTAGATAAGGCGATAAGCACATGAGATATGAAGATCCTTTCCTCTACTTTTGTATGTCTCACAGTGTTGGACACATAGTGGACATTAAATTTTTTAAAAATTTTAAATAATTTTTCTAATTACCTGTTTTTCTCCTCTTTCCTCTGACCCCACTGAGTAAATAATGATAAAAACCCCAAAATAAAGCCCTCAGTTCATAGCTGTATAGTTCGGAAATGTAAGCTCTCATATTAGTTCTGTTAGGAGAGTAGTGGAGTGTTTTATCTTCCTTATTTTAGATTAGTGGTTTATCATTGCACTGATCAATGTTCTAAAGTCTTTTGAAGTTTTTTTGCGGGGAGTGGGGTGTAATATTATTATATAAATTACTCTGTTTCTGCTCATTTGCTCAGCATCACTTCATAGTTCTCTCAGTTTCCTCTGAAACTCTCCATCTGATTACTTCTTATGGGCCAGTAATATTCCATGTTATTTATATATCACTCTTTACAGGATGACATTCCCTTATTTTCTAATTTTTTATTAGAGTGACAACAACTTCCATAATATTTTGGTCATATAGATCTTTTTTCTTCTTTCTTTAGTTTTTTTTTTTGAATAACAAAGAATGTGCATAGCTTTTTGGGTGTAGTACCAAATTGCTTTCCAGAATGGCTGAACAAATTCAAAGTTCCACTAACAGTGCAGTGGGGCACTTCTTTTTGGTAATCACTCCAACATTTGTTATTTTCCTCTTTTGTCGTCTTTTACAGTCTCATAAATGGGACCTTTAGGTTGCTTTAATTTTTGTTTTTCCAATTATTAACTGAGACCTTTTTATGTGAATATTAATACCTTATATTTCTTCCTTTGAAGACTGCCACTTCATAGCCTTTGACCATTTATGTACTGTGGAATCAATTTTATTCTTATAAATTAGAATTAATCTCTTATATCTTGCAAATGAGACCTTTATCAGAAAACCTTACTTGAAAGATATTTTCCCCCAGGTACTTAATTCACTTCTGAATTTAACTTAGATTTGTTTGCACAAAATCTTTGAAATTTCATTATTATTGAATTGTCCATTTTATCTCTCCTGATCTTTTTAATCACTTGTTTGGTCATGAACTCTCCCCCTGGTTATTTATCTATAAAGAAATTTCTTTCTTTTCTAATTTGTTTTTGATGTGATCTTTTATATCTAGGTCATATATCCATTTGGAGCTTATCTTGGTGTACCATAGTAGCATTTAGCAAGTAACTGCATAATATTGTTTTTTGTTTTTTTATGGATTGAAACTTATGAAGGAAACCCCCTCTACAAATGCAAATCAACAACTATTCTACCATTTATATTATTATAAACTGTTATTTTATATTTCATTAAAAAAAAAACAACATGTATGCAATAAATGAGATACAGGTGATGACTTATCAGTTACTAGAACCATGAGGTTGGGCCCTTATTATCTTGATAAGAATGATTGCAATAAAAAAGGAATATTTTGTGTCAATGATGCTAAAACTTAATTTAATTGCAGTGACTATAAGCCAAATAATGCTTTTAATAACCTAGATTTAATACTGGAAAAGACCTCCCAAATTATTTAGTCTCAACTCTTTTACTTTATAGTAAGGAAACTGATGCCCAGAGATATATGTAACTTGCTTCATAAATAGCAGAGTCAGTATTTGAAATCAGTGCTTCTGCCTCACACACCAGTGCTTTTTCTAGTGGTTTTGTTTGGAGAGACATCTTTATTCAATTTGAATTTTGCAGTAATATCTAAAAGAGGCCAAGACTTTGCCTTGTAAGGGTTTTATGTAATAGTTAGTCCCACAGTTTAGGGCTCCCTAATAAAAATATATTATCTTTTGTTGTTGACTTTTCTTTGGGAATTTGAACTGCATTTTTATTTTCATATTATGAATGTTTTTGTGACTAATGGATAGGCACATACTTTTATATCAAAGCTTTGTATATAGGTATCAGAACCTTTGGTTTATAGAGTTGTGTTGATATGACACACTCCAGTTATCTAAATTCTGTATCACAATTAACTGGCAGCGCACGTGTGTGTGTGTGTGTGTGTGTGTGTGTGTGTGTGTGAGTGTGTGTGTGAGAGAGAGAGAGAGGGAGGGAGAGAGAGAAAGAGAGAGAGAAAGAGAGGAGAGAGAGGGAGGAAGGGGAAGAGACAGAGACAGAGAGAGAATGCTTAAAGTAATCTAGCCCCAAAATCATAAATGTAATAGTCATCTTTTCCAGGTCATGTTGAAGAGGAAGACAGCTTTGAAATATGGATTTTTTTTTCTTCTGGTGACAGGCATCCATGAATAGTGATGAATCTAGGAAAACTCCTAGGCTAGACATGATCTTGACAGTTGGTGGACAGATGCTCCTGATTTGAGTGTGAGACTGAGGTACTCAGAAAGCACTTCAAAACACTCTCCTATGCCAGCTAACTTTACTTTGGTTTTATTGGGATTTAGTTTTCAACCTGGTAATGGTGCTTTTTAAAGAGAGGATACAATAGGAACAGCGTGAAATATTTATAATTAATTTTTCAATGGGATGGTTATAACATTTTTAGACCCCCAAATTTTTGTTTATGCTGTAATAGGTAACCTAAAATAACACAAACCCACACATGAATAGCTTATATTGAACATTTCTAAATGAAAAAGATGCTATTGAACAAAACGGTTATGTTAACCAAAAAGGTCAGGCATGAAAGTTGAATGTGATATTCAGTTTTCCATTTTTCTATAAAACTTGGAACTGAAAATTGAGAAAGAGGATATTCCCTGGTAAAGTTGCATATGTAGAACATTGTTGTGTAGACCATTTATAGTTATCACTTTATTTAGTTATATTTTATAATACTATTATATTTTCTGTCCAGAATAATGACTTGGGCACATTTGAGGGTATAGTGAGTCTGTAATCTCTTCTTTGATGGGGCTTCTGAGGGAGGAATGGAATGATGAGGTAGCCCATCCTCAATTAAGGTTCTTCCATTTTGGAATTTGTTCTCCCTTTTTCATCTCAAAAAATTGTTTAACCTTCAACATGTGATAGAAGGGCCATCTGTTTACTTAGGCTTTGCCTATGGGTGTGATGGCCACTGGAAATGATTAAGTTGAGCGAATGGGGAAGCCTTTTGTATGACAAATTTTGATAATTATGTTGTTTTCTAATTGTTGTTTTATTCATGTGCTTGCTTTCAGAAGCATGCATGAAGTGCATTTTCCAAATGTAAAAAATGAGATGAAACTATTTTGGCAGAATTATGATCTTATATAAGCAAGCAAATTTAGGTTGCTGTTATTTGGATTCATATATTTTTTTTCTTCAGTTTTACATTGTGGTGTGTTTGTCTTTTTTATGATAATGACTTTGAATGTAAGCATAATATAATAGTAAAAACTTAAGCCAACTGTATACTACTTACAGCTTCAATGTAGTAATTGTATCAAAATGTATGAATTGTTCTTAATGTTAAACATTTAGTCCATGAGAATAACATAACACCTGCTGTGACCTTTTAAGCTATGTAAATTCTAGTAACTGTGAAGTTAAAATTTATTCCCTTCCAGAATGTGTTTAGAAATTGTTTGGACTGTATTATGCTTGGCTGTTTTAATGATTTTTAGTATGTAAAATGGAGAGATTTAAATCTGGTACAGAACTACAATTTTTTTTTTAAACTTTCCTTACTATATTCCTGTATAGATTCCTTGACTCATTCTGTCCAGGTACAGTAAAAGTTGGTGTAGTCGTTTTCATTCTGCTACCTCACAGAGACGATAGAAATATTGAGATATATCTTCAGCAAGTGTTTTGAAGGCTTCATAAAATTGCGTCTTGAGAACTTCTTTAATTGGTATGATTTTGATTCATTTACTCTGAATCATACCACTCAGGAAAAATTCTTTTACAGGAATGTACTGGCTAAGTATATAATATCTTATTAGTATTAAAACGATTTCTACTTACTAACTTCCTGTTGGGTCTTTAAAGTAAAAAATGGTAAAGAAGTCTAAGACTATTAGGAGTTTCTAATTTTTTTTTTTAGTGAAGCAATCGGGTTAAGTGACATGCTCAAGGTCACACAGCTAGTAAGTGTCAAGTGTTTGATCTGAGGCCGAATTTGAACTCAGGTCCTCCTGACTTCAGGGCCGGTGCTCTATCCACTGTGCCACCTAGCTGCCCCTCTAATTGTTTTTTTCTTAGTAGTCATACTATATTTGTATCAGTGGGCATTTATTTCTTCTGCTATTAGGAATAGGAGGAATATCTTGAAGGACATTAAAAATAAGAGGAAAAGAGGGTAATTGTGGATGATACAAATTTGGAAAAGAGAGCTAACATGCTGGTTGACAGAAGTCAAATTCAAAAAGATCTTGACGGTCTAAAATGATGGGCAAAATTGAATAAGATGAAATCTAGTTGAGGTTGATGAGGAAGACAGTAGTATTACTATACTTTGTTCTGGTAAAAACCATATCTGGAGTATTATGTCATTCTGGATGCCATATTTTCAGAAGGACATAGTCAAACCACAGCATATATCTAAAGGAGGACAGCAGGGTTTAGTAAGGCGACTCAAAACCATGGCCTACATGGATGAATTGATGGAGATAAGCATGTTTAGTTAGGAGAAGAGACTATTTAGGAGAGGAACACGTAGAATTCTTTTGCATGACCTGAGAACGCAGAACTTAGTGATGATTACAGAGAGACCAATTTTGTCTTCATATAAGAAAAAAATTGAATATCACTTGGAGGCTACCACTATAGGGTTAGTAAGATCTCCATTACTGAGGTCTTAAAACAGACTAGATCACCACTTGTTTAGGAGATAATAAAGAATAATCCTGGATAGGTATAGGTTGGATTAGATGGTTGTTGAAGATCCTTCCATCTTTGAGATTTTATATTGTGATTATATGATGTGAGATTTTATATTACTGCCTCAGAATTAGTGTTTTTCCTGAATGTATTGTATAAAAGATTCTTCAGTCATTTAAGCAAGTTTAAAGGATGTAAATTGTATGGGAAAATGTACCTGTGAGATTTTTGGCTATGGGAAGAGTTGATGACCAAACAAGAGGTAGAGGAGATCATGAGAAGTAAAATGGATAATTTTGATTATGTGAAATTTAAGTTTTGCACAGACAAAACTAATGCAGCCAAAATTAGAGGAAAAAGAGGAAACTGGGAAAATATTTACCACACATTTCTCTGATATGTTTCTCAAATATGTAGGTACCTGAGCCAAATTTATCAAAATATGAGCCAGTCTCTAATTGATAAATGGTAGAAGGATATGAACAAGTAGTTTTCAGAAGAAGAAATCAAAGCTATCAATAATCACATGAAAAAATACTCTAAATCATTACTGATTAGAGAAATACTAATTAAAATAACTCTGAGATACCACTTCACAACTACCAGATTGACTAACATGACAGAAAAGTAAAGTTAAAGATGCTAGAGGGGATGTGAAAAAATTGTGACACTAATGTACTATTGGTGGACTCGTCCAAACATTGTGGAGATCAATTTGGAACTATGTCCAAAGGGCTATAAAACTCTGCATACTCTTTGACTCAGCAATTACACTACTACATCTATATCTCAAAAAGATTAAAAAAAAAGGGAAAAGAATCTATTTGTATACACATATTTATAGCAGTTCTTTTTGTGGTTGCAAAGAATTAGAAATTGAGGGGATGCCCATCAGTTGGGGAATTGATGAATAAGCTATGGTATATCATAATGGAATACTATTGTGGTGTAAGAAATGATGAGCAAGATGATTTCAGAAAAACCTGGGAAGACCTATATGAAATGATTCATTTTTATTTTTTTATTGTTTATTTTTTTTATTTTTAGGCAGTTGGGGTTAAATGACTTGCCCAGGGTCACACAGCTAGTAAGTGTCAAATGTTTGGTCTGAGGCTGGATTTGAACTCAGGCCGGTGCTCTATCCATTGCTCCACCTAACTGCTCCTATGTGAACTGATTCAAAGTGAAGTGAGCAGAACCAGGAGAACATTGTGCGCAGTAACACGTAGGGTAATGACGATTAATTATGAAATATTTAACTACTATGATCAAGACAAGGATTCAAGACAATTCCAAAGGACCCATGATGAAAAATGCTATCCATCTTCAGAGAGAAAACCAATGAACTGAGTGTAGATTGAAGTATACTTTTAAAATTTTGTTTATTTTTCTTGACATGGGTGTGTGTGTGGGTGTTTGAAACATGAATGTGGAAATATGTTTTGCATTACTTCATGTATATAATTGAAATCATATTGCTTGCCTTCTCAGGGAGTAAGGGGAGTAGAATGGAGGTGGAGAATTTGGAACTAGAAATTTTAATATTAAAAATGAATGTTGAATGGGGTGGAGCCAAGATGTAAAAGCAGTGACTTGCTTGAGCTCTTCCCCAGACCCCTCCAAATACTTATAAAAACTGGCTCTAAACAAATTCTAAAGCAGTAGAACCCACAAAAAGACAGAGTGAAACAAATTTCCGGCCCACAACAGCCTGGATGGTTGATTGGAAAGATATATTGCACCAAGCTGGAAGAGGAGCGCAGTTCGGCGTGGGTGCGCGGGCTGCAGCAAGCCTGGAGCAAGTCCCAGAGGACTGAATTGAGGGCAGCTGTGGTGGTTTCCAGACTTCTCAACTCACGAAGACACTTAGAAGGTCAGTGGGAAAAGTCTGTGACTGCGGTGAGAGAGAGAAGACAGTGGTCTCAGCTCCAGTCCCCGAGCTTGACCGAGGCAGCAGCTGCCTCCTGAGCTTCTGGCCCACAGACTGAGGGGGAATCGAGGGGCTGATCAGAGGGGGATTGCAAGGATCTCTTTGCCAGTGCTGAGGCAGGAATCTCTTGCTTTGCCCGTGCTTGGATCTGAGTCACAGTTCTGGGTGGCTGTCTTGGGATGAGGAGGAGTGCTGGCGTGGTGGAGCTTGTAGTGCCTGTGGAGAGGAAACCCTCCTCACAGTTCCAAGACAGAAAAGAGTGCTCATAGACCAGAGCGCAGGCCAGGAAAGGAGTAAACACTTTGCCCTTGATCATAGCACCTTGGAAGAACTGAAAATTTACAGGTCCCTAGAAGTATCTCTGAAAACAGCTGCACAAAACCCCTGAAGCATGGGACAGTACATTCTCCACACTGGAAGACTCCCACCTTACCAAAGAGTTTATAACTCAAGTAATTGGCCGGGATCATAAGCAAGCAGCACAAAAAGAGTCAGACTATATTATCTTACTTTGATGACAAAGAAGATCAAAACATACAACCAGAAGAAGACAATGAAGCCAAAGCTCCTACATCCAAAGCCCCCAAGAAAAATATGAATTGGTCCCAGGCCATGGAAGAGCTCAAAAAGAATTTTGAGAAGCAAGTAAGAAAAGTAGAGGAAAAAATGAGAGTGATGGTAAAGGAGACCCAAAAAAATACTGAAGAAAATAACACCTTAAAAAATAGCCTAACCCAAATGACAAAAGAGGTCCAAAAAGCCAATGAGGAGAAGAATGCCCTTAAAAGCAAAATTGGCCAAATGGAAAAGGAAGTCCAAAAGCTTACTGAAGAAAATATGTCTTAAAAGTTAGAATGGAGAAATTGGAAGCTAGTGACAATTTGAGAAATCCAGGCACTGTAACACTAATCCAAAAGAATGAAAAAATAGAAGAGAATATGAAATATCTCATTGGAAAAACAACTGACCTGGAAAATAGATCCAGGAGAGAGAATTTAAAAATTACTGGACTATCTGAAAGCCATGATCAAAAAAAGAGCCTAGACATCATCTTTCAAGAAATTATCAAGCAAAACTGTCCTGATATTTTAGAACCAGAGGGCAAAATAGAAATTGAAAGAATCCACTGATCACCTTCTGAAAGAGATCCCCAAAGGAAAACTCCTAGGAATGTTGTAGCCAAATTCCAGAATTCTTAGGTCAAGGAGAAGATATTGCAAGCAACCAGAAGGAAACAATTTGAGTATGGTGGAAACACAATCAGGATAACACAAGACTTAGCAGCTTCTTCATTAAATGAATGGAGGGCATGGAGGATGATATTCCAGAGGGCAGAGGAGTTAAGACTACAGCCTAGAATCACCTACCCAGCAAAACTGAATATAATCTTGCAGGGTAAAAAAATGGTCATTCAATGAAATAGGGGACTTTCAAGCATTCCCGTGCAAAAGACCAGAACTGAATAGAAAATTTGACCTTCAAATACAAGACTCAAGTGAAACATGGAAGAGGTAAACAGGAAGGAGAAATTATAAGAGACTTATTAAGGTTGAACTGTTTACATTCCTGCAGGGAAAGATGATATTTGTAACTCATGAGTCCTTTGTCAATATTAGGGTAGTGGGAGGGAAAAAATTATATGTTTGTATAGATAGATAGAGGGCATAGGGTGAGTTGAAGATGAAGGGGTGATATCTGGAAAATAAAATTAAGGGGTAGGAGAAGATTATACTGGGACAAGGAGAAAGGGAGAAGTAGAATGAGGTAAAATATCTCACATGAAACAGACAAGAAAAGGATTTTACAGTGGAGGGGAAATATGGGAAGGTGAGAGGGAATGAGTGAATTTTATTCTCGTAGGATTTGGCTTAAGGAGGGAATAACATACACTATGGGTTATGGAAATCTATCTTACCCTACAGGAAAATAAGGGGGGAAGGGGACAAGAGAGCAGGGGGTTGATAGAGGGGAGGGCAAATTGAGGGAGGGGTAATCAAAAGCAAACACTTCTGAGGAGGGATAGGGTCAAAAGAGAGAATAGGATAAATGGGGGGTAGGATAGGATGAAGGGAAATATACTTAGTTTTTTACAACAGGACTACTATGGAAGTGTTTTGCATGACTACATATCTATAACCTGTATCGAGATGCTTGCCTTTTCAATGAAGGGTGGGGAGGGAGGAAGGGAGAAAATTTGTAACCCAAAGTTGTAAAAACACATGTTAAAAAAAAAAATAAAGAATGTTAAAAAAGTTTTATATGTAATTGGAAAATATTTAATGAAATAAAAATGTATTAAAAAACGAAGGATGTAAATTTAAGTTAACTTAGTTTTGTTAAATATGTTTATAATGAATGACATGGCCCAATTAACAATTTTTCTGAATGTCCTTAGGTTTATCTAAGTGGCCCTGGGATCTATGAGAAAGTTATAAAAACAGATTTTTGGTTTGTTTAAAAAAAATTATAGTGTTAATTTACTGTGTAGCTCCTCCTCTATGGTTATTTAGCTGTTAAGAGTTAATTCAATTCAGCAAAAATTAAGTGGCTGTTAAACTTGAAGCATTGTGCTGGGTGTTGGAGATAAAATGATAAAAAAGAGAAATAATCTTTGCCCTCAAGGAGTTTACATTACACTGTGATGTATTGAAAGAAATATCTGTTTTGAGACTTAAGACTCTTGAAACTTCTATTTTGGCATTTTAGCAGAATGATTGAGATTAAGGATAAAGTTTCTCTCAGTTAGATTCCTTTATGGCTAAGGACAACCATCTGAATGACATCCTAGAAATGAATTTGTTCTTCACATAACCTTTTTTTTCCTGCCTATTTCATAATAAAATGAGTTATTATAACCTTAGTATGAACTCTCAGGGCCTCTTATAAAGTGGTTTTTTTTTAAATCATAAAACCTATCTTTCTTATTATCAAGATTGCTCCTAGAAATGAAGAAATTGTTGTTGGTGATCCCACAGATATGAATTTCTACCAAACATGCATTTTAAATTACAAAATAGGATTCTTTCTAATTATAGCTGTACATTCTTAGACTTCTTGAATCCTAGGGTTTTAGACAAGACTTTTCCATTGGAAAAGTTCTCAGGTATAGTTTATGCATAGCTCTGAATTGTAAGTACTGTCTTACAAATATGTCATGCAGTTTGTGAATCAATTCTTAATTTTAATAAACCTATTTTAAGCCATCATGGATATCTGTTTTGACACCTGTTGAACACTGTAATTTATCCTGTCACTGTTTAGGAGAACTATCAACTTTGTATTTTTGTCATGGTATAGTAGATAGGGCAGTAGACTTGGAGTCAGGAGCTTGGGTTAAAATCTCACTTCAGACAGTGAGCTGTGTGGTCCTGGGCAAGTCACTTAACCTTTCTGTGCCTCAGTTTTCTTATTTGTAACACATGACAGTTGGATTGGATGATACCATAGGACCCTTCCAATTTTAAATCTATGATTTTATGTGAATTCTTTAAAGAATAAGTTACATTTTAGGAAACTCAAAACCACCATTCCTACTGGAGATATTTATATGACTTGAATCACTAAATTACATTTTCATATAGCCTTGTTAATAACAATTTCAGTGGCAAGCAGAAATCTAGAAATAGTCAAGTATAATTCTTTAAAATGCTTTTTATAGGGAGTAGACATTCCTTTTCCTTCTGTTTGGATAGTTGTCAAGAGGTTTTTTTTCTTAATTTTTTGGGGGGGGCATTATTGCTATTGATGTAAAGTAATTGTTTTTAGATAGATGACCTCCTAAATTTGGAACTTGTTTAATGATCTAGCTAATAAAAGTTGATGAAATTCTCTCCTGATGCTTCTTATAGTAAAGTACATAGTTTTCCTGTCAAGGTTCAGATATTTTACTTAAAACATATTATAACTGAATGGGACTTCTGAATTAATATATCCTTAACTTAATTGCCACCATCTGGTACATTTAAATTCTACTTCCTTGACCCAATAAATTGTTGAACGATTTTTGTATAATGAACATGTTGGTCATTTGGTAAGTGAACAATTTAGAGATATTTTAAAATAAAGCGAGCCGCCTTGTTTCAATGGCAATATTGTTCTTCAGACTTTCTGTTCTGTCTAGTTACCACCTGTAACATCTACTGTATGACATTTAATCCTCATACCTTCTAAGACTTTACCTATCATTATGGACCTATTAGTGTCAGGTAGTTTGATACATATAAAAACTCTTCAATAGAACCTACAGATTGAACTTGGACATTGTTATTTGGTTTCAAATCTGCAATAATGGCTGACATTATGTAGTACTGTGGGTTTCATAACATGTTTTAAGTACATTATATCATAAGAATGCTCACAGAGAAGTAGCACAAGTTACTATTATCCTTCTTGTATTGGTGAGGAAGTGAAAGGGCACAGAAATAAAGTCTTGAATCCAGGTCTTTTTTAACTTCGTGTCCAGAATCCTTTCCACTGTATTACAACCAGACAAATCATGGTCACTAAATAAATGCCCACACATACTAAACTTAAAGATTTGGTGATATTAGCAGTTCTCTTGGATTCAACTATCATTTCTATGCCAATACTTCTCAAATCTACTTATGTAGTCCTAATCTCTCAGTTAACCTTGATCTCATATCTCCAACTGTCTTTTGGATATCTTGAACTGAATACTTGATCTTTCCTCCCAAAACTCCCCCTTCCAAACTTTTTTATTATTGTTGAAGAGGATACCACTATCCTTTCGGTTCCCTACCCTCAAAAAGTAGGTGTGTCGTCATTTATCTGTTACCAGCTAATTCCTCCTTCCCCAATATCCAATCTGTTGCCAAGAACTGTCAATTTTACCTTAAAATTGTTACAATTCTCACATACACCTCCTTCTCTCCTCTGATAATGTCACCACCCTGGTGCAGGCCTTTATCACCTCAGGCTTATACTACTGCCAGTAGCCTGCTGTTTGGTCTGCCCTCCACAAATTTCTCCTTCTCCCAATCCAATCTACCAGTCAAAGTGATTTTTGCAGAACAGAGCTTTTTATCACCTACAGGACCAAGTTAAAAATCCTTTTTTGTGTTCAGAAACTTTCAAAACCTCCCAGACACCTTGCCTTACAGTCTTCTTACACCTTACACCCCTCCCACATATTCTGTATGTGATACTGGCTTCCTTGAGTTCCTTGAATGAGACACTTGTCTCCTAACTCCAGGCATTTTCACTGGCTGTTCCCTATGCATGGAAGGCTCTCCCTTCTCATGTCCTTTACCTCCTGACTTCCTTCAGGTTCCAGTTAAAATCCCACCTTCTACAGGAAGTCATTCCCAATCCCCTAATACCTTTCTACTATTATTTCCAATTTATTCTCTATGTAGCTTGTGTCTGCATAGTTATTTACATGTTGTCTCCTCCATTTGCACTTTGAGGGCAGGGACTTTGAATCCCCAGTGCTTAGCACAGTATTTGACATGTAGTACGTTATTAGTAAATATTTAATACTGATAAAACAAAAATCTATAAAGTGTGTTTGACTCTAATGAAGGCATTTTCCTAATTTGTTTCTCTCATTTGTCTCTCCCTTTCTCAATCCACTGTCCCCTTGTCACTCACCTAATAATAAGCTCTAATACCTCCCTCTTACCTCTAGGATTGAATATAAATTTTTCTGTTTATTTAAAGCCCTTCACAACCTGGTCTCATCTACCTTGCTGACCTTGTTACATATAATTCTTCTTTCCTGCAATCTAGCCAAACTGGTTTTGTTATTCTTCATGCAAGATCCTACATCTCCTGTCTTCTGTGTCTTTAGGTAAGCTGGTTGTGCCTGGAATGTATTGTCTTCTCAAATCTGCCTCTTAGAAGCCTTAGGTTCTGTCAAATCTTAGCTTAATTTCCACTTCCAACACAAGACCTCTCCTCTCAGCTGCTAGTCCCTTCCATTTTCCTTCTCCCATTATCTTGGGTTTATGCATTTTGCATCTACTTATGTGTACATGTTATACACTCTCCTCTCTGCCAAGTTTCTTGAGGGCATGACTGTTTCATTTTGTCTTTTTGTCTCCTGTATCTAGCGTGATATCTGGTACCTAGTAAGTGTTCAATCCCTGCTTTTTGATTGGCTTTAATACTGTTTGACTCATTCAGCCACCTACCAATTATTAAGTGCCTGTTACTTGTTGTGCCCACCAAAGCTATACACCAGTGCCTAATCAAACAGTAAAGGTTACTTTGGGATCTTGAAGGTTATGCCAATAGAATGAAGACTCTGGCTTGTCTTACCAGACTGGAAAAGGTTTCAAATATGATCCCAGTGATGGATTTTGTCTGTGATCTTAAGACTAGGGTATATTTCTGGAAACACTTATCACAAAGAAATTGACTTACAACACTCCTTCTCCCCCAGCCCCCAATCCCCACTTCCTACCATGACAATTCATGAAGACAGCTGGCTAAAAAGGCTTTGCTAGTTGGTAATTTGCTTCAGTAATAGAAACACATCTGATGAATTTTATGGATCCTTGATTATTGAAATATTTTGTGTAAAGGCTTGTTTCAGGAAAGAGATGATTAGGACATTGTGGTGTTGATGTTACACTGTTAGGTACTGTGATGTGACAGAGGGCAACAGGTTCTAGACCAGAAGTTAAAGGAGAGCTAAGGAGGTTGAAATCCTGTCTTTGACATGGACTAGTTGTTTGGCTGTGGGCAAGTTGTTTAACATACTGAGTGTCCATTTCTCTATTTGAAAAGTGCAGTTTGGGGGACAGCTAGGTAGAGCACTGGCCCTGGATTCAGGAGGACCTGAGCTCAAATCCAGCCTCAGGCACATAAAACTTACTAGCTGTGTGACCCTGGGTAAGTCACTTAACCCCATTGCCTAGCCAAAAAAAAAAAAAGTGCCGTTTGTAACACCTGTAGTACTTCACTGGATTATGATGATTGAAGGAAATAACGCATATAAAATTTTTTATAATCCTGAAAGTGATAAAAAGCATATTGGCTATTAACATTAATACCACACCAAAAATCTGATGGTATGGCCATGTACATCTACCTTCCTAGGGAGCTGAGATGTCATTTTAATGTTGAACTTTATTGTCAATAAGCTTTTTTTTATTCCAAAAATAACAAAAAAAGTTTTTTTCTAGTAGGCCCAAGTCACTGTGAGTACATATTTAATTGACTGGCAGTGTAAATAACTAACTCCCTTACCTTTTTCCTCTACCTCCGGATTCTGACCAAATGAGTGAGACAGCTGTAGTACATTAGAAAATTACACTGGACTGTGCTTCAGGAGATGTTGCTCTGCCACTAATAAGTTCTGTGACATTGGGCTAGTAACTTAAGCTCTTTGGACCTCAATTTTCTCATCTGTGAAATGAGAAACATGGACTCAATTCTTGGACTCAGTGGACTCATATGTCTCTTCCAACTCTCTCAGACTGTCAATCTATTTGGGATAAAGTATAAATTCTGTTAAATTCTAGAGAAGTATGATAGTTTCTTTGCATTTTTTCAAGACCCTCTAAACCAAAGCAAAACAAATCAAACAGCTAATGTGTATTTGTGACAAAGGAGTAAATTTTAGAAATCCATACCAGGGTATTATTCCATTTTAAATTATAAAGAGCAGAAATGAAGATTGAAATGAATGTTTATAAATGATTAAAATATAGTTTTATCAGGTAGGGGAAAACTTTGCATTTTTAGCTAAACAAATACACAGCAGAAACACAGCTGGCATTGACATGTCTTTTTCCTTGCAATTTACTTAGTGATTATAGAAAAAACAAATTATACAAATTCTTTTCACACTACTTTTGTCAGAAAAATATGGTGTTTTATTTCACATTTTAACTTGATCATCAATTTCTTCAGTTCACTGAACTCTTTTTTACATGCATTAACAGATTTCTATATAATTTTATAAAGTTTAGGGAAGAATTATATATATCATCTGCATGTAAAATATAGAAAATTACATGAGTGTATACTAGTTTTACTTTTATAGTATGTTTTTGTATTGGGATGGTAAAATTTTTATATGAATGGTCTTTTAGTTACCAGTTTCTTTTTTAATTGAATATTTTAAAGGTAAAATATACAATTTATGTATCATATTTATGAAAACATAAGTAATATACAATGATTTAAATGTCAAGTTTTCTGGTATAATTATATGTCCAGGGAAAAGATTTCAGTAATCTTTTTTGTCAAATCTACCAGATGGTCTTTATAAAAAACCATTCTTACAGTGGTATAAAGTCTTTGGAATGGGTCAGTAAGGACACTACTGAACTGCCATAGTGTTTTCTAATGAAATTTTGTAAAACAAGTCATACCTTAACTTAGGATTCTTCTTAAGAATCTTGTTTCATTCGTGTAAGATACTAATTATGTGTGATTGAGTTACAGAAAAAAATTTTTTTTTTTAAAGTGGACTCATTTAATTTTGTTTTGCATTTTACTAGATTGCAATGGTAGGCCAATGAATTAAATCCAAGCAGTTCTGTTGCTAATTACACACAACTTCTCTTGAGTATCAGATATTCAGATCCATTTTATGAATATGGTGGAGAGAATAACAACTGTAAAACAAAGCACTGTGCATGTAAGTGACTGTTAGCGTGCATTTCAGAAAGGATAAATGCTCACCATATGGTACAATTACTGTGTCCAAGTTTTCAAATTAGCTTCTCTCATCCTCCTTATTACTGTCTTTAAAAAGAGAGGAAAAAACCCAACATGATTTATCTACTCTGCAGCAGAACTCTTGACGCAAAACAGCAGCCCAGTTCTGTCCAGTTTTTTTTTTCCTTAGCATAATAGAGGCTGTCGGACTTTTTTATACTAATTACTGTGTGAGCCTCAGATGAACCCCCTTCAATTCACAGGGCTTTGTTAAGGGAGGAGCTGTCAATGTGTCTGCCCGTTTGCAGCTGTGCTGTGGCTTTAGCTTGCTTAACATTATGCTGCTTTTTAGACTTGACAGAAGGGATTTTTTTTTTTATTAAGGCAAAGCAGCCTTGTAGCGAAATGGTTTAAGCAGCTGCATTGTAGGGAAGCACAAAGAAGTTATTATTGTGTCTGTTTAGGGGGGTCGGATGGAGGGGGAGATATTCGGCTGCTGTTGATGCCGATTGTTGACTTGCCATCTGCCAGATAGGGAGAAGAAAAAAATGACAGCTCCAGCAGGGTGTTCAAGAGGTTGTTTGGAGAGACGCATAAACATGTGCAGATGTCGAACTGAATAATGGCTGGAACTTGAGACGGTTTATGATGCTGCTGATGTGTGTGCATATACAGAATGAATGTATGTGTAGATTTGGTTAAGAAAGGGTACATACCAATTATCATTGTTTTCTTCCCCCCCCCCATTCTGTTAATTAGTTCAGGATTTTAATACTTCCTTTACCCCTCCTCTGCTTATTTCCAGTTCTAGGAATCAGCTTCTCAAATACATAAGAACTTTTAAAAATTTCTGTATATATAAAGCCAATGTGTGTAGTACTTGTCTGTAACTGATAACAGTAGCTTTTGATCAAGATGAAAGCTAGGTGAGTTCCCATCACTCTGCTCATTCATAACAATGTTATTAATTGTGTGTGTGTGTGTGTGTGTGTGTACATATATATGTATATATACATACATACATATATATATATATATAGTTCCTGTATTTTAAAAAAAAACAACAACCAAAAAAACAAAACCAAAAGCTGTTAAATGAAACTGAGTTGATTTGTTTTATTAACAACCACTAGGGGCTAGGTAGAGAGTACCAAACTTATTTTCATGTATGATTAAACCACACTTTGAAGTCTTGAACTGGAAATCACAATCCAGCCTATGTAACTTTTATTTTAGGTGCTACTGAGCCATTGTGTAAGACAGATATTTATTACTGTTATGAATTGTTTCATTGATGCGTATTTCTTCCCCTCCCCACTGTCGGCTATTAATCATAAGACATATGGAATAATCTTATTTTCCATCATACCATGTCATGACATTCATTCTTATGTCTATTATTTCACTTTCTTATGTCTTTCCTTTACTTTAATCAGTAATATTTTAAGAAAAAAACCCTGGTGCCAGGTAAATTTTGGAAATGTTGCTGTTTTTTTCTTGGAAGAATCTTTTTATCCACAAGATAAAAAACCAAACATAGTGCATGGGGAAAATGAGCAACAACAAAAATAATAAAGTCCTTGAGATATGTTAGAAGCCTTGTGTCAACTTGTTCTGTTTTTGCCATTTGAGGTTGTTTGTAAAATGTGGTGAAAAAAAGTTTTATGGAAAGTTTATTTATTTTACATGCATAAAGATGAAATTTTGACTTTGTCTAGATTCGTGCTTATACATTATCAATATCTAATGAAACTCTAGGAATATAGTTGGAGGGCAATAAATGATAGATATTTTTCATCTCAATATTTATCGGTCTGTATCTTTCTGAAGGAGATACAGGGTTTATAAAATGTTACCTATATTTTCTTTATGCAAGAAGATTTTGACTCAATCGTTTCAGATAAACTTTCAGTTTATTGTTTTTTTATTAAATGAATCAAAAGATAATCCACATATGCTAAAAATAACATAGTACTTTACAATTTACAAAGCAGCTTCACATATATTAGCTACTTTAATTCTCACAATGGTCATTACCTTCATTTTATAGAAGAGGAAACTAAGTCTTATAGAGATTAATTGCTATATCCAAGGTGAGATAACTTAAGTGGCATTCTGTGGATGAATTGAAGTGCAAATCCCAGTCTTTTGTCTTTGAGTTCCTTATTCTTCATCACCATTGTTGTATGGCAGGTTAGATATTAATTTGTCTTATTTATTTCATGAGTTGCTTGTTTGGAAGACCATGATGCATGAATGAAAAAACACTTATTAAGCACTTCCTCCAAGTCAAAGTGCTGAGTATACAAATAGGGAAATAGAGACAATCCTTGCTCTCAAGGAGCTCACAGTCTTTTTGGAGGAAACAGTAAATGTAAGAGTTTTAGCTGCAAGGTAGATTGAAAGATCCAGAAGTTCTCAATGTTCTGTATGACTTGTCAAAGACTGTGTAACAAAAACAATTATTTTTAATTCCATAGTTCTCACAGTGCCCTTGATCAGTCAGTCCGTAAACATTTTTGAAGTACCTACTATGTGCTTGGATACTGTGTTAAGCACTGGGGAGACAAAAAGAGGTCAAAGACAGTCAGTTTCCTTACTAAGTAGATGAAACAGGTACAGTCCAGTTTTTCTGATAGAGAAGCTCCTATTGGACCAAGACACCAGTTTGTCAAAGTAAAGTATGTAGTGAGTAGCACAGGAAAGATTAGAATGCAGCTTCTTTGCTTTTTTCATCATATCTTATTAGTTTTCAGTTAGAAGTCACCGTTACAAACTAAGCAAGTTAGTCAAGACTCATGGTACTGTGACTGTGAAATTATGTGTCCTGTATGAAATTATGTGTCCTGTAACTTTGCATTAGTGTTTTCCACTGTTATGAAATGAATGCCTGAAGTTCTTGGTGTTACTCAGGGAGAATTACACCAACCATCCATTTATTTTACTGGTGATAGTCATTTTATAAATTTAAAATTAGCCATTTCGCAGGACTATGGAAACATGTTAGTATTAGCAAAGCAAAATCTTTGTAAATCCATTCTGTTTTGAAAATAATCTCTTTATCTCAAATTATTTGAAAAGTGCATTTGTACTTTCCTAAGTTCCCTGGGCTGCAGTTTTCTCATCTGTAAAATGAGGGTGGAAGTTTAGTTTAGAAATAGTCTCTGAGGCCCCTTCCAGCTCTAGATTTATCAATCTATGAGCCTATTTCTATGCCACATGAAAAAGAAACTATGTTTTGGCCTGGACTTAAGTTTTAATTTAGCATTTTAACATTTATGTACTAATCCTTACCAATAATTCTGATTACAATAAATAAAAATAGAATCCCCAAAGTTCTAATGATGAGAAACAACTTTTGATTTTTTTACATGGATGTTGAAGAAAGAGCTCTATGAGTAAGTATTGCTTTGTCTTCACAACTTTCTTGTTTCACAGATTAAAAAAACTAACAAAGGAAACACACAAATGAAAACCAAGGGAAGAGGAGAATTTTTTTCTTTTATGAAAGGGTAAAAAAAGAAATGAAGGAGCTAGTAAATCTTATCAGGAATGAAACAGGGAAATATTTATTAGGCACGTACTATGTATGTATCAGGCACTGTTCTAATATTAATATTTATAAATCAAATATTACTTGATTGATTCTAACAGCAGCCTTGGGAAGTGGGTGATATTATCCCCACTTTATAATTGAGGAAACTAATGCAGAAAGGCTTAGTGACTTGTCCAGATTAAAGCAGCTAGTAAATGTCTGAGACTAGATTTGAACTCAGATCTTCCTGACTCCAACCCCAATTCTGTATCCACTATTCCACTTCAGCACCTCAAGAGAATTGGGAGATTTACTTGGCTATTTCATAAGCATGCTAGGGTTATTAATTTTTTATATTTCTCTGATTAAGTTGTTCCTATAAACATTTCTCTTCTTTTTTGTTATAGGTAACTTAACTCAAGAATATAGGTGGGAAAAGAATGATTCACATTTATATTGCACTTCAAGTTTCCCATAGTGCTGTCCCCACAACAAGCCTCAGAAATAAAGCAAAACATTTAGAGAGGTCAGATGATGTGCCTTGATGTCCCACAGGTGGTGATGATGAATGTCATCCAGGATGCAAACCTAGGCCTTCTGCTTTCAAGTCTGGCAGCATTTCCTCTGAAATTCTAGGTGTTAATTGTAGTCATGGCCCTTAATGTTTGATCCAAAGAATGCTTTACTGTCTAGGTGTACTTTTAAGGTTACCTTTCGAATTTTTATTCTATATATCTGAATGTAGAAATGGATGATACTAGCTTCAAAGTTCTTAGTTTTTAAAAAGTTACCAAATTAAGAAATCTATTATATACTTGATGCAATGTGATTGATGCCAGTAAATTTCACAAACAGCTAGAAATTAACAGTGTAATTCTTCTGTTAAAAAGTAACAAGATTCATAGATAAATTTATAGAGCATAGTTGATATTAGCTAAACTAGTAGTATCTAGACAAGTAGAAATATTCCTTTATCCTATTAAATGAATATTTTATGGTAATTTATAAGGAAACATTTTGGCTACAAGAAAATTTCTACATATCAGAAAAACTTGACTTTGGGTCTTTTATTGAATGGCTCAAAAATTCAGAGATTTTCAAGCTTCAGTTTTATATGAGTATATTTAAATTGTCTTAGAAAAAAATGAGTAAAGTTATCCCTCCCCCCCACCCCCAAATGTGTTGGCCAGTACAATGAAAGAGTATCTGATGTTGATTAGCGTAGTTTCTTAGGCTTCTTGGTAAATATTTTCCTTAATAGTGTTTATTTGGTTTTAGAGTGTTTTGTTTTTAGATAAACTGATTATAGATGAGATCAGTACTTTAGCACTTTTTATTGACATAAGATGATTAAGAAAAAAAGGATAATAAATAGCAAAATGTTTTAGTGCTTGTTTTATCCTAGGCAAATCACTTGCTCCCTTAACAGGGATAGGGAATACTGATTTTAAAGTACTTAATTGTATACTGTCAAAATGAAAGATTCATGGAATAGCAGATATTGTTTCCTGGCTTCTCTCCTAAGTGATAGTTAAACCTAATTTTACAATGGCCATGGGAAATAGCACCCATTTCTTCATTTGTATTAGCTTCAGCTCTATGAAGAGATTTCATTTTATATATATAATTTTTTTTGGTAAAAATAATTCATAACTCATTATAAACATACAAGTCATTTTCTCTCATTCTACATATTGCTTTCCAGTTTTAACATACTGTTTCAATTTTTACAAAGATAGTGTTTAAAAACATAGAAGATTTGTATTTATAATCTTATATTTGTTATATAGAGAATTGTTATAATTAGTGATATTACAAGCTTTTTTTTTATTAAATGAGTAACATGTAAGCATAAATGCATCCCTAAATGAATATAAGTTATTCTAACTATACAAAAGTACCCTTTTGTGCTGCTCTGAATTCTAAATATGTTCTTTTTTTGTATTTTTTGAGCTATGTCACCTTTGACAGAATAGATCAAGGGGATAGGTAACTATTTTGTTAGGACTGCTTTTTGACAGTTTTTGAAAATCGACCGTGACTGTATTGACCATATACTATAGAATTCTCGCATGATGGTATGTGCTGTTTAAATCCTTGCGTTATAATTGTCATGTCACTGCCAGATTTGGGTAAGCTGCCCTATAATTTTTTCTTGTTCTTAAAGCTGAAAGAAATCCTGTAAAGTGTAGCTAAAGTCCTTCTCTTTTATGTAATATGTGAACTTTTGAGTTGTTTTAAAAACATTTTACAGAAAACAAAGACACTTAGTCATTTCAGTTCAAGCCAGTTCTGCATATTTATTAACTTTTAAAGAAAATACAGAATTGTATGATTTGTAATAATGTTGTAATTTAATTATGAAAATTGGGTAAGGCCCTGATCCCCTGCAATCCTAGTATGTTTGCCTATGTATTTGTGCGTAGGGGCAAGGGATAGTTGAGGTGTCATCATCCTTTAAGGAGAAAAATAATATTCTCTAGTTTCCTTCTGAATATGATTCTCTTTGGTTTATTCAGAAGTGATTCATAGGTTCCAATTTAGAAAGTCCCTCCCCCCTCTTTATATCAAAACCTAAAATGTGGTATAGATAATGGCCTGCTTTAGACATTTAGTAAAATTGAAGTACATGTAGTAATATACTATAGAAGTATTCATATTTTCCATTTTAGGGTATTTTGGATGAGGGTATTCAAAATGTAGAGGCATTTCCTCTTATGCTGCCTTTTTCTTAGTAATAGCTTCTTTAAAGTTACAGGGAATGTTCTAAAAACAATTCTTACTATGTATTCTGCAATAATCATGATTATGGAATGATAAAAATATTTATAAAGAACAAATACACTAATTTCAGTATTTTGTTAAGTACCATGGTAGTTAAAATTCAGTTTCTGAAATTTCTATCCATGTGTTAGGTAACACTGCCCTCAGAGGGCCAAGGTAAGTAAATTCATTTTTAACATTTGGATGCATTATTTCTGGTATTTGCCTGATTGGTAAGTTCTCATAATTGTAACAGGTGAAGAAAAACAAACATGCTGAACAGTTTCATTTTCTTTTCTTTCTTTTTTTTGCAGAAACATTGTTATTCTTGCTCATTTGTATCTCAATCTGTGACAAAATAACTTAAGCACAAAAACCAACTCACTCCAATGTCAAAGCATATGAACTGCCACATAAATTGCTCCATCAGAGCATTTTGGAAAAAAGAAATGCCTAGAGTGAAATCCTTGGAGTAGTTTGCAGTGACACTGTACTTCAATTTCCCTTGTGTCTATTTGGTAGCTAGCTGTCTTTCTCAGGTTGAAATAATTGAAAACCTTACCATTTGATGACTTATTTTTTGTGTTCTAAAATATATTGAAACTTATATTCTATTTCCTTACAGTATTAGTGCATTGTATCTTTTCAAATATGATATAATTCTTTGGAAAAAATACTTGATGTGGAAAAACTTTTATTTCATAATACTTAAAATAACCAATATTGTTATTCATTGATTTGTTTATGAATTCAAAGCATTCAAAATTATTAACTGATAGTTAATTAGCATAGTAACAGAATAGTATAAAAAAGGAGATTTACAAATTTAGATTTTATACCAGAAGTCATCAGTGCACTTTTTTTCCCCCACTAAGCAGATCATTTAATTTTTTTTTATCCATTCATTTAGCAGCTCCTGAAATAATGTTGAAAAAGGACTTTAAAAGGTGGTTATTAGTGTATATTAATGAAGTATTTACTACTATATCAAAATGAATTCTTGATTTTTATGCTTTTCTAGAATTGCTTGGTATTACATCTTTAAAAAGTATGATTTTTAAAAAAATAAAAAATACATGTATTATCTTATGATAATAGATGATGAGGATAGCAGAGATAAACATAAAGAAAATCCTATATCAAAATCCCTGCTCCCATTTTAGCCAAAATATATAGACCTCAGTTACCCACATGATGCTCATGTGGAATAAAGATAAACCAGATAAATGAAAAGAAAGGTAATTATTAAATATTCATTATACAAATAATTAGGACCATGGGTAGGGTTAAGCAGGTAGGCAGCCATTTAGGGTGTTGTACATAAGGGGAATGTGAGAAGGGTGCCTTTTAAATTTTTATTAATGAATATGTTTGTAATATACACTTTTAATTCTGTGTGAGCGCACTGAGAATTATCTGGAAAAATCATAGATTCTTCTCATTCATATATATTTTTAATGCCAAAAAATTCTACTTCCATTATGTGTAATTATTTGTTTTGTGATTTGGTTGTACATTTTATATGCAAGTCTCAAAGCCACTAGGGTCTAGTGAGCAATAGCCTATAAGGGAGCATTTTTCCAAACTTTGCCCAGGGAACACAAAATATCTTTCAGTTCTGGTGATGATTTCTGCTTTGCTTAATATAGTGCCTTGTATGTAGATAATCTACAAAATTTGATTGATTCATAGTTTTCCCTTAGCCACACTTTTTAAAGGAATGGTTAACCTGCCAATATTTACTTGTGTTTCAACTTTCCCTTTCCTGATTTATCCTATGATGAAAATTTTTAAGAAATAAGTAAATAGTTCAAAGGCATGAGAACAGAGGAGACTCAGAAGGCCCAAATAATCCAAAACAGACTTAGAATAATTGGATGTTTGAGCCTTGGGTTCCACACTATGAGATCATGTATATTATAGGTGAGATTCTATCAACCATTTTTTTTTTAATCAGTGTTTATTGTGATGAAATTCCATTAGACAGACAATGAGTTTTACCTTATAGGAAGTCTCTTTAAAGTGAGGCTTCTCTAAACTTTCCCCAGATATTTCCTATGAAATACGTGGTGTTATTATTTTTATTGTTATTTGTAACAGTGGTAAAAGTTCACATTTTCCTATAGATTGAGAATTATTCTGCAATTTTATTTGTTATCTCTACCCTGTGTATTTAATTTAATCAAGGGTATAATTGTTACAAAATTATTTGTTTGCAATATCATGAAGCTCACATTCTTTCAACCTTAGGGTACCTATTTAGGGGTTTTATTACATTGTTTTAATTCTTTTTAAATACTGGAGCCAAAATGAAAATATCTTTAAACAATAAGGAAGCTTTAAAACGTATCTGAAGCATATATCTTTTCATAGAATACCATTGTTTTGAAAGAACTTCAAAATCTATGACCAAGGTTATTTTTTAAAATGATTCATGAGTTACTTTGTGTTCTTCAATATATTGTAAAAAATTGGAGACCTCTTTCTACAATGCAATAAGCAGATTAAAAAGAAAGCATTGCTTTCACAATCTAGAAGGGTGTAAATGTAAGCAAAATAATAATTTAGCTTACATTTAACCCAGCAGGAAGCTGGGTACAGATTGAGTAATTCTCCACAGCACATCTACTGCTATATAAACTAACCTCACAGTTTATTCTTCATTAAATTGCCAAGATGTTATTTTTTTGTTGGTTTGTGTGGACCCTTTGTTCTTACCCACAAACAAAATCATTATAAAATATTCCTTTCCTTTGGGTGTAAAACTTGATATTCGGATTCCTTTATGAAGATCATGTGTTGAGGCCAAAGCATATTTTCTGTAAAATTTGAACCAGTTTCCTGTTTACTATGAACACATTTCATAGAATTTTAAAATAATCTTATTTGAATGAGCTGGCTATCAAACCAGGAGAAAAATTAAAAACCGATTAAATACTGGCTTATCAACCATCCTGGGATCTCACAGAAGTTGGCATTCAAGCATCTTTGATAGTCAGTACATAGGTATTTTTCTCATTCTGGTTGCTTCAGCTTCAAAGGAAAGCTTGGACCTTGGTCTTCTTTAGGCAGTAGATATTGAAAAGTATACTTAATATAAAAATGACAAGTTCATGCATTATGCAGTGGAAGCATGGTTTCCTGACTATAATGCAGCTTTTCAAAATAAGCATGAAGGAGCATATGTGGCAAAGCCGAGGAATGTGGGTGCATCTGGAAATCTTTTAAGGCGCCTTGGAAGCACAGCACAGACTTCACCCAGACCGTAAGCAAGTTCCATCTGGCCAGTTGCATTGGCGACACTGACCAGTACAAGAACAGACAAATACTTCAGGAACTGCCTGCAACAGCTAGATAATCTGTGAGTGAAATCATTGCAAAAAGGAAAAGTGGAAGGTTTGAGATTTGACCTCATCAATCAATATCTTCAGAAAACCATTAGAGAAAAAGGCAAGCATGTTGAAAAACATATGCAGTAGCTTAAAAACTGAAAAATTGAGGTGTACTATAAATATTTTTAGATGAAAGAGTATTACTGAAAACTGTACCTGGATCTTAGAATGTTTTTCAAAGGAAACTTCATTGGTCTTACATCGTGGAATCAACATTGGAACAAAGCTCGGCCCTTTTCATAAAATATCAAGGAATCAGTGGGAGACCTGGAGTTTTGTTTTATTTTGTTTTGAATGGTAAACACATCTAATCACGTCAGCAAAATATTCATTGAGTACCTTCTGTGTACTGGGTTTTTCAGGGAGTATATAGAAAGAAGTATAACATGCAGTACATGCTCTCAACACAACCTATTTGTTTGGTCACCAGAATGGATTGGATGAAGAAATGGGTAAAGGAAGTGTCTATTCGTATTGATTCTGAAATGTCATTGCTCAAATCAGCTAGAATCCATCTTTCTCAATACCAAAGTCAAAATTTTAAAGTAGTATTGAAAATGGTCTTTGTTTTTTGACTCATTCATAATTTTTATACTCATGAGATATGGTGGAGTATTGGATGAGCAATAATATTAAGGTGAATGACAAAGGAGTGAGGTGCTAATGCTTTGTTGCATGTTTTGCAGCCATCAAGCATTTTTTGGAAGAGATATGGACATCACTGCTCAAAGATGAATGATGACAACTGGCCAGTGAATTGTGTTCCACAGACATCACTACAGAATTGAAAGCTCTCAATTTGCTACTGCAGGGAAAAGGAAAAAAAAATGAATGGACTTGCCTAAGAAATGAATGACAACCTGCTAAAATTTAGTTTCAGAGGAAAAAAAACTTGAAAACACTAAATATTGAGCATTTAATATTTGGAAAGAACTTCATTTTTGATATAATTTCAAGCATAACTTGACCATTACATTTTTGAAATGTCCCATTTTTTTTGAACAATTCAAACTATTTGCTATAATTCTTAAAACGTGCATTTCCCCAAGATACTTATCAAATAGGATGGTGGAGTCATTGAGAGAAGTGTACCTTCTTTTACCTGGCTGGACATTGATACACTTTTGCTGGAAATGATAGAATTTTAGACTTATGGTCATTGTAAAACTCTACAAGCAAAGTCAGACTCTTAGTGTTTTTATACATTGACACTGAATGTTAATCCTATCAAACTATCGATGTATTTTTCAATTTCTAGAGTATTTTCTTATTTCATATGATATCAAGGTATGCCATGAAAATTAAGTTTTTGTTCACAGTGATGATGCTTATTTATGAATCTTGTGCAAGAAATAGGAACTTAATTCTACAGTGTTGTGTAGATAGTTTCTGTGTATACTTATCAATTACCTCTAGACTTTCACTATGTCATGAAACATGCAAATGGATTTTTCACTGAGAGTAATAGTCCACATCAAGCAATAGCACACTAAGCTTTATCTTTTATTTGTGTAATTTTCCAAACTTTTCTTAAAATAGCTTTTATTTTTATTTGCTAGATGTTTCTCTATATTTTTTGATTAATCAGATTCTTGAAATACCTGGATTTTTATTGATGCTATATACTTGCACGTATTATCTAATAATTAAATAATCATTCAGGTAGATCTATACTTTGTACTCTTTTTCTGGTAGATCATTTACTGTCTTAATATCCTCTATCCATGAAAGTATGAAATATTACTTATGTAAAAGTAAATGAAAATTGTGAAAGCACAACATGATTCAAATCACTCTACTTTTTTGCAATTGCCCATTTTCATGCCAGGTATTTGTCCTGTGTATCTACCATTGGGTAAAAAGCCACATTAACTGACAAGGTGACCCTCAGATTGAATGAAGTTGTCTATGAAAAAGTACCATAGTAATTTATGAAGATAATTTAAAAGTTTAGTAGATGGAAGGAAAAAATAGTTTAATTTTGAAAAGATTTTTTTTAAAAAATGGATCTTGCATTGATCCTGACAGTGGATTCTAATGAAGAGGAGGTCACCATTTGTTTTTCCCTTATATTTAAATTTCCTTCCCTCCTCTGTCTTCCTTTTTTCTCTTAATCTCATGTTTGGCTCCATTTCTTATGGCAAGTAGAACTTGAGCTCTTTTTTAGCCCTGACAGTAATGGTCATCTCTTTGCAGACAATAAAGGACTAAGAAGAAGCAAACAGCAGTATATTCTTCCTGAGATAAACATTTGAGTATGAATGCCATTTGCTTGATTTACAGTGGACACACAAGGATTAAAATCAAGAGATTTTGAATTTGTGGGTGGTAATTTAAACCAAATATGAAAAAATTTAGTGGGATCATTTTTATGAAACTGAAACTTTTGAACATATCCTTTATGAAAGTTTAGAATTTAGAACAACATTGCAATTCTGATGAGCAGGAAGAATACTTTCAATCTGTCATTAGTATAGTGTAAACCTTCTTCCTCACCCGCTACAGAGTATTTGCTTTTACTAACTCAGAGAATCTGTATCATAATGAACATGAATAGTCACTGATATTTTTAGTAGCTATCATAGCCACTATCATTCAGTAAACATTTATTAAGCACCTTCTATGTGTCAGGCAATATGCACACATTGCATATGTGACTTTGGGGAAAATACTGAGATTGACAATGTGAGACATAAGTTGGTATGGATACACTAAAACTGAGAGGGTGGTATAGTAGAAGAGGGATTGGACTTGGAGTTAGAAGAACTCAATTCTTTTGTTTTTTGTTTTGTTTTGTTTTGCTTAGGCAGTTGGGGTTAAGTGACTTGCCCAGAGTCACACAACTAGTAAGTGTCAACAGTTTGGTCTGAGGCCGGATTTGAACTCAGGTCCTCCTGACTGCAGGGCCGGTGCTCTATCCACTGCACCACCTAGCTGCCCTGAGAAGAACTCAATTCTAATCCTTTTTTATAACTTCTGTGGGTCTGTTCTCGTCTGTAAAATGGGGTTTAAATTTTAACCTAGCCACTTTATAGGCCTGAGAGGATCAAGTGAAACAATGTCTTAAGAACTTTGTAAACACAAAACTCTGAAAATATGTAGAAGTTGTTATTATTGTTAAACACAATGGAAAGCTACCATTCTCCTTTGCCAGGTTCTAATGAAGGAGATAATTATATTCTAAATCTGATCCTTTTTGCTAACACTTTAGAGAATTCTTTGTAATAAAAATGTTGGAATTCATCCTATGCACCCAAATCAGGCTGGTTGCAATCTATGTCTTTGCCTCATCAGGTTCAAATAATGAAGTAGTATACAGATAATTTATTCAAATGAGGTTTGCTTCAAGGGTTTCTTTGCTGACTTTCACAGAAAAGTGAATTACAGTGACCCAACACAATAAAATTATGCCTTTATTGTGAGATTATAGGACTATACAAATGCCAGATTTTTTTCTAGGCTTTTAGACAGATTTTTTTAAATCAACAAATGTTCAAAAGTTATACTTTTTTCTAATGACATGGTTCTATCAACTCCTGACAAACTTGAAGAAGAAAGACTTTTTTAAATGATAGAAATACATTTAAGAAATGTATATGACTAGTGTTGCAGGTAAAGAGGCTAACTATTCATGTTTAATAGTAAATGTAAGGCCTTGAGTAAAACTATTAATCAAATGTATGTTAAAAATCAGTTAGCACAACATATAACATAGATTAATTTACTGCTAGAATAAGTCACAGAAATATTCTAAAGCAGCTGTTCTATACAATTTTTACTCATTTTGAGATCCAACACCATTGCACCACAACCGTATTTTAAGCATCACATATTTTTATTAACTTCCCATCAACTCTTAGATTCTAAAATTGTGGCAAGAGCCAAAAAGGTTGATTTTAACAAGAGCAGCAAACAAAAACCCTTCACTTTTTTGTCATCTTTAATTTTATGTCACTCAATAATCATATATTAAGCTCCTGTTGTGTACCTTTCTCCCTGTGCAAAACAGCTCTTGACATAAGAAGCCAAATAGAAAGTACACATTTGGGCCAGTCAAGTATTAAGTATTATTCAGAACATAGAACATAATTAATGAAAGCAAGAATTGTTCAATGGTGATGTCTGGATTGCTTATGCTCCTTGAAAAAGTGGGGAGGCATGGTGGGTCAAAGACTACAATAGTAGATGTGCAGAGAAGAGTAATGAAATACATTGTTTTATTTGCCAACTCCTTCAGGAGACCTCTCTCAGGGAGGACCTTCTGATCTCTTTTATGCATTCTGCTCTTAGGCTGTATGAGTTAGATTTTTAAATTTCTTAATGCATTTGGAAAAAATAATGTATATGTTATGAACGTAAAAACTACTTTTTTGCTTCCTTGGGTTAACTTATTATAAAGAACACACTATGCTTATACTTTGCGATCTGTTTTTCTAGATGGGTAATATCATATGTTGAAGTTTCTAATATTTCAGTAATTAAATGGAGCTGTATTATTGGTAGGAACATTTTCTTTCACATTTTGGAAAATTTTTTATAATAATATAACAATAATAATATATAATAATATAGTAATAAATTCCTAGCCCCTGACACCACACTATAAAGATAATTAATTTTCAGAAATATAATACCTAACAAGGTATTAACATGTGGCATGTTGTCTATTCTATGTGTTTGATTTAACAAATTAACAAAATCAAAACATGATTTGAAATTAGATGGCCATTAGAAAATCAATTCTATTAAAAGAGCAGGCTTGATAGGCAGAATTAGTATTCTTCAACAGAAAAAAAACTAGAAACATAACTTAATGCTTTTCATTAGAATATTGGGAAAGCTAGGTGGTGCAGTGAATAGAGGGCTGGGCCTGGAGTCAGGAAGACCTGAATTTAAATCCAGCCTCAGACACTTATTGACTCTGTGGTACTGGACAAGTCACTTAACACTGTTTGCCTCAGTTTCCTCATCTGTAAAATGAGCTGGAGAAGAAAATAGCAAACCACTCCAGTGTCTTTGGCAAGAAAACCCCAAATGGGATCACAAAGAGTTGGACACGAGAACAACAAAGATGATGTGTTAAGGACACAACATGAAATTAATGAAAATCTTGGGCAAATCAAAGAGGTTTTCTGTAAAGGCAAGACACTAATGAAAGGGATGCAGTCTTTAATCAGTGTAACTATGTAGAGCTGTTAAAAGGCCCCTTGGGAGCCTTTCATGCCATTCAAGAAGGTCATGCCAAATAAATTTTTGGCAACTGTTTTGGAAAGGTGCATGTAATTAGGCATCAAGGGTCATGTTTTATTGTGAAAGAAACAGTGTTTGGTTATAGTCTTATATAATGCTTTTCTGAAATCAGCATCATTGTTGGAAAAGGAATTTGCTTATAGCACCTTGTAATAATTCATTTCAAAGCCAGTTTACTAATTACTCATCCACAGGAAACCTTTAAAATGACTTATAATAAGAAATTGCCAAAGAAATCAGATCAGTTTCAACCCAAGCAGCCTAAGGGATTTAAAAAATAAAAGAGTTTATGCTTCTATCTATTTTCTGTTTTACATAACACTTCAAATTCCCTAATGGGATACTGTGCCACTTGTGTATGATCTAAGTATCTTTATAGAGTGCTGAGGATTTCCCCTTTCACATCCAGATGATACTCTTGCAATATGTTATTACATTTGCTTATACCAGAAAATTTCGTAGTTACTGGGTAGAGACTGAATTGGCTAGGTAGTCTGAATTGGCTCGTGGAAAAAGTGGTGTTTTTTTTTTTTTTTTTTTTGGCAGTCGTTCAAGATCAAAGGGTCAGCAATATTGTTGAAGACCATGCCAAGGGCTGTTGTACTGAAAACACAATCAATATAACGATAAAGGCAGAGTGACTTCCCTACACAGTTCAGTACAGAGGTGACCACTTCCTAAGCAAACCAAATACAGTTTGCCCTCATATTGGGGGGCCTGAGATTTGAGAGAGAAAATAAAGAAGGCCACTTAAGGATAATTACTTTATAGTGGTAAGAATGTGTAGTGGAAGCAGAGAAAATGGGACTAGATCCCCAAAGTTTGTGTACTTTTACATTTGGATTGGCTGCAGATGATAATATAATTGTTTAATATTAGTATAAAAATCATATTCTGAATTTTTCATGGTGAAACATCAGAAGAACCTCTCCCTTTACCATTTGTCCAGATATTCTCTGCTGTAATTGTAGTAGGCACTTAAATTTTGGTGCTACACTTGTACATTCTGGCCATGTCTTCTTTCAGAAATTAACATGAATGTTGTAAGGGAAGAGTGGCTACAAAAATAAAAAATAAGTAAATGTGCTTAGGAGCTTTCATCAGAGGAAAAAAAAACTTGAAGCCACAAATTAATATGGCAGTGGGATTATTTATGTATTTATTTGTCAATCAGTCAACAAGCATTTGTTAAATTCTTTTCCCATGCCAGGTGTATTTGACTATGTACTAAATGATAGTAAATTTAAAGAAAAGAAAAATAAACAGTCCCTGCCCTTAAGGAGCTCATATTCTAATAGTGAAAACAAACCTGAAAAATATTTAGGTACATACAAAATATATACAGGTAAATTACAGTTAATCTTATAGGGAAAGGCATCACAAGCTGGGGGTACAAGGGACCTTTTCCTATAGAGAGTGGTATTTGGATGGAGTCTTAAAATTTTTCTTCTATATTTAAACATTCTTTCTATATTAAAATTTGAGTTCCAAATTCTCTCCTTTCCTTTTACAACTTCCTACCTTACTGAGAAGACAAGCAAAATGACATCAATTAATTATACATGTGAAATCATGTGAAACATTTCCATATTAGTTACATTACAAAAAATAAATAAAGCAAGGAAATTATACTTCAGTTTGCATTCGGAGTTCATCAGTTCTCTCTGTGGAGATATATAATATTTTTTCATCATGAGTCATTTGGAATTGTCTCTGATCATTGTATTGATCAGAATAACCAAATCTTTTACACTTGATCTTGATTACAACATTGCTTTTACTGTGCACAATGATCTCCTGTTTCTTCTCTCTTCACTTAAAATCAGTTCCCATCTCTCTTGCCATGTTTTTTTTCCCCCTAAAACTACTGTCCTTGACATTTCTTATAGCATAATAGCAATTCATCAAAATCATATGCCACATCTTGTTTAGCCATTCCCTGATTGATGAGCATCCCCTCAACATCCAATTATTTGCTACCACAAAAAGAGCGGCTTTAATAACTTTTGTACGCATAGGTCCTTTTCCTTTTCCTTTGATCTCTTTTGGGTATAAAGCTAGTAGTGGTATTGCTAAGTCAAAGATTAGTCCTTTGAGCATAGTTCCAAATTGTTCTCTAGAATGGTTGGATCAGTTCACAACTCTATCACCAGTTTATTAGCGTACCTATTTTTCCTCATCCCCTCCAGCATTTGTCATTTCTAATAGGTGTGAAGTGGAACCTCAAGAGTTGTTTGAATTTGCATTTCTCTAATCAGTAGTGATTTGGAGCATTTTTTCACGTGACTATGGATAGTTTTGATTTTTTTTCTTTTGAAAACTGCCTTCGTACTCTGACCATTTATCAATTTGGGAATGGCTTTCATTTTTATAAGTTTAATTCAGTTCCATATATATTTGAGAAATGAGGCCTTGATTAGAGAAACTTACTGTAAAATTTTTTGATATTATTTCAGTCTTTGGTATCTTTTAGTAAAATGTAGTTTTCCTAATTATCTCTTTTAATTAGGTCTGTTTTTGCTTTTGCTTTGTCTGAGATCATGATTGAGATTCCTGCCCTTTTTTACTTCAGCTGAAGCATAGTAGATTTTTCTCCAGTCCTTTATTTTAACTCTTCTGTTTCAAGTGTGTCTCTTGTACACAACATATTATTGGAATCTGGTTTATAATCCATTCTGCTATCTGCTTCCATTTTATGGGTTAGCGTATTCCATTCACATTCATAGTTAGGATTACTAATTATATTTCCCTTTATCATATTTTCTTTTGTTTATCTATTTCTCTCTCCTTTTATCCTATCCCTTCTCAAAAGTCAGTTTTGATTCTGACCACTGCTTCCTTTAGTCTGCTCTCCCTTTTATCAAACCCTGCGTTCTTTCTCTCCCCCCCACAATATCTCTTATCCCCTTACTCTCCTACTTCCCTACTGAGTAAGATAGACTTCTCTATATTGTGTGTGTGTGTGTGTGTGTGTGTGTGTGTGTGTGTGTGTGTATACTTCCCTCTTTGAACCAATTCCAATGAGAGTGAGGTTCAAGCATTGCCCACCATGCCCATCCCACTTCTCCCTCCACTATAAAAACTCTTCTTTGTGTGCCTCTTTTAGGTGAGATCCCCTTTTACCTCTCCCAGCTTCTTGCAGTGGATCCCTCTTTCTCACCCCTACGTTTTTGGAGGGGGAGGGGGGATCATCCCAACATAATCAAATCACATTCGTGTCCTCCGTCTATGTAGACTCCTTCTTACTGCCCTAATAATGATAAAAGTTCTTAGGAGTTACGTGTATAATATTCCCATATAGGAATGTAAACAGTTTAACTTAATTGAGTCTCTTATCCTTCATGTTTACCTTTTTATGCTTCTCTTGAGTCTCGTGTTTGAATGCCATATAGTCTATTCAGTTCTGGTCTTTCCATTAGGAATGCTTGAAAGTCCTCTGTTTCATTAAATATCCATTTCTTCCCCCTGAAGTATTAGTCTCAGCTTTGATGGGTAGGTGATTCTTGGTTATAATCCCAGCTCCTTTGCCTTTCAAAATATCATATTCAAAATATGATATTAAAGAAGCCCTTAGCTTCTTTAAGTGGAAGCTGCTAAATCTTATGTGATCCTGACCTGGCTCTACAATATTTTAATTGTTTCTGACTGCTTTCAATATTTTCTCCTTGACCTGGGAGCTCTGGAATTTGGCTATAATATTCCTGGGAATTTTCATTTTGGGATCTCTTTCAGAAGGAGAATGGCATTTTCTTTCAATTTGTATTTTACCCTTTGGATCTGCAATATCAGGATGGTTTTCCTTGATAATTTATTGAAAGATGACATCTAGGCTCTTTTTTTTTTATTATGGCTTTCAGGTATTCCAATAATTTCTTAAATTATTTCTTCTCAGTCTATTTTCCAAGTCACTTGCTTTTCCAATGAGATATTTCACATTTTCCCCCTATTTTTTTTTCATTCTTTTGACTTTATTTTATTGTTTCTTTATGTCTCATGGAGTCATTATCTTCCATTTGCCCAATTCTAATTTTTAAAGAATTATTTTCTTGAGTGACTTTTGCATTTTCTTTTCCATTTTGCCAATTCTGTTAAAATTCTTTTCTTCAGTTATTTTTGTACCTTCTTTTTCATTTGTCCTATTCTGCTTCCCCCCCACCCTCTCTGCGTTTTCAGGAGTTCTTTTCTTCAGTGAATTTTTGTGTCTCTTTTAACAAGCTGTTAATTCTCTTTTCATAGTCTTCTTGCATCACTCCCTGCCTAATTTTTTTTCTCTACCACTCATCTCTTTCTTTAACTCTTCTAGGAATTCTTATTTGGCCTTGGGCCCAATTAGTATTTGTCTTTATGACTTTGTAGCTGTTTTCACACTTTTGAGTTTATGTCTTGCTTTTCTCTGCCAGTGTAGTAGCTTTTTTTGGTCAAGTTCTTTTTTTGTTGTTTGCTCATTTTCTTGCCTATTTCTCGACCTTATACTTTATGTTGGGCTCTTCTCAACTTGGGGTGGAGAGTCACCATGCCAAACTTCATGCTTTTTCATGCTGTTGTTTTCAGAGCTTGCTATGGGCATTTACAAATTTTTTGTACTTCTAAGTTGTAATCAGGTTATGGGTGTGGTCACTCCTCTCCTGGTCTGTGCTCTGGTCTTTTCCCAGGAAGGTCCCCTTGCTCCATTGTAGCTATAAGCACTAATATTTCTCTTGACCCTGGAACGGTGACCAGGAGGTTCCCTGCTATACTGAAGCCATAAGCACTATAGTGCTCCTTTCTGCCTTGCAACTGAGACTGGGACCCCTACTCTTTAGTGGCTTATCACAAGTGTTACTCTTCACCTTGGAACTGCAACCCAGAACTGCTTATGGGCAATAGAGTTGCTGCTCATTGCCAGCTACACCCAGTGCCAGCAAAGGGTCCTCTGTAATCTATTTCTGACCAGTTGTCTGACCCCTTTACCATCTCTGGACTAAGCTCCCAAAGCTGTTGTTGGTGTTGATGCTGCTGTTGTTGCTGCCTCTAGGGCCCACCCCTGGTGCTCAGGGCCTGCCCCAACTCTGGTGTCATAGATCTCTCCTTTGGCCCTTCTAAGTTGTCTCACCCTGACTTTTCTTTTTGGCTCTGCCACTCAAAAATTTTATTTGTGACATTATTTTAAAGTTGTTTGGAGAGGAATGTTGGGAGAGCTCAGCTGAGTCTCATCCTGTACTCAGTCTTCTTGACTGCCTTTTGCAGCTGAGTCTTGAAGAAAACTAAGTAAACTATGAAGTGGAGGTGAGGAGAGAGTGAGAGCATTGTAGGTATGAGGAGTTGACTCAGGATGCCAGGAATTGGATTTGAGGAAGGGAGAATACTAGGCATGGAGAATACACAGTGAAAATGCCTGAAGTTGGGTATTAGAATGTTTTGTATGGGCAACAGCAAAGAGTATCAGTTGAGAATCAGTTGAAATAACAATCACGTTATTTTCCTGTGAGGTTTATTTGAAAAAATATATATGTGTACATATATTTGTATACATACATAGATACACACACACACATTCTTACCTTTATAAAAATGATGGACATAGGGTCTTGGAAGTGTGTTTTAAATTGTTTTCTTAAGGTAGTTTTTGAGAGCTCTGGAGCAAACAGTTGAGCAACCAGCCTACTAAGCAGATAAAATATTTAATTTTTTAGTATTTATATTTAATAAGCATCTACTAGAGTAATGTGAGTGTTTTGAGTTTGTGGTGTTTCTTGTATCTAAGGATTTAAATTCTCAAGGAGGATTGTTACAAACTTTAATTTTTTTAAATTTTCTTCCATATAAATGTATTTCTTGAAGTCAATACATTCGGTATTATTTAAAATAAGCAACTGTCTTCTTGTGCCACTGATGGTCCTAAGCAGCATTCCCCTACCCCTCAAAATTAATTTAAACTACCCAGAATTTATGATAGCATTTGTTAACTTGATAGTGTTAAAGTATTACACACATGTACTAAGCTGGGATCACTATGCAACAGCATATGAAATCCAAATATTTTAGGGAAGTAACAAATATTACTTAACTTTCGAAATTCATAGAGTACCACGTCTATGTGAATAACTAGGTCCTAGATGGATATGTTAGGTAATTACAGTGATTTTTAGAGTTAATAAAAAGAAAAGTCTAATTCATTCTTCTATAGGAATATTAGGGAAATTATTAACTGGTAATTCATAAGTCTAATGATTACATATGTATGGATTTAAAATTGCAGTTTTATATATACATTCTCTTTTTTATTAGGATCATAAGATTTATTTTTAAAGAAATATTTTATTTTTCCCCAGTTACATGTATGTAAAGATAATTTTTAACATTTCATTTTCTTTTCTTTTCTGAAGGCAATCAGGGTTAAGTAACTTGCCCATTGTCAAACAGTAAGTTTCTGAGGCCAAATTTGAACTCGGATCCACCTGACTCCAGGACTGGTGCTCTATCTGCTGCGCCACTTAGCTGCTCCAGCATTTGTTTAAAAATTTTTTTTGAGTTCCAAATTTTCTGTGTTCTTCCCTCCCATCCCCCCTCCTTGTGATAGTAAACAACTTGGTATAGGTTACACATGTTCAATAAAACATATCTCTCTTTAGTGATGCTTTGAGATATTAAGGATCATTAGCCAAAAAAAGTAGGAACACTATCAAGTTATGTCTTCCATTCTTGTAATTCCATTAATAGAGATACAGAAGTTAGATTTAGTTAATAGACCTTCTGTCTCTGAATCTTGTTAGGGTTTTTATATGCCTTAAGCTATTGTATGATGTTTTCTTTTTTTCTTTATATCTTCACTTATTTTTTCATTTTCCATGGTAATTGGGGAAAGGAAGATATGAATCATATAAGTAAGTTGGATAACCTTTTCTTAGTCTCTATCCTTCTTGACCTCTGGGTAGCTCCTGATAGTTTTGATATTCTCCCTTCCCATCTCTCATTCCACACCCACCTACCCCCATCCTAACCATTCTCTCTGCCCCTGGCTCTTATGAAATTGCTTTCTTCCAGTTCTCTCTATATCTTTCTGACTACTCCCTCTCATTCTTCTTTCTTGAATCATCGCCTTTGTACTTCCTCCTTATCATGAGCAATCTTGGACCCTCTTTCTTCTTTCTTTACATCTTTTAATGATCTAATTAGCTCTCATGGGTTCAATTATAATCTCTTTGAGGTTGACTCCTAAATCTATGTATACAATCTTAATATCTCTTCTCATTTCCAGTCCCAAATCACTAAAAGTCTTCTGCTGTAGGACATGTGGATGTCCCATGTGCATCTCAAATTCAACATTTTCCCATTAGAACTAATCTTACCCTGTTAGACTGACCCCTATACCAAACTTTTCTACTTCTTTTGAGGGTACTACCATCCTTCCAGTCACTCAGGTTCACAACTGTGAATCAGTTTTTGACTCCTAATTCTCTCTCATTCTACTTGCCTGTTTCTCATATCCAACCTCTTCTTTTCACTGATATAACCACCACCCTGTTTCCATTCTTTATCGCTGTTTGTCTGGCCTGATAGCCTCTTAATTTATTTCTTTGGTTGTAGTCTTTTTTTCCCTGTATAATCCTTTCACATAGTTGTGGACTGCCTTGGGAGATAGAGGATTTGTCATCAAGAAAGATCTTTAAGCAAAGGCTGAATGACACTTTTTGGGAACATTGTGAGAGGCTATTCTCATTCAGGTATAGACTAGATGGCTATGGAGATTCCTTTCAGTTTTGAAATTCTGAGGTTCTATTAGGGAAAGAAAGATCTATCTTTGAATAACCATGATAGAAGTCAGTATGAGGTAAGTGCAAAGAGTGGTTGGTACAAAGTATTGTAGCAATTCAGAGAAAGGAAAGATCACTTTCAGCTGGAATGTTGAGGGAATGCTTCATAGCAGAGGTGTCATTGTGGCTGGACTTTGAAGAATGAATTGGGTTTGACACTTTTATTTATTTATTGTTTTAAAGTTTGCAAAGCACTTTACAAATATCTCCTTTTATCCCTCACAACTACCCTGGGAGATAGGTGCAATTATTATCTTAATTGTATGGATGAGGAAACTGAGGCAGACAGAAGTTAAGTAACTTCTCCAGAGTCATACAGCTAGCGCAGAGGTTCTCAAACTTGTTTGTCCTACTGCCCTCTTTCCAAAAAAAAAAATTTACTCAGTGCCCCCCTGGAAATCTACTTTCTTTAACCCTTTTATTAGGCTGGTTGCTCAGCTGTTTGCTCCAGAGCTTTCAAAAATATAAAATATTTTTTTTAAATGATGCATTTTAAATTAAATAATTTATTGTGAATTTGTAGTTTTTTTTTTACTGCATTGAAATTTTGATGATGTAATATTGTGTTTTGTAAACCATATAATAGTTTATTTTTAAAAAGTCATTACATGCACATATTCTTGCTGATGCATGCTGGACTTCCTGACTATGTGCGACACGCTTGCTTACCAACACTTGCTTGTTAAGACCTGTTGGCAGGCTTGACCACTGATTGGTTGTAACTTGCATTTTGTGTGTATATTTGGAAAATAATGTAATCACTGTGACTTAACTCTGTTATGCAACAGATGAAACATGTATGAACGATTTTTCAAAATTCTCTTATCTTCTCTTCCTTCCTTGTGCTTACACTGCCCTTTTACTTTTATTCAATGACCCCAAATGCACCTGAGGCTACTACTACCCCCCTGGATCGTTCCGGTGCCCCCAGGAAGCAGTATCACCCACTTTGGCAACCTCTGAGCTAGTGTCTAATGTCATATATGACTTACGGTCTTCCTAACTCTAGATGTAGTTCTCAATCATGTGTACCATGTAGCTGCCTATTTAAGTTTAGTGCAATTGCTACAGTAGAAATGATGTTAGAAATATATGTGGACATGGGGAGAACAAGGCATTTCAGATAGAAGTAAAGGGCTGGTTTTGAATGTGGGACAGTTTAGTTTGGCTGAGGGATAGAGTATATGTAGGTCAGTAACAGCTACAACCACCGTAACAGTAGTAATAATTGCATGTAGTGCTTTGAGCTTTGCAAAGTGCTTTACTTATATTAGCTTCTTTAATCCTCAAAACAGTCCTTGGAAATAGGTGCTATTATTATCCTTATGGAAAAATACAAATTAATGGATCCAAAGGGAAATCATAGGATCATAAGATCAAGTCCATCCCCCTTATTTTACCAATGAGGAAATTGAGAAACAGGTTATCTTATTTGCCCAAGGTCACACAGCCAGTGATTGTGGCAGGATTTGAAGTTGGGTCTTCTTGTGTTTTAGCCCAGCATTCTATGCATTGTATCACTTGGCCCAGATGTTAGTAATCTCAAATGATAGATTGAGGAGCTTGTACTTTATTTTGAAGGAAATGTGAATTCATTGAAGGTTTTAAATGGGGCAAGTGATCATGCCAACAGAAGTTACACTTTAGGAAGATTCTTCTTATGAGGAATGTATAGGATAAATCGGAATATGGAGATCAAAGCAGAGAACCATACAGACTGTCTTAGTAGCCCTGCCATGACATCATGATGCCTAAACTAGGTTGTGATAGAATGGAAAGGTTGAGATGGAATATAGCACAGTGGTTGGCCAAATATGGTCTGAGGGCCAGATGCAGCCTGCCGTCTGTTGTTCTGCAGCCTTAGCTAAGAATGATTTTTACATTTTAAAATAAAGTTTTATTGCATTAAACAATATAAGAAAATTCTTAGCTCACAGGCCATATACTGTCCTCACTGTCCTCACTGTGCTCCTCACACTGCAATGGATTTAGCCCCCTGGCAATAGTTTACCAACCCTTGGATTAGAGAGACATTTTGAAAGAAGAATTATCGGGATTTGGTAGTTGTTGATTCATCTTGAAAGGAGCTTCAGAAGATTCTTTGGTTTTGAGCCTAGGTAACTGAGAGGACTGTGGTATTATTAGTAAAAGTCTGTAGGAGATAGTTTTTGAAGGAAGACAAGGAACTTGACTTTTAGGTTAATAGTGAGACATCTGAGTGAAAACATATATCAGACAATTGAAATTAAGGGTATAGAATATCCAGGACGATATTAGACAGTGGTCAAGAATCAAATTTGTATATCTAGCATGTTCATTAAATAGGATTTAGGACATCTTATATCGATCACTTATCTTGTCAACTGGTTGCTTGCTATCTGTATTTATTTTGTTTGTTTTTTTAATCAAGAGTGGCTGAAGATTATTCAGTTTACAAGGATGTTGTTTTGGATGTTTTATGGTCAGAAATCCATGTCTCAAAATAAATTATACCATTTAAAATCAATTTTGCTTGAGTGTCACTCTTTTTTGTAATGTTATAGAAAATGGAATTTCTGTGCGTACAATAATGCAGTGTGGTTGATAAATTATTTTGGCAGCATTTGTAGAGAAAACATTCTTTTTCTTTTGCCCTTGTACGAAAATGACAATATTTGTTATTTGTAGATGGAAAAAAGAATTATTAGACATTCCTGTTGTGATAAGTGTTTTGCATCAAAATAAATTGATACTGTGTAGATAAATTATGAAGGCTTGTCTTAATGTGCTGAAAATATGTTCTAACAACCATGTGATAAAATGAAAAACTGAACAAAATGTGTACTCAGATGAATGATTCTCTGTATGAATAATGGTGCAAATGGATTATCAAAGTGTGAAGTGATTTAAAACAAAGCATATTTGGGTTTTTATTGAATCTTAATTGTAGGCTCATGTATTATGTGAGCGAAGTTAAAAGAAAATTGGCCAACCAAATTTTTGGAGTCCAGTGTTGTAGGACATACATTATACCATAATTTATTTTTCACATAAAAGCTGCTGTTCATTTCTTCAGCATTAACATGTGTGCTTTCCTCATGTAGGAGAATATATAAAAAACTGGAGGCCAAGATACTTCCTTTTGAAGACAGATGGCTCATTCATAGGATATAAGGAGAAACCTCAAGATGTGGATTTACCTTATCCCCTTAACAACTTTTCAGTGGCAAGTAAGTTAATTACATTTGTGTACTCATTCTTATATTTTTGTTGTTTGTATGACCTTATACATTGAATGCCATATAATATATAATGAGAATATAAAATACTTGGTTTGTGTTTTATAGCAGCATAAAATTTCCTTATCACTGTTGGTAGTCTAAATGAATATTACTTAATATTCTGAAGTAAATTTTCATATGAATTTGAATCTTATAGTTGGGGAATAGATGTACTTAAAATAAGTGGGAGCAAAGACTTCTGAACTTAGGTATTAAATTTCTGATAAAATATTGGTGATCTCAACAAATTCATATCTTCATATACTTTTTTATTGACTATAATAGGAGAAACATTTTAAATTAGAAAATATAGAAATTTCATACATACATTCCTGTTTTCTCTTAATTTTCTAATCATTATCTCTTAAATTACTTATAATTTAAAAGTATTTGGAAAATGTTAGCCAGATTGTAAAGTGGCACAAAACCAAACTAAGGGATTATTTGCTCAGATAATCAAGCTATCAGCTCTTAAGACTGTTTGAATTTATTGATTAATCATTCAGAGTCTCTCTGTACTTATGTAATAATGAAGCATATTTTCACTTATCCTGTGTTAATTTTTTTAAATTAAAAACATTTAAAGGCTAAATTGTATTTAGTGAGTTATGAAAAAATAAGCATTGCAAGATCATCCTTATTGACATCAGTAGTGTATTTCCATATATTAGCTACATTTGGAAAAGAAATGAGAACTCTGAACTGTGGAACAAGAAAACAACACAAACCATTATCAGTATATAGAAACTCTCCCTCCCCATCCCCTCATTTTCTGGTTTTTTTTTTTTTTGTTATTTGTAAATTAACGGGTTTTTTTTTTTTGTTCACCTTAGATTAGATTGGAGATCTCTGAGATATATAAAGCTAAGGAAATGCTTATGAATCATGGATTCATTAAATAACTTGTATGGTGTAGTTGCCTTTTTCAAAAACTTTCTAAGTGTATTATTAGGATCTCACTGTGTATTTAAATCTTTTAAAAAACATTGATGCCAGATGGATGCGGCATTTTAAAAAATGACATCCTTCTCTCTTCTTATCAAAAATTTCCAAGACCTATTTTATTCAGTCATAGAATCATAAAATATAAGAGCTAGAGGGGAGTTTAGAGAACACCTATCAAGTCCACATCCTCCTTTTGCAGATGAGTAAACTAAGGTCCATTAATATGAAGGTACTAGCCACAGGGTACAGATAAGTAGCAATAGAGATATAAAACCTGGGTTTCCTGACTCCCAGTTCAGTGCTACTTATACTATAATGTGCCTCTATTCCAAAAATATAAACTTTTTCTCAGAAGAAAGTACTTCCTATCCCTGATAGTCAGAGAAATATTGTTTGTTTTATTTAATGACCTATATATTTTTTCTTAGATCTGTAGTTATTTGCTAATAATTCAAACATCTAAGAAATGCTTTCATGGTATAGTGGAAAGATACTGAACTTGAGTTAAAGGACTTGAATTTGAATTCTGGCTTTGCCGTGTTATTTGTTTGACCAAACAAGTCACCTAATCTCTCAGGGCCTCGATTTCTTTATCTGCAATATTAGGGGGTTAGAGTAAATGATCCTTTTAAGATCCCTTGCAGCCTTAGATCTATATTCCTTTGCTATATTATATTCAACCTGAATGCATTGTCTTAGTCTCTATATCTTAATGACACTTGCAATTGGTTTGTTTGAAACAATTTATAAAAATTTAGTAAGGCAGAACTCCTTTATCCTTTGATCAAAATGCAGCATTTTTTTGACCTTATGAAATTTCACACCCGAACAAGTTTTAAAGACATACTGTATGTCATAGTCTGCCAACATCTGTTCCAACACTTCCACTGGCAGAGTCTGAAATAAAATACTGCACTCTTGGGGAGAAATCCTTTTTAGTGACTGACAGTCAACCCATCCATGAAATAAATATTAGCCTACATCTGTAAGTCTTTCTATAACTGATATGTTGGAAGTAGCTAGCTCAACTGACTTGGTAAAGTGGTATGAATTCATTTTCTCTTTGTAAAATAATTCTTCAGTTTTTAGACATGTTATTACCATGAAATGGAAGCTAATCTAAGTATTCTACGTGGTTTGTCTACATGATTTTCAACTTTAATGCAAAATGATGTGTAGTACATGCTTTAATAATACAATTAAATTAATGAAGGATGAAATTACTCCATTGTACAAGAGACTTTTTTTAACAATGTCTTTTTCCATGCTAAGTCCTATTGCTATTCTTAGAAATAATTTTATTCTATCTTTCTGGATATTTGAGTATCATATTTCAAATATTCATTTTTATGAGGAGAGATTGATTTTATATTTAAAGAATGAAGTTTTTTTGAATTTAAGAAGAAAAAACACAATCACCTTCACTAATACACGCACAATTTATACCCCACACACCAGTAATCAACATAATAAGAGAGGGAAAAAAGAAGAAAAAAAAATGTGAAGAACAAAAGCCAAAGATAGGGTTTTCTTTCTTCCTTTCAAAGGACCAGTCATCCAATCATATTAGTAGTCCATATGGAGGGTGATGCCAAATCTTTGTAGTTCATAGTGGATCTCCTAATGGAAGATGGTGAAGATGTACCAGAGCAACACCAAGAACATTAAAGCTATAGCACAGATGGTGACCCTTCTGTTACAGTCACTGAGAGATTTCTTCTCCCAATGTGAGGTGCTAGTGATAACCAGGAATAGCTTCAGAACTTCAAAGTCAACACAGGGCTACTTTTGGCACAGTCAACAATTTATCATTGAATCAGGATCATCTGTAGTAAAGTAGCTAAGAGGTCATAAGCCTCTTACATGTAATCAGTTAAGTTGATACTGAAGTTCTCCCTGTACTGCTACCTACTCAACATTTCTTGCACAGTTGCCAAAGCCTTGCCCCCTCGAAGAGTCGTATCAGAGGAGTGATACAAAATCTTTGTCCCCTTAGAGGCCTCTGTGGATGAACTGTACCCTTCTTCCACAGGGGCTAAATAAGGACTCTGTAAGTACATATATGGGCAGCTAAGCGGCTCAGTGGATAGAATGCCAGACCTGGCATCAGGAAGACTCATCTTCTTGAGTTCAGATATGGCCTCAGACACTCAGTAGCTGTGTGAACCTGAGTAAGACACTTAACCCACTTTGCCTTGGTTTCCTCATCTGTAAAATGAACTGGAGAAGGAAATGGCAAACCATTCCAGCATCTTTGCCAAGAAAACTCCAAATGGGGACATAAAGAGTCAGACACAACTGAAACAACAACAACAAGTACATATATAAGCTATGCTGAATAAATGTGTAAGGGGCTAAGTAAGGTTGGTCTGTCACCTGCGTCCTTGGACTCAAAAGTACTACCACCTTAACTAAGGGATCCTCTTTATTTCAAGTAAATACACACCCACCATAGTCATAGAGTGATAGTTTGACCTCCTTTATTCTGTTAGAAAGTGAGACATATCCCAACAATACTACCTTTTGGTCACTCAAGTCTTTTCTGGGAATACATTGTGTGAACAATTCCAGAGGCAAAGAAGCCTACTAGTTGAGGGAGAAGCCAAGCTATTTCTCCATTGTACACAGAACTCTTGGAGGGGGTAAGCATTTTGGGGCCAAGGCATCTCTGTGCTGAGTTTGGAAACCTCTTGCCGTGAGATGAGAGAGTGACATTTTCAAGTTAGGGACAGGCTGAGGGTCTCAGATTAGGTGGGCACATGGCATAGACCAGCATAAGGAGGCCAAGTAGGGCAGGAATAGTTGCCTTGTCCTTGGTGGGGATCATATCATCTTGTTCCCAATACAATACCAATCTCTAAAATTACAAAGTTCCTGAGAGGGTTAGCCTGAACTATGTCCAAAACTTACCAGGTAATCCTCCTGGAGACTGGATCCCAGAAACCATCTGTAGTAAAGTAGCTAAGAGGTCATAAGCCTTTTACATGTAATCAATTAAGTTGATACTGAAGTTCTCCCTGTACTACCTACTCAGCATTTCTAGCACAGTTGCCAAAGCCTTGCCCCCTCTGATTTGTCACAGATACAGTTTCTGGGAGGTTGGAATCTAATTTTGTCAGTCAGATACATAACAATGCAACTCATGATTAGTAAGTGTTAATTAACCTCTTGCCCCAAGATGGGATAGTGTTATCTTGCTAGTTGGGGACAAGTTGAGGACTGTGTTGGCTTTGTCCATAGCTAGAGGTATCATTTGATTTTGTGCCCATCACAACAGTAATCTCTAAAATATTTGAAAGTTCCCAGAGGTCCCCTTTACAATTTGCACAGGAGTCCTCATCTACTTTCTGCTTCTTTATTAAAACTGCTTTTCCTAAAATATCAGTTTTCAAAAAATTTTTTTTTTTAAGTTAGAGGTAGGGTGCAGTGGTTTTGTAATTTCATTGCTTTAGGGAGAGGAAAATTCTTCTACCAATGCAAATCGGTACCTGCTCTGCAACTTATAGTCTTAATGAGTTACTTGGAACACTGAGAGGTTAAGTGATTTTCCCAGGGGCATATAACCAGAGGCAGGACATAAATATAAGTCTTCAATCATCAATCAATCAAGAAGTATTTATTAAGCACTTCTTTTATATACCTAGACACTGTGCCAGGTGATGTAGATACACAGATAAAAAATGAAACAGTATCTACTTTGAAGGAGCATATATCCTAGTTGGGGGAACATACATATATAAGTACATATATAAGCAAATACTTAATAAATGTATAAAGGTAGAATCTCATTCTTTATCCCACCCATTTAAAAACTTTGTTAAGTTAGAACACTTCTTATTTGTATTAATTAACCACAAGGGTCTGTACTACTTTTCCTCTTCATCTTCCTCCACTCAATCAAAGCTAAATCATAGTGTGAAAGACTTGTTCACATCCTAAGGAGTTGATATAAAAGGAAGGAGCTATATCAAATCCAGATAGAGATTCTCAGAGTTTGGATTACTGAGGTTGGAGCAAACATGACCTTCCAGATTGCTTTTGAAGAGGAAAAGTAGGACTGAACTTTGTCAGAGAAGGGAGATATCAAGGAGCACGAGCAGCTCTACAGGCTTCTTGGAGTAGATGATGCAGAATGAGGAAAGTCCTCAGAAAGGGTTAGCTCTTTTCCTCAGCTTCTCCCAGTGCTTGTCTATAGACAAACTATAGACTATAATTTGCTGTTTCATTACCTAGATGTTTCTAGTAAACTAAATTTGCTTCAACCACAGAGAGGCCAGGGGTTAACAGAGATAGATATAAATGTAAAGTTAAGCAGAAAGTCTAAATGTTAGGAATTTTAACTGGGAGTTCTGAGTGAGTAAGACTGAACTCAGAACTTTTGTTTAAAATAAACTTCTGAAAGCTGATTGGGAGGGAACCAAGTGCACCTTAAGGACATTATATTGCCTTTCAGGCTTACAATGAATTCATTATTTTAAAGGGGGATTAAAATATGAAGAATAAATAGTAGATAGTTAAAATCATTCTAAGATTTTAGTTTTAGGATACAAGCAACTGGGAAGATTAGGAAAGGCTTCATATAGAGGGTAAGGTGTAAGTGTGTGAAGAAAGAGAGGAATCTGTGGAGCAAAACTAAGCAGGGTTTGCATTTTAGGAATGAGGGATGACAAATGCAAAGACAGGAGGTGGAATGACATGTATGAGGAACAGAGAGAAGGCTGATTTGGATGATTGCAGAGTGTAGGAGAACTAATGTATACTGAGTCTAGAAAGATAGGTGGAGACAGAGTTCTAAAAGGAATTAAAAACTAAGCAGGGGAGTTTATATTTTATCTTAGAAACAGTAGGGAGCAACTAGATTTTATTATGTAGGAGTGGAACATGGTCAGTTCTATACTTAAGGAATATTAGTTCTTTTAAAGAATTTCCTCTTCCAGCTTCCTGGATGATCTCCCAGCTGGAATGTGGAGAACCTCCATTACAAAGAGGAGTAGCCATCCCTATCACCTCAGGCCTTCCATCTTCTGCTGTGCAATTTCCTGCCTAATCTTCAGTCTTCAGAGGGAAGAGGAGTAGTGAAATGGGGCCTCCCATCTGACCATTTGCCTTCCATCTCATGTTCTAAGGGCTTTTTAAACTTTTTCCAATCCCAACGCCTTCAGTGCTTCTTAAATTTGGGTTGTAACCCACATCCAGCCTCCTCTAAGAAGAGTGGTGCCTTCTACTCGATGAACATTCTCACCTGTCATACTCTACACATGACAATGGTTCTTTACCATTGTAGGTCATTATCGTAACTCCATTTCCCATTGCCTACCATCTCATTACTTATTCCTGTCCCCCCTAACCTTCCCATTCTAAAGTTCCAACCAAATGCCACTCGTTCCTTCCCCTGTGCCCAAGCAACAAACTTCCCTTCATCCTAAATCTTTTCATCTCCCATGTCTTCCATCTTTTAGTTCTTACTGAAATGTGGCTCTCCACAGTGACACAGCCTTACTGGCCACCCTTTCTAGCACTAGCTGCATATTTGTTTATTTGCCTCAGCTCACTGGTCAAGGGAAAGGAGTTGAACTATTCCTTGTTCCCCATTGCTACCTCCAGATTTTCCCCCTATCCATGTCATTCACTAATCTCTTCTCCTTTGAGGTTCATGCCATTTGTATCTCTCACTGAATCAGAATTCTGGTAGCTGTTGTCTACAGACTTGCAAGTCACTCCCCTTCCTTCCTCCACAATGATTTCAGTACGTGACTCAAAATTTTTCTATTATTCCTAACTCCTGCCCTTATATTTAGGGACTTTAACATACATATTGACTCTTTCTCAAACATCCTTATCATTCAGTTCCTTAACCTATTCACTTCTCATTACCCACTCTTCCACACCACCTCAGCTATACAGTTTGGCATTCAAAGAGTTTTATAACCCAGTGCTCCCCTACCTTTCCAGTCATACATGTTCTAGTCCAAGGAATGTAATCTTACACCTAATTCTCCACCGTGTAGTCTTTGATGCAATCACATTGGCCTTCTCAGAGTTCCAAGAACAAGACACTCCATCTCTCAGTTGCTGGTATTTTCTCTTGCTGTCCCATATACTTTTTCTTCCTCTTCATCTTTGCCTCTTGGTTACCTTGGTTACTTCCCAGTTAAAATCCCATCTTCTTCAGGAAGCTTTTCCCAGCCTGTGGATGACTTGCTCCGAATTTAGCTAGACTTTACCTTATACAGCAGGTATAAGTCCATCAATCTTTGTTTCTACCATCTTTTTTTTTAAATTAATTAATTAATTTTTAGTTTTCAACATTCATTTCTACAAAATTTTGAGTTTCAGATTTTCTCCCCATCTCTCCCCTCCCCCCATGCCAAGTCGGCGTGCATTCTGAATATTCCTTCCCCTAATCTGCCCTGCCTTCTATCACCACCCCTTCTCTTATTCCCTTCCCCTTCTATTTTCCTGTAGGGCAGGATAGATTTCTATACCCCAATCCCTGTATATCTTATTTCCAAGTTGCATGTAAAAGCAATTTTTAACATTTGTTTTTAAAACTTTGGGTTCCATATTCTCTCCCTTCCTCCCTGTCCACCCACCCTCATTGAGAAAGCGAGCAACTTAATACAGGTTATACATTGTAGTCATGCAAAATACCTCCATAATAGACATGTTATGAAAAACTAACTATATTTCCTTTCATCCTATCCCACCCTCCATTTATTCTATTCTCTCCTTTGACCCTGTCCCTCTTCAAAAGTGTTTGCTTGTGATTATTCTCTCCCACTCTGCCATTATTTCTTGAAGTTACTTCCTCACCCCTCACTTCTTTCCATTCACATAGCCAGCACCCTAGTTCACACCCTCACCTGGATTATTACAACAGTCTTTTATCTGGTCTTCCTTCTTTGAGTTTTCCTACTACAATCCATCCTCCATGTAGCTAATATGATTTTTTTTTTAAAGCGTTCATTTAAAAACATTTTTTGAGTTCCAAATTCTTTTCCTCTTACCAGCCTCTCCCCATCCATTGAAAGGCAAGTAGTATGATAACTATCATACAGGTGATGTCATATAAAACATTTCCATATTAATAACTGATATGATCAGTGCAAATCTGACCATGTCTCTCCCCTATTTAATAAACTCCAGGGCTCTCTGTTGTTTATTGGATCAAAGAGAAATTCTTCTTTTTGGTATTTAAGGCCCTTCACAAGTTGACCTCAATCTATCTTTTTAGTCTTAGTTCTCTTTGAAGGCTTAGTTTTCTCCAAGGCCCAAGTGCCACTTTATATATGAAGCCTTACCTCTCCCTTCCCCCCAATTATTTTGTGTCTTTTATATACATACTTATACTTGTACATATATTCTCCTCAGGTAACCTTCTAAAGAGCAGGGACTCTTTCACTTTGTCGTTGTATCCTTAGGGCGTACTGTAGTAGGCTGTTAAAAGAGCTTGACCATTGAACTCTACTTAGTGTTCTGTTCTAGCTCTGTAGCACCTTATAGAACTTATACTCCACTGGCATAGTACTGGGGAACCCTGCACTACCTCTGTGCGAAGAAGAGGCACTGGCTAGGGTTGCACTAGAGGATATTGCTAGTAATTTCATATAATTTGACAAATATTAAATAAGGACCAACTCCACAGGGAGAACATAGGCCTATATCTCAAGAGGCTTGGAGATTTCAGAGGAAATGAAGAGTAATCCTTATAAATAGGGAATAGTACATAATCAAGCAGAGAGGGCTGGTGAAAAAATGAAAAACAGAAGGAGAAAAGAGAGGTTGCCTGTTTCAAAGTTTTATGGAGTACATTGCTCCTTTATTATAATAATGTTTCTGAACTATAATAAGGTCTTTCATTACAAGTTCAGCCTTTCTCATTCATTTGTTTTGTGCCTTGCTTCCTCTTTTACTAATTGCCTGCACAATAGCTTTTCAGCTAGGAAGTTTGTGTCATTTTTGACCAATTTGTTATTGTCTTTCTCTTTTCCCTGAATGCCCTAGAATCTATTACTATGGGTGTATTTTTAGAATTTAAAAAAAAGTGGCAGAGCTTATTGAGAGATGCCAGAACAGTTCATAGGATTTGAATCACCCGACTACCGTTAATCATTTCTTGTGAAAAGTTATCAATTAAAGTTTTCATTTGTGGAATGTGTTCCTGTTTGGTTTATTAAGAATTAAATATCCGAAGTAGACTATTGACAATCCTATGTTAAAAAAGTATTTTTCACCATTTCTTTAAGTTCATCAGTACATCTCCTAGTGGTCTTAGTTATATTCTTTTCCTTAGTTCTACATGTGGATTTTAAAGAATACAGATAAATTATATTGTTAGACAGTTAGCAAGGTTAGCAGGAACCTATGGAACTCAAAGGAGAATTCCTTTGTAAAAAATCCAGGTAGCTATCAAAACTTACATAGCCCATTTCATAATTGCCCAACAGACATTCCTTATTTCCTGCTTGACTTCAAGATTTCTTTTGGTCATGCGATACCAAATACCAAATATCTACCTCTCTATACATTGTTACTTTCTATAAAGAGATCACGAACCTCTGTCATACCATAACAATTTATCCAACATAACTTCCTCATCGTTAGTGGTTCATTTTAATAAAAATTCAATTTAGCTTTTAATGGTAATATAAACAAGGCATAAATTGTTAATTTAAGGAGGCAAAGTTTATTGTTCAATATTATGAAAGTCACTATATCCAACTTAAGTGCCTCAGTGTTGTGTCGAGGTGACTTTGGACCTGGAATGCAATGTCAGTGTATGCCAATCTCAGGTAGACCCTATGAAGCTTAAAAGGGTTTCAAGCATGGACTCAGTGACGGGTCCTCACTGGCAACTAGCATAGCTTTGTCAGATGGATTCATCACCAGATGGGTTACATGGTGATGCATTTTTCAATCACAGGACTCTCAAAAATTATCTAGTAAGTCACAGGAAATCGTAGTCTACATCAGTAGAGGAAGTACTTATACCAGTTTGATACTCATTTCCCTATAGATAGCTTTGATTTCTTTGTCTGAAAACTGCCTGTTCATTTCCTTTGACCATTCTTCAATTGGGGAATTAGAATTTCCAAAACAAAAATTCTTGTTTCTTATAAGTTTGACTCAGTTCTCTACATATTTGTGAAATGAAGCCTCAGTTTTCTGTTTTCCTTCTAATCTTGGCCTCATTGGTTTTGTTTGTGCCAAAGCCTTTCATTTAATGCAAAGAAATTATCTATTTTCTAGCCCACAGTCCTCTATCATATTTGGTCATTTTTTCTTCCCTTATTCATAGATCTGAGAGATGAAATATTCTGTACTTCCCTAATTTGCTTATGGTGTCACCATTTATGTCCAAATCATGTATCCATTTTGATACTGTCTTGGTAAACTGTGTGAGATATTGGTCTATACCTAGTTTCTGCCAAATTGTTTTCCAGTTTTCCCAGTAATTTTTGTCAAATAATGAGTTCTTGTTCCAAAAGCTTAGATCTTTGGGTTTATCAAATACTAGGTTACTATTGTCATTTACTACTGTGTGTTATGTACCTAATCTATTCCATTGATTCACCACCCTATGTCTTGGCCAATAACAGATTGTTTTGATGATCACCACTTTGTAATACAGTTTGAGATCTGGTACTGGTAGGCCACCTTTGTTCATATCTATATATATATGTTTTATCTATTCTCTTGATATTCTTGACCTTTTGTTCTTCCAGATGAATTTTGTTACTATTTTTTTCTAGCTCTATAAAATAATTTTTTTTGGCACTTTGATTGGTATGGCACTAAATAAGAAAATTAATTTAGTTAGAATTGCCACTTTAATTATATTGGCTCAGCCTGTCCATAAGCAATTAATATTTTTCTAATTGTTAGAGCTGAATGTATTTGTTTGAAGTGTTTTGTAATTGTGTTCATGTAGTTCCTGGGTTTGTCTTGGCAGTTAGACTCCCAAGTATTTTATATTGTCTACAGTTATTTTAAATGGAATTTCTCTTTCTGTCTCTTGCTGTTGGCCTTTGTTGGTCATATAAAGGAACACTGATGATTTATGTGGGTTTCTTTTATATCCTGCATCTTTGCTGAGGTTGTTAACTATTTCAATTCGTATTTTAATTTATTCTCTAGGATTCTCCAGGTATATCATCATATTCTCTACAAAGAATGCTAGTTTTGTTTCCTTATTGCCTATTCAAATTCCTTCAATTTCTTCTCTTATTGCTATAGCTAGTATTTTTAGTACAGTATTGAATAATGGTGGTGATAATGGGCATCCTTACTTCACTGCTGATCTTATTTGGAAAGCTTCTAGCTTATCACCATTACAGTTAGTATTTGTGGATGGTTTTCAATAGATACTACTTATCATTTTAAGGAAAACTCCATTGATTTTTATGCTTTCTTATGTTTTTAATAGGAAAGAGTGTTATATTCTGTGAAAACTTTTTCTGCATATATTCAGATAATCATATGATTTTTGTTGGTTTTGTTATTGATATAGTCAATTATGCTGATTATTTTCTTCATACTGAATCAGTCCTGCATTTCTGGCATAAATCCCACTTGTTCATAGTTCATGATCTTTTTTGATAGGTTACTGTAATCTCCTTGTTAGTATTTTATTTAAATTTTTTTGCATCAGCATTCATTAGGGAAATCGGTCTGTAGTTTGTTTCCTAGTTTTCCTCTTCATGGTTTAGATATGAGCACCACATTTGTATTGTAAAAGGAATTTGGTGTGAGATTCCTTCTTTGTTTCTTTTTCCAAATAACTTATATAGTGTTATAATTAATTGTTCTTTCAATGTTTGGTAGAATTTACTTGTGAATCCATCTGATCCTTGGGATTTTTTTCTTAGGGAGCTCATTGGTGGCCTATTCAATTTCTTTTTCTAAGATGGGGTTATTTAAGTATTCAATTTCCTCTTCTTTTAATCTCTGTAATTTATGATTTTATAAGTATTCATTCATTTCACTTTAAAATTGTTAGATTTATTGGCATATATTTAGGCAAAATAACTTCTAATAATTTCTCAAATTTCTGCATTAGTGGTGAGTTCATCCTTTTCATTTTTGATACTGGTAATTTGGTTTTCTTTTCTTTTTTTTAAATCAAGTTAACCAATGGTTTATCTTTTATTGTTTTTTTTTTCCCTCCATAAAATCAGCTGCTGGTTTTATTTATTAGTTCAATGTTTTTCTTTTCTTTTTTTTTTTCATGAGGCAATCGGGTTAAGTGACTTGCCCAAGGTCACACAGCTAGTATGTGTCAAGTGTTAGGTCTGAGGCCAGATTTGAACTCAGGTCCTCCTGACTTCAGGGCCGATGCTCTATCCACTTCGCCACCTAGCTGCCCCCTCAATGTTTTTCTTGCTTTCAATATTATTAATCTCTTCTTTAGTTTTCAGGATTTCTAATTTGTTGTTCAATTGTTTTAATTTGTTCTTTTCTGCTTTTTCTTTTTTTTTGGTCCGTTTCATGCCCAATTCATTTATCTGCTCTTCCTCCATTTTATTGATGTAAGTATTTAGGGATATAAATTTTCCCCTAAGTACTGCTTTGGCTGTATCCTATAAATACTGATATGTTATCCCATTTTTGTCATTCTCTTTAATGAAATTATTGATTATATCTGTGATTTGTTCTTTGATCCACTCTAGGATTAGATTATTTTATTTCCAATTAATTTTTAATCTATTTTCCATGGTCCTTTATTGTATGTAATTTTTATTGAGTTATTATCTGAGAAGGATGCATTTAATATTTCAGCTTTTCTGCATTTGGTCATGAGGTTCTATGCCATAATACATGATCAGTTTTTGTCAAGATGCCATGTGAAGAAGCTGAGAAAAAGATATACTACTTTCTTTTACCATTTAGTTTTCTCCAGAGATCTTATCATATCTAACTTTTCTGAAATTCTGTTAATTTCCTTAAATTCTTTTTTGTTTAGTTTTTTGGTTAGATTTATTTAGTTCTGAGAGGGGAAAGTTGAGGTCACCCAGTAGTATACTTTCACGTTCTATTCTAACTCATTTAACTTTTCCTTTAAGAATTTAGATTCTGTGTGTGTGTGTGTGTGTGTGTGTGTGTGTGTATTAGATTTATGCTTGCTTTTGTTTTGTCTAAGACCATGATTGCTACCCCTGCTTTTTTTTTCTTTACTTCAGTTGAAGCACAATAGATTGTGCTCTAGTCCCATATTTTTACTCTGTTCGTGTCTCTCAGTTTCAAGTATACTTCTTACAAACAACTTATTGTTGGATTCTAGTTTTTAATCCATTCTGCTATCTGCTTCTGTTTTATGGGTGACTTCATCTAATTTGCATTCACAGTTATGATTATAGTATGATTATATTATTCACAGTTAAGAAACTGTGTATTTCGCTCTCTGATATTGTCCTCAATTTAGCCTTTTCTCATACTTTTTTTAAACTCTCTATCCTCAAAGTCTGTTTTGCTTCTGACCCTTGCCTCCCTTAATCCACCATTCCTTTTATCTGCCTTCCCCCTTTTCTTATCACTTTCCTTTCCTTTTTCCCTGTGGGGTAAGATAGGTTTTTACACTCACCTAAGTGTGTATGTTATTCCCTCTTTGACCGAATTCCATTTAGACTAAAGTTCAAGTTTTGTCTGCCACCTTCCATCTTCCCCTCCACTGTAAAAGCTCTTCTTTTCATGCTTTTATGTGAGATAATTTTCCTCATTCTACCTCTCCCTTCCCCCCTTCTCCCAGTGGATACCTCTTTCTCACACCTTAATTTTATTTTTTGGAAATCATTCCATCATAATCAACTCACACCCATGCCCTCTATCTATAAATACTCCTAACTGCCCTAATAATAATAAAACTTTTAGGAATTATGAATATCATCTTCCTATATGAGAATGCAAACAGTTTAACCTTGTTGAATCCTTTATGATTTCTCTTTCATGTTTCCTTTTTTCTGCTTCTGTTGAGTCTTCTGTTTGAATGTCAAATTTTTCTATTCAGAACTGGTCTTTTAATCAGGAATGCTTGAAAGTCCTCTATTTCATTAAATATCCATTTCCCCCTTTTTCCACTGAAGGATTATAATCAGTTTTGCTGGGTAGATGATTCTTGGTGGTAATCTTAGCTCCTTTGCCCTCCAGAATATCATATCCTAAGCCTTCCATTCCTTTAATGTAGAAGCTATTAAATTTAAGTTATCTTGACTGTGGCTCTATGATATTTGAATTATTTCTTTCTAGCTGTTTGCAATATTTTCTCCTTGACCTGTGAGCTCTGAAATTTGGCTATAATATTCCTGGAAGTTTTAATTTTGGGATCTTTTTCAGGAAGGGATTGGTGAATTCTTTCAACTTCCACTCTACCCTTTGGTTCTAGGATATCAGGGCAGTTTTCCTTGATAATTTCTTGAAAGATGCTCTCTAGGCTCTTTTTTTGTTGTTTATGGTAGTGCAATAATTATTAAGTTATCTCTTCTCAATCTGCTTTCCAGTCAGTTGTTTTTCCAATATTTCACATTTTTTCTATTTTTTTCACTCTTTTGATTTTGTTTTGTTGTTTCTTGATGTCTTGTAGAGTCATCAGTTTCCAGATTCCAATTTTTGTGAAATTATTTTCTAACATCAATTTTTTTTGGAGGGGGGGAACGCTAGACAATGGGGTTAAGTGACTTGCCCAAGGTCACACAGCTAGTAAGTGTTAAGTGTCTGAGGTCAGATTTGAACTCAGGTCCTCCTAACTCCAAGGCCGGTGCTCTATGTACTGCACCACCTAGCTGCCCCTGGAATTATTTTCCTAAGTGAACTTCTGTATCTTTTTTCTATTTGGCTAATTCTACTTTGTAAGGAGTTCTTTTCTTCAGTGGATTTTTGTACATCTTTTTCCATGTGGCCAGTTCTGCTTGTTTTTTGGTTTTTGTATTGTTTTTGTTTTTGTTTTGTGAGGCAGTTGGGGTTAAGTGACTTGCCCAGGGTCACACAGCTAGTTAAGTGTCAACTGTTTGGTCTGAGGCCGGATTTGAACTCAGGTCCTCCTGACTTCAGGGCCGGATGCTCTATCCACTGCGCCACCTAACTGCCCCCCCTTTTCTTTTGTCTCGGAAATGGGGTTAAGTGACTTGCCCAGGGTCCCACAGCTGGTAAGTGTCAAGTATCTAAAGCTGGATTTGAACTCAGGACCTCCTGACTCCAGGGCTGGTGCTCTATCTACTGTGCCACCTAACTGCCTCACCAATTCTGCTTTTTAAGGAGTTTTCTTCAGTAGATTTTTATGCCTCTTTTACCATTTGGCCAGTTTCATTTTTTTAAGGTGTTACTTTTTTCATTATTTTTTTGTGTTTCTTTTCCCAATCTGTTGATTCTCTTTTCATAATTTTTTTTTGCATCACTCTCATTTCTTTTCCCAATTTTTCCTTTACCTCTCTTATTTGATTTTTAAAATCTTTTTTGAGGTCTCTCAGGAACTTTTTGGGGGAACTTGTTTTCATTTCACATTTTTCTTTGAGGTTTTGCAGTAGCTGTTTTGACTTCATTGTCTTTTTCTGAGTTTGTGTCTTGATTTTCCCTGTCACCATAGTAACTTTCTTTGATCAGGTTCTTTTTTATTGTTGTTGTTGTTCGCTCATTTTCCCAATCTATTTCTTTACTTTTAACTTTATGTCAAAGTTGGGCTCTGCTCTTGCTGTCAGAGCTATTTCTCGGGATCTGTATGTTTTTGGTTCTTCCAAGGCATTGTGATCTAAGGAGAGGTGTGGTCACTACTCTCCTGGCCTACATTCTGGTCTGTGAGTAATCACAACTCTTCTTCTCTGCCCTGGCACTGTGACCAGGGTCCTTGCTCCCCTGTGGCCACAAGTGTTATTGCTTCTTATGTACCTGAAAATGTAACTCAGGCCCCTATCTTCCTGTGGCCACAGGCACTAGTACCTCTTTCTGCCTTGGACCTGAGACCAGAGCCCTGCCTCCCTTGTGAGCAATTACAAGCACCCTAGAACTGTGATTAGGTTCTCTGCTTGCAAGTACCAGTACACTACTATTCTTTGGAACTGTGTTAAGGGCAATACAACAGAGTCCTGTACCCAGTACTAGCAAATAGTCCCCTGTAATAGCCTTCTGACCAGTTGTCCTACCACTTTACTGTCTGTGGGCTAAGAACTCCCACAGTTTCTGCCACCACTGACACAGCTGCCTTCTAATCTTCTATTGGATTCCCTGGCCACAGCCTGGGCTTCTCTGTGCTTCAGGCCACCACCACTCCAGTGAGACAGACCTTTCCTGACCTTTCCTGCCCACCTCCTAAGTTGTCTTGGGCTGGAAAATTGTTTCACCCTAGCCTTTTGTTGGTTTTGCTGCTCTAGAATTCCATTTGAAGCATTATTTTAAAGTTGTTTGGAGGGGAATTTGGAGGAGCTCAGGTGTGTTCCTGCCTTTACTCTGCCATCTTGGCTCCACTCTGGTTTATTCATTTTTCTAACCTATTTTCTGAATTTAGACCAGGATCTTCATACTTCTGGAGGGAAGGTCTAGACTAGCCCTGCTACCATTTTTTTGAAGTGTTGTGTTATTCCAGGATGTTGAGGACACCTCAGATTGAGAAACTACAAGCTTTCAGTGCTCCCAAAATAGACTGATCCAGGATAAAGTCTTGATTACTCCCTCCTCATCTCCCCCACCCCCCAAGCTCTGCATTCCTAATCTGGGTTTAGGTTTGAGCTATGGTAGATTGCTGTAGGGAGAAGCCATTATCATTTAGGTATAAAGCTCTGCTGGTTTGCAGTGACAGAACTGCAGGCTCCCCTTTGATCTGGGATTTCTCTTCTGGTTATTCTTCCACAGACCAAGATTCATGCCAAAATTGAAACCCTACTCTGCTCTGCAGCATCCAAGCCACATTGATTTTGCTTACTTTTGAACTTACGTCTTTTCCATTACACAGCCTATAGGGAGTGCCACCACTCCTTATTCTATAATGCCACCCCTGCCTATGGATCACCTTCTCAGTCTGCCTTGAATCTGTGACCCACATCTGGGAAGTGAGTGAAAAAGGTGACAGTTTTTGGTACCTGTTCTGATGCTGTTATGGGTTTGGGACCTTTTCTTCCTCTGGTGTGTAGTCTCTGCCTGGGTTAGAGTATTTCTGGGTATACTCTTGGCAGACCCTATGCTCACTCTCTGTGCTGACTTGGGCTTGAAAAATGATTCACTGTGACTTTTGGATTTTCTAATCAGGATTTGGTATGTTATGTTTTCTATATCTTTCTGCAGTAGTATTGGGATGGGAAGTTTGCTGTGCTTCATCTTGCTGCTCTACTTTTTGGTACCATTGAAAATGGAAGTCTCAATAAGTTAAAAATCTATATTTGAAATGAAATAAATATTTTGAATTGAAGTTTTCATGGAGAGAAACAAAGGTTTAGATACCTCTTTTTTGATACTTGTCACCCTCTCTCAACTTGTGAGAAGAGGAAAGTCTTTGAGAGAGAGAAAAAGAGATACTACCAACAATTTCTCTTTTTTTAGCCTTATTGAGATAGGAAAAATGAAGGTTGTGTCCTATTAAGAAGCCAGCTTGCCAGTGAAGTTAGCTTGTCTTTATTAATTTTTGTCTAAATGATCATGATTAGCTGTTTATATAATCATTTAATCTTTTTTCCTCCTTTAGCTGTAGAGACCCAGGCTTCTAGTTTACCATTTTCCAGTGTGGTAAAAATCTTGTTCTTTAAGTTAACCTTCATCTATTATTTTCATTAGGGGAAAGAAGAGAGAAGTTCTTGCTATGATAGGTCTACTGTGCTAAATATGGGGATACGAATGCCAAAAAATAATTCCTATTTGCTTTATATTATAATTGTGTGGAACACTTAATACTAGTGGACCCTTAATTAAATCAAAATTAAGACCTGAATATATTCCTTTATAGCATCTTTTGAGAGTAAGCTAAAACTGATGGCAGTTTTGGTTCCCTTTTATACTGGTAATGAATCATATTTTCTTTCAGACTCTTTCATTGTCTCATGATTTGTTTATTCTCCTAAGTGGATTTTCGTAAGATTTGAAGCCAGGAAGATCATTTAAAGTAACCTTTTCATTTTAGTCAGTCAATAAACAATCTGTCAAGAAACATTTATTAAATACCTATTATATACCAGCCACTGTGCCCAGTCCTGAGAATACAAAGAAAGGCAAAACAATCCATGCTCTTAAGGACCTAATAGTCTAATTGGGGAGATAAAGGGTAAACAGGACAAGCTGTAGCACCAATGTAAAAACAAGCTACATACAGGATTAATTTGGAAATAATCAAGAGAGAAAATGTGCTAGAATCATGGGGGATCAGGAAAGGCTTACTATAGAAGGTGGGGTTTTAGCTGGGAATTTCAGGAAACCAGAGAAGCTAAGAGGTGAATATGAAGTAAGAACAATTGTATTTGGGAATTGGGATTTGGGAAACATAGTGTTTTGGGTAAGTAACCATAGAGTCAGATTGTCTTAGACTGGAAATTTGTTTCACTCTTTTTGTGGTTTCTGCTACTCTAGAATTTTTTTAGAGCCTTTTTTTTTTTTTTTTTTTTTTGGCAAGGCACTTTGGGTTAAGTGACTTGCCCAGGATTGTCATACAGCCAGTAAGTGTCAAGTGTCTGAGGCTGGATTCGAACTCAAGTCCTCCTGACTCCATCTACAATACCACCTACCTGCCCCTGTAGTCATTTTTTAAAAGGCATTTGGATGAGTTTTGGGGGAGAGCTCAGGCAAGTCCCTGTCTTTACTGTGCCATTTTGGCACCCCTCCTCATTGTTTTTATGGAGACAACATGCTATAGTAGATAGAAAGAATTCTGCACTTTCACTTAGGAATACCTGGGTCAAAATCTTTTCTGACAGTTAATAGCCATTTATATCCTTTGTTTATAGGGTTGATGTGAGTCTCAGTAATGATAGTGTAAAGTGCTTTGCAGAGCTTTAAACAGTTATAATTTTTTGTTTGTGTACATTAGTTTTATACTTCTGTTGTATTTATCTTTGCATTATGTTATAATTTCTATAGATAGCTTTAATACATTTTCCTAGTAAAAAATTGAGATATTACATATTTTAAAATAAATTTGATTATGCATTAAGTCAACCAATTGGTCTTCTTGATACTCTTAAACTTATGCCAAATAAGCTAATCTGATGCTTAAAATAAATCACTATGAGAAGGGGAAAGAATTTCATTAACTAGAACTCTCTTTCAAATGTCATAAATATGTATTCAGTTAACCAAAATAAAATCTTTTTAAAAAGTTTTGTTGAATTCATTTAATGCTACTCATTCAATATAATTTTCAAGAGCCCAATTTACATCAGAATAGAAAGGCACCAACAGAAAAGTTCTTAACCTTTGTTGTGCTATGGACCCCCAACCCAGGCCTTTGGCAGTCTGGTGAAATTCTATAGACCTCTTTTCAGAATGATGTTTTTAAATGCCTAAAGTAAAATGCATAGAATTACAGAGGCAATCATTTATATTGAAATTTAATGATGAAAATGTTAAAAAAAAAAATTCACAGACCTGAAGTATGAACCCTTGCATTAGATGAAAATAATAGAGGAAGTTATAGTTAAGTATTATAACCATAGGCCTTGCCTTTGCTATGTGAAGTCTAATGATAGGAAAATGTTTATAGTCTTTGGACTTTAAAAGGTTTTCCCTTATATTCTATGACCAAAAAATTGTGCAGGAGCAGATGTCTCCCATGCAGAGTCAGTTTGTCGTATTTGAAATCTTTCAACATAAATCACACTTATAAATAGTTTTTAACTATTAGTAGGTGATTAGATGCTAGGCAATGTCATTTCTATATATTTTATTTTCACTTATTTTGTAAGTTGTTACAAATAAACTCATTCCTATCGTCTAACCCCATGGGACATTTATATACATATACATATAAATATATATATATATATACACATAATACATGTGCACACATATACATGTACTTATAATTTCTTTCCATTAATAATTAAATCTCCTATGTATATATTGAATATTTTCTTATAAGGGACAAAAATATAATTTTCCTAGAAATTTAAAACAAGCGAGAAGCGTAAATAATTTTCCATGAAAATATGTTGAAGTTTTATTATATTCTTATGAGACAGGTTTTGGTACATAGTGATTTGACAGAATTTGACAGTTTTGAGAAATACTTATGCTGAGAACAGGAACAACATCTTTGTTTATAGTCCATTTTTAAATTTAAGGCTTTTGTTTCTCGTGACCAAAATTACTTTCAAAATGAAAATTTGCTGTGGAAAATTTATATTAATATGTGAAAAACTGAAACTTAAATCTTCCCTCATTGCCCAGAATGTCTAGTGGGATACTAAGGCAATAGGTTTAGGATTTTCAAAATTTAAAAATTTGGAATGTGAACAGACTATATAAAATTATATATCTCCTAAAATGGTATTTAATGTCACTAAACTGTTCCTGTTCCCTTTATTGACATAATTTATCTGTATGTGGAATGCAGAGTGTACTCATTCTCTTTACTCTGGAGCCATATCAAACTCAGCACATCCAAAAGGAATCCATTATCATTTCCCCAAACCCACCTGTCTTCCAAACTTCTCTATTTCTGTCAAAGGCAGCAACATTCTTCCAGTCTCCCAGGTTTGTTATTTTGTCAAACTCCTCAATTCCTCATTCTCCCTTATTCTGTGTATCCAGTCAGTTGTGAGATCTTGCCGTTCTACCTGCATAGCGTCTTTTGCATCCGACCACTTTTCTTTACTCACACACCTTACCCCTTAATTCAGGCTCTCTTCACCTATTGTCAAAGTTGTTGCAACAGCCTCCTTGTCCCCCAAAGCTCTGATCTAGCCATCTTCTCTTCTCCTAAGCTCTTTCATTTGGTGACCTCCTCAGCTCTCATGCGTTCAATTATTTGTCTAGCCCTAACCTCTCTTTGCACCTCCAGTCTCACGTTTCTGATTTCCATCGGATGTCTCTAACTGAATGCCTCATAGATATCTTAAAATTCAGAATGTCCAAAATTGAACTGATTATCTTTCTTTTCTATACTCTCCCCTCTTCAGAACTTCCCTACTACCTGGCTCATAACCTGAGTATTATCTTCAACTCCTCATTCTCTCCCACATCCTATATTCAATCAGTTGCCAAGTATAGTTGATTTTTACCTTCATATCATCTCTTGCATATGCCCCCCTTTCTTTTCTGACACTTCCACCATCCTGATGGTGGCACTCAACATCTCTTGCCTGGACTATTGCAACTACTGGTTGATCTGCTGCCTCCATTTAGCTGTCAAATTTTATTTTATAAAAGCTTGTCTGACTATGTCATCTCCTTATTTAGTCAACTTCAGTGGTTCCCGGAGCAGCTAGTTGGTACAGTGGATAGAGTGCAAGGCCTGGGTCAGGCCTCAGACATTTACTGGCTGTGTGACCCTGGGCAAGTCACTTAACCCCGTGTTTGCCTTCATTTTCTCATTTGTAAAACAAGCTGGAGAAGAAAATTCAAACTACTCCAGTATCTTTTCCAAGAAAACCCCAAAGAGTCAAACATGAACTATAACAACAAATAGCTCCTCATTGTTTCCAGAATCAAATTAAAAATCCTTATTGGCTTATACAACCGTCCATAACCTAGTCACCATGCCTCTTACCTTTCCAGTCCTTTTATACCTTAAACCAGGGGTGGGAACCTGTGACCTTGAGGCCACATGTGACTTTCTAGATCCTTGGGTGAGGCCTTTTGACTGAGTCCAAGTTTTACAGAATAAATCTTTTTATTAAGGGGATTTGTTCTGTGAAGTTTGAATTTAGTCAAAGGTCCACACTTGAAGACCTGGAGGGCCTTCATGTGGCCTCAAGGCCCTAGGTTCCCCACCCCTGCCTTAAACCCTCCCTCCTTCTTTTCTACTCCAGTCACTCTCCCCAACCCCTTATCCATTGAAGCTGGCCTACTTGCTATTCTTTGCACAAGATACTCCATCTTCTGATTGAGCATTTTCACTGGCTATCCATCATGCCTGGATTGTTCTTCCTCACTATCTCTGCCTCTTGACTTTCTTCAAGTCTCAACCTTCCCTCTGTTGATTATCTCCAATTTTTCCTGTGTATATCTTGTTAATATAGTTATTTACATGTAATCTCTTCCATTGGATTGTAAACTCCTTAAGAAAATGGCTGTCTTTTGCCATTCTTTGTGTCTCATGTTTAGCACAATGTCTGGCATATAGTAGATGTTTAATAAATACTGACTGACTGACTGACCTCCTAATTGGTCTTATGGGCTCAAGTTTTTCCCCACTTCAGTCCATCTTCCTGTACTTTTTTTCCCCAGTGATTTTTCTTGAAAGTGCAGATCCAGCCACATCATTTCCCTACTCAGTCAATTCTAGTGGCTCCTTTTTGCCTCTAGGATCAAATATAAACTCCTCTGTTTTGCTTTTAAAACCCTGTATACTTTATAACCTTACCCAAATTTATTTTTTTCAGACTCATTGTTCATTACTTACCTTCCAGCACTCCACAGTCCAGCCAAACTGACCTCTTTGTTACTCGAATGTAGACTATGCATATTTGTAATGACCTCTTAGTTTCCATTTTTTCCTAATATGAAAAGAGTTGTTATAAACATTTTTGACGTGAGTTTTTTTTTCTCCTTTTCTTTGATCTCTTTGGAGTATGTGCTTAGTAGTGTTCAACTAGTTTCATGAATTTTAGAACATAGTTCCAAATTGCTTTTCATTTTGGTTGGGCAAATTTACAACCTTACCAACAGTCCAAATCATTAGTTTTTTTTTTGATAGCACCTCCAGTATTTGTTATATTCCTCTTTTTTCATCTTTTCCAGTCTGATGGGGGTTGAGGTAGATCCTTAGAGTTACTTTAAATTACATTTCTGATTATTATCCAAATCTTTCTATAGATTAGATTAAGAACTCCAGCTTTAAAAGAATTTTAAAAAATTTCTTTATGGCTTTAAAAAATGGAGATTAAATAGCCAATCAGTAAATCAGTAAGTATTTATTAAGTGCTCACTGTGGGCCAAATATTGTGATAGATGATTAGTATGAAAATACAACAAGGATATTGAATGTAGTATAATATTATAGGTATATATAATGTAAGGAGAATAAAATACAAATAAAACAGAGTAGTAGTAGTTCGGGAAAGAAAGTACTGACATTTGGGGGTATCAAAATAAATTCTTAAAAATGCTTATTTTCACATATTTTTGACCACTTATCAATTGCGGAACTGTTTGCTTTCTAATTTTGGTTCCATTGGTTTTATTTAAATTTTTTTGCATCAATATTCATTAGGGAAATTGGTCTATAATGTTCTTTTTCTGTTTGTTTTTTCTCTTCCTGTGAAGGAAGGTAGCCTAGCTGTTCCAGATTTCAAAGTATATTGCAAAGCAATAATGATTCAAATAATCTGGCACTGCTTAAGAAATAGAGTGGTGAATCAGTGGAATAGATTAGGAACAATAGTAGCAAATGACCATAGTAATTAGTATTTGATAAACCCAAAGATCCAAGCTTTTAGAGTAAGAACTCAACATTTGACAAAAATTGCTGGGAAAACTGGAAAGTAGTTTGGCAGACACTAGGCATAAACCAAGGATGGAGAACCTGTGTCCTCGAGGCCACATGTGGCCCTCTTGGTCCTCAAGTGTGGCCCTTTGGATGAATCTAAATGTCATAGAACAAATCCCCTTAATGAAAGGATTTGTTCTGTAAAACTTGGACTGAGTCAAAAGGCTGCACCCAAGGGCCTAGAAAGCCACATGTGGCCTCAAGGCCTCAGGTTCCCCACCCTCTGACATAGACCAATTTCTCATCATATATCAAGAAGAAGTCAAAATTGATAAATTTTGATGTAAAGGGTAAGCTCATAATTAGGGAAGCATGAAAAAATGTACCGGTCAAATCTATAGATAAGGGAAGATTTTATGACTAAACAAGAGATAGAAGAGGTAATGGGAAGTAAAATGGGTGATTTTGATTACGTGAAATTAAAAAGCTTTTGCACAAACAAAATTAATATAGCCAAAATTAGAATGAAAAGAGGGAATTGTGAAAAAATTGCTACAAGTTTCTCTGATAAAGGCCTCATTTCTCAAACATAAAGACAATTGTGCCAAATTAATAAAAATTAGATTTATTCCTCAGTTGAAAAATGGTCAAAGGATATGAACAAGCACTTTTCAAAAGAACAAATCAAAGCTATCAAGTCACATGAAAAAATGTTCTCTGAGATACCACCTCACACTATCAGGCTGGCTAACATGACAGAAAAGGAAAAAAGACAAATGCTAGAGGGGATATGGAAAAATTGGAATATTAACACACTGGAGTTGTGAACTAATCCAACCATTGTGGAGAACGATTTGGAACTATGCTCAAAGGGAAGACTTTTTGAACTCATCCAAAGTGAAGTGTGAAAAATATTGTATATAGTGGCAGCAATATTATAAGGATGATCAATTGTGAAAGACATAGCTACTCTGATCAGTACAGCTATCCAAAACAATTCGAAAGGTCTTACTATGAAAAATGCTGTGCACCTCCAGAGAGAGAACTGATGAATTGTGAATGCAGATTGAAACATACTTTTTTACTTTATTTTTATTGTTTTATTTTGTTTGTGTTCTCTTTTGCAACATGGCTGATATGGAAACATGTTTGTCCTGACATCACATGTATAATCAGGGGGAAAAAAGAATACATGACTATCGAATTTGTTTCTGAATTTTGTGTTTCTTTTCTGTTCCAGTAACTGATCTGTTTTTTAACCAGTATTGAATCCTTTCTATGTTTACTGCTTTGTAGTACAGTTTGAGATCTAGTACTGCTTGACTCTCCTTTTCCCCATTATTTCCTGCATTATTTGCCTTAAGAACCTTTTATTTATTCAGATGAATTTGGTCATTATTTTTTAAATTAATTTAATTTTAGTTTTCAACTTTCACTTCCACAAGATTTTGAGTTTCAAATTTTCTCCCCATCTCACCCCTTCCTCCACCCCAAGATGGTGTACATTCTGAATACCCTTTCCCCTAATCTGTCCTTCCTTCTGTCACCTCCCTCTTCTCTTATCCCCTTCCTCTTTTATTTTCCTGTAGGTCAGAATAGATTTCTATACCCCTTTGCCTGTATACCTTATTTCCCAGTTGCATGTAGAAACAATTTTTAACATTTACTTTTAAAATTTTGAGTTCCAAATTCTCTTTCTTCCTCCCTCCCCACCCATCCTCATTGAGAAGACAAGCAATTCAATATAGGCCATACATGTGCAGTCATGCAAAATACTTCCATCATAGTCATGTTGTGAAAGACTCTATTTCCCTCCATTCTATCCCACCCCCCATTTATTCTATTCTGTCCTTTGACCCTGTCCCTCCTCAAAAGTGTTTGCTTCTGATTACTCCCCTCCCCCAATCTGGCCTCCCTTCCCTTATTCCCTTCCTTCCTACTTTTCTGCCAGGTAAGATAGATTTACATACCCCATTGAGTGTGTATGTTATTCCCTCCTTAAGCCAGATCCAGTGAGAGTTAGATTCACTCATTCCTTCTCACATCCCCCCTCTTTTCCTCCATTGTAAAAGCTTTTTCTTACCTGTTTTATGTGAGATAATTTACCCCATTCTACCTCTCCCTTTCTTCTTCTCCCAGTACATTCCTCTCTCAGCCCTTAATTTTCTTTTTTAGATATCATCCCTTCATTTTAACTCATCTTGTGCCCTCTGTGTGTGTGTGTGTGTGTGTATATATGTATATATATATATATATATTTTTTTTTTTTTCTTCCTTCCAACTACCCTAATACTGAGAAAGGTCTCATGAGTTACAAATATCATCTTTCCATGTAGGAATGTAAACAGTTCAACTTTAATATGTCCCTTATGATTTCTCTTTCCTGTTTACCTTTTCATGCCTCTCTTGAGTCTTGTATTTGAAAGTCAAATTTTCTATTCAGCTCTGGTCTTTTCATCAAGAATGCTTGAAACTTCTCTATTTCATTGAATGTCCATTTTTTCCCTTGAAGGATTATACTCAGTTTTGCTGGATAGGTGATTCTTGGTTTTGTGTGTGTGTGTGTGTGTGTGTGTGTGTGTGTGTGTGTGTGTGTGTGTGTATATTCTCCATTCCTGATATAAATCTACCTGTTCATGATATAGCATCTTTCCAGTTATTGTAATCCATATTCTACTATTTATTTAAGATATTTGCATCAGAGTTTATTAGGGATATGCGTCTAAAGCAGGGGTTCTTATCCTGGACTCTTTGATCCAGTTTTTAGGAAATATTTTAAGAACTATATCTCAATATAATTGACTTTCTTTGCAATTTTATGTATTTTAATTTATACTTTTAATTTAAAAAACATTGTTCTTAAAAGGAGATCATAAGCTTCACCAGATTTGACAAAGGGGTCTATGATACAAAAAAATTTAATAACCACTGCTCTGTAGTTTTCTTTCTCTGCTTTTTTTCTTCCTCTTTTTGGAATCAAGACTATACTTACATAATAGAAAGCAGTTTGAAGAGCCTCATCTTTTCTTATTTTTTAAAACAGTTTATTGAACTTAATTGTTCTTTGAATGCTTGATAGATTTCACATGCAAATTCATCAGTTCATGGAATTTTTTTCCTTTGAGAGTTCATTTATAGCTTGTTCAGTTTCTTTTTCTAATATTGGGTTACTTATATAGTCAATTTTTTTGTTAACCTGAGTATTTTTATTTTTGTAAATAATCATCCATTTCTTCTTTATTATCAATTTTGTTAGCATGTAATTGTGAAAAAAATTGTTTTGATAATTTCCTTTGTTTCCTCTTCAATGCTTTTGAATTATCCTTTTTCACTTTTGAGATGAACCATTTGGTTTTCCTCTCCCTTTTTAAGATCTAATTCACTGTTTTTCATTAGATTTTTTAAAAAAACTTTTTTTTAAAATCAATTCAGTGTTTTGTTTTCAATTTTATTAATCTTTAATTTGTAGATTTTCTACTTTGTTGTTTATTTACGGGTTTTAAATTTGTTCTTGTTTTTTAATTTCTATGATGATTTATTTATTTATTCTTTTTCTCTTTGGTTGATGAAAACATTGAGAAATAATAATTTTCCCCTATGGATTGCTTTAGCTGTCTCCCATAAATTTTGATATGTTATCTTCTTGTCACTTTCTTTGATGTAGTTTTCTGTTGTTTCTATAAATTTTTCTTGGACCCAACAGTTCTTTAAAAATACATTATTTAATTTCCAGTTATTTTTAAATTTTTTAGCATCTATTGAATTTTTATTGTGTTATAATGAGCAAATGATTATTGTGATATTTCTTCATTTATGTATTTTTGATCAGGTCTTTATGTCCTAATGTATGGTTATTATTTTAAAGTCGCCTTGCATGCCTGAGACAATCTTTGCCAAAACATTTTTTATCATTCATCAATAGGCATAGATCTGTTACCTCTAATTTTTCTTACATTCTAGTTAAGGTCCTTAACTTTTTTCTTATTTAACTTTTAGTTAGATTATACTTATCTCTGAAAAGGTTACATTGAGGCTTCCCATTATTACAGGTTTTCTATATCTATTTTTTCATATAATTTATCTACTTTTTCAGAAGTTACTAGAGGCTATGCTGTTTGGTATATGCACACACACACACAAACACGCACACACACACCACTGCTATTGATTTAGGTTGCCTTTGAACACAATGCTGTTTCCCTCCATATTTCTTTTTTTTCTCTCTCTCCCGTTTGTGTGTGTGTATGTGCGTATGCACATGTACACACACATACTATAGCTTTATGTGAAATCATAATTGCTTTCTCTGCTTCTTAAAATTCAGGTGATGCTTAATAGATTTTATTCTAGTCTCTCATTTTAACTACGTCTGAATCTTTATGTTTCAAGAGTTTCTTGCAAACGACATGTTCTTGGATTCTGCTTTTGAGCGTTTTATTTAAGTTTGCTGTCATGGTTGTTAATTGCATATTTACCTCCATCCTTGTGTGTGTGTGTGTGTGTGTGTGTGTGTGTGTGTGTGTATGTATGTGTGTGTCTTTGCCCCCATTCTCCTCTTCACAAAGTGTTGGTAAATGAGGACTTAGCCTAACATTTATGATTTATAAATGAAATGATCTATTTCTCTTGTTATCTCCCCTTAACACTGACACAAGGTTTTTTCCCCCCTCTTTGTTCATTTCCATTTTTTAAAATTGTATATGTTTTCAGTCACCAGTAATTTATCTTCTTTCCCAACCACTCTAACTCCTAAAACCCCAAACAAGACTAAAGGAAAAAGAAGGTCCTACTTGTTATAAACATGTACAGTCAAGCAAAAAAAAAAAATCTACATTGGCCATTTTTTTTAAAGTTTGATTTTGTACTCTGAGTCCTTCACCTCTGTATTAGGAGGGTGGATAGCATCATTAGTCCTTTGGAATTGTAATTGATCATTATACTGATCGGTGTTTCAGAGCTATTAATTTCCTATTTTGTTGTCTTTGCATAAATTGTTCTGGTTCTGCTCACTTTATTCTGCTTCAATTCATACTGTCTTTCCAGGTTTCTCTGAAATCATCATGATAGTATTGTACACATTTGTAAACCGTAGCTTGTTCCATTGTTCTTCACTTGGTGGATACCTCCTCTGATACGCACTTTTTTTTTTCACCTCAAAAAGAGCTATAAATATTTTTGTACATCATTAGTGTTTGTTTCACTTAGTGCTAATCACTCCCTTAACCTACACTCCTTCTAATACCTCCTTCTTTCTCTCCTTTCCTTCCTACTTCTCTGTTGAATAAAATGTATTTTTTTTGTATGTGTGTATGTGTACTTTCTCCTTGGAAGTTGAGATGAAAATGGCATTCAGATGAGAGTGGGTTTCAAATGTTAGTTGCTCCCCTACCTCCTCCTCCTTATTTGTATAAATGTCTACCTGCACACTTTGATTATGCTGTATAATTTTCCCTAGCCTTCTTTTTTCCTTTCCTCTGTAATGTAGTTCTTCTCTTTTTCCATTTTTCTTTTGAGTGTATCTGTCTAAATAGACTCCCTCTCTGACCCCTGGTGATGACAGTTTTTTATAGGAGATACCTGTATCATCTCCCCATTTTAGAAGGTAAATTATTTTTTCCTTGTTTAGTCCTTTATGATTGTTCATTTATGTTTATTGTTTTGTTTCTCCTAACTCCTGTGTTTGTACTAGCGTTTCTGTGTACCTCTGGTCTTTTCATCAGGCATTCTTGGAAGTACTCGATTTCTTTAAAAATCCATTTTTTTTTTCCTCTGTAAGATTATACTCAGTGTTGCTGGGTAAGTTATTCTTTGTTATAAACCGAGAAAGGTCAGGTAGGTGGCACAGTGGATAAAGTGCTGGGCCAGGAATCAGGAACACTCATCTTCCTGAGTTCAAATCCGGCTTCATACTAGTGGTATGACCCTGGGCAAGTCACTTAACCCTATTTGACTCAGTTCCTCATCAGTAAAATGAGCTAGAGAAGGAAATGGCAAAGCACTCCATTATGTTTGCCAAGAAAGCTCTAAATGAGGTCATGATGAGTTGAATACGATTGAAACAACTCAACAGAAAAATTCAAGAATGATTTTTTTGTTCTGGAATATTGAATTCTAAGTTCTCTGTTCCTTCACAGCTGTGTCTGCTGAATTGTGTGCAATCTTGACTGTGGCTTCTCAGTATTTGAATTGTTTCTTTCTAACTGCTTACAGTATTTTTTCTTTGATCTGAAAGCTCTGGAGTTTGGCTATGATGTTGTTGAGTATTTTCATTTAGGGGTTTTCCCTCCAGGGTGTGACTGTTGTATTCTTTCTATTTCTGCTTTGCCTTCTTATTCTAGGAGGTCTGACCAGTTTTCTTTTAAGATTTCTTGAAATATGATATCTAGGTTCTTATTTTGGTCATGATGTTCTTGTAATTTGATGATTCTTAAATTATTTTTTCCTACTACTGTTTTCTAGGTCAGTTGTTTTTGCTGTGAGATACCTTACATTTTCTTCTATTTTGTCAGTCTTTTGTCTTTGTTTTAATGTTTCTTGTTTCATGATTTCATTATTTCTTGTGTGGTCCATTCTGATTTCAGAAAATGGTATTGCTTGGGCAAAGTTTTGTACCTCTTGTTCCAAGCTCTTAATTTCCTTTCCAATTTTTTCTTGCATAGAGCTCTCTTTTTTTTCCAGTTCTTTTCTCTAGCTCTCTTATTTCATTGGCAAAAATATTTTCAAACTCTTGCTTCATCTCTTCCAGGAATTCTTGTTGATTTTGTGCCCAAGCTGTATTTTTCTCTTTTAGATGTTTTGGAGTCATTCTCTTCTTTTGGCTTTTTGTCTTGAAGGTCCCTATCACCCTAATACTTTTTATAATGGGTTTTTTAAAAAAAATTCATTTTCCAATCTACTTCATGACTTTGAACTTCATGCTAGTCTCAATTACTATGAACTTCTGTCAAGAACACTAGGACTGGTTCTATTTCTGCTTTCTTGGGGTATTGAGTGTTGTGTTCCAAGATCTCACAGGCAGCTCAGACTGAGAACATCTGAGCTTTCAAAGCTCCCAAAGTGGTCTGATTCAGAACAAGTTCGGACTGTTACCTTTAACTGGACATTCTTCACCTAGGTTTGAGTTTGAGCATCAAGTAGATTTTCTTTGACTCAGCTACTGTTATTTACCTGGTTATCTGCTGGTTTATAGTGATTCAACTGTCAGCTTCTCTTTGGTTTAGGATTCCTCTTCTGTTTGTTTCTCTGCAAGCTTTAGACTGGAGTACACTGTTGCATTTTTTTTTCTTCTTTTGAACTTGTTTCTTTCTCAGGTCACTTTCTAGGCCCTAAGATTACTCTGTGACATTGGTGATGTAGGCCCCCTTGCTAGGCAACCCTGGATCTGTGACCTGGTAGTGGTTAGTGGGCAACAATACAGCCTGTTTGCACCCGTTCTTTGTCTCTGTGCCCCATAGAGGTTCGCCACCCCTGCTCAGTCTGCCCTTGTCATGCTCTGCACCAGTGTTCCCCCAGTATCTACAGACCTTTATCTCTTTTTATGTGCTTACTGGAGCTGTTACTCACTGAATTTTTCTTGGATTTCTGCGATGGAATTCCATCTGATAAATTTTCTAAATCTGTTTGGGGATGTTTTGAGGGGGGAGCTCACTGTACCTCTTCCTTCTACTTTGTCATCTTGGCTCTTCCTCCTTATTTTCTTTTAATCTCTTTCCTCAAACATTTCCCTACCCCCCACTCATGCTGCCACCTCTGGTTTTGGAGTTTGTTTTGTTTATCAGGATTTCTTTACCTATCTTTTTCTCTTTGTCATATCATGTTCTTCTCCTTTCTGTTTGTTCCCTCCTTTTTTACTTTTGGGCTTAATGTATTTACACCATGATTTTTCATGTGTGCTCATGCCTTTGTGTAATTCTCTTTGTATTTTCCTTTTATCGGTTGAGATGAAATAAGTTTCATAAATACTCTTTCTCTATTTGCCTCTTTTACATACAATAATAATTTCCTTACACATTCCCTCCACCCCTTTTACCTCTGTTACATGATATAATTTCCCTTCCCTTCCTTTCTTCCCAATATAATCTCCTGCTTCTCCCATTTCTTTTTCCTCCTAAGACCATCATTATTGACGAAGTCTACCACTAAGGCTTCCATCTGTCTTATTTACCTTTCTTTTTGACCCTTATAGATATTATGGTTCTGAGAAGCTTGTGAACAATTCATTTCCACATGTAGGCTTCCTATTTCAACAAAAAAATTTTTTTGACTCCTGTTTATTCATTTTAAAATGTCTAATCAATCCCTGACTTGGAAATCCGTTAGTTCATTAAAGCTCATTTTTCTCCTCTTAAAGATTTACTTAGTTTAGCCACATAATGTTACATTAAAAGCCATTATATTTTGCCTTTTAGAATATTATATTCCAACCTTTTCTCTCTTTTGTTGTGGTAGCTGACAAGTCTTATGTGATTTCTTAAAATATGGTATTCAAGCTTTATTATTATCATTTTTTTGTCATGATTTTCAGGCAGGCTAATTCTTCTATGTTCTCTCTTTTATCTGTTTTTCAGGTCAGTTGTTTTAGTTATTATTTCATATATTTTCTTCTGTTTTCTTTTTCAATCTTTTAATTTTGTTTTAATATATCTTGTTCTTTAATTGAATCATTGTTTTACATTTAGCCTGTTCTAATTTTTAAGGCATCCAGTTCTTGGGTAAAATTTACTACTGTCTAATATATCTATTCTCTTTACTATTCTTTCCTCCTTAACTGTTTGACTTTTGTATTTCTTGTTTCATTTTTTCCAGGTAGAATACGCTTATAGTTTATGTATCACTCATATTTGGCACTTGACATGCTTGTAGGCATTAGTTGATATATCTTTCTTTCTCAAAGTTATAATCTCCTCCAAGATAGATAACATTTCTTGGATTCTTCATGGTGCCTTGCATGTTGTTGGCATTTAGTATTTGTTGAATGAATCATTCTCTCTGCTAATATTATTAAATTTTGACTTTATATGTCATTGTTTCTTAATAGTAAGAAAAGTAAAATGGTTTTGATTTTATTTCAAATAACCTCTAAGAATATTGTTTTATATATTGGTTTTCTTTTTGTGCAATATAAAATTGTTCTTACTGAACTCATAGTAGCTCCTTGTCGACTTAATGCCATTTCTATTAAAATGGCAATAAATTTTTACTTGTAACCTAATGAGTTGTACCTTTATTTTGGCTTTTTATTTCATTCTGTACATTGGTTGATTAAAAAGAATAAAATTGGAACTTAAATGGTTAAAATTGTTGAATTAAAACCTTAAACTTTTAAATAAAATCAGAACAGATGATCTCTAATTTTTTTTAATTTTTTTTTTTTTGGAACTGGCAGGTTTCAGGCCCTCTAATTGGCTTCCCAGCTTTACAGAGTAATTACAGCTTCAAGCAAACTTTGTCATCTGTGGTTCAGAATGGTGTAAAGTAAACAACGTTTTGAAATACAGCTTGTAGTTTGAGTTGCTCAGGAGAGTTTAACTAGAATAACTATCTAATTTAAGTATGAGCAGTAGCTCGCTTGAAATGTAATAAAGAGTATCAAGCTACATTGTATGATAAATAATCCTAATTACTTTATACTTTTTATAATAGCCGTTGCTTATTTAGGTATGTTGAATTATTTCTCCAAATATACATATTTTGCCCATTTATTTGCAAAATTCTTTCCTATTTTTTTCCTTGGGGTTTTAAAATTGTATTTGACTGAAGGTGGTTGTGACTCCAGTGAAAGAAAAAATACTGTTAAAAATCAAGTAATATTCTGGCTTGATAAATTCCTTTTAAGCATTTGGGTCAGTGTGCTATGAAATAGTCTTAAAGCTAATTGTTCATTTTTATTTTCCTGTAGCTAGCATTTGCGCATGTTTGTGATTCCTGGTTGTGGAGGGCTGACATAAAAAACTCAGAGTTTTTGAGTTCTTCGCTTTCCTGGCTCACTCAGTTTTTGAACAATAATTTAGAGTTCCAAGTGTTTTTTGCTCTTTTGAATTTTAAACAACATTCTTCAAAATATAGTATTGAAGTACTTCACTTTCAGTAATTCATTTAGCCTGGGAATGGTGACTAAAATGGTAGCTTTGGGCTAAACTGTTAGCACTCTAATAAATTCCAGCAATTAATACCTGCTGAGAATTAAAAGTGCTGTATTTTAAATAGTATTTAGCATGGTAGCTTTTAGAAGTCACATGTGTAGCATTAACCTTCATTTAATTGTAGTTCTTAATATTTTTTTCTATTTCTGTTTTAATTTCTGATAATTGTTTCAGTGAAATAATTTTGTAAGCTTTGCCCTTTAAAAAATTGTGCATGTTTTACCAGGATAAGAAATGTATATAATGACAGGCCAGTAAGCATACTTCAGGTATTGATATTAGTCATAATAATTTCTAGATAGGAAAAATTTTGCTCTTGGTTAAATAAGATGGGATATGGAAGTCAGAAAATATGGTTGGAAATTCTGTAAATCAGATAGGCAGCAAGATCAGAACCACCAGTTTGCATCTAGTATCAAAGCTCAGCTATGGAGCAGTTATCAGCAATCTAAGGGCAACCCACAAGATGATTCTTGGCATCTGGCTAATGGCAAAATTGAAAGTTAGCCATTTTTTTGGTCACCTTTCCAATTTCCCTTTCCTACCTCTCACAGTCTTTTCTTCCCTGCTCAGATTTGCCTAGTACCTTTATACTGCTCTCTGATTGGCCTGAACCCCACATTCCTAGGAGAGGAATCATGTTCCAATGGAGTGAACACTAGATTTCAAATTAAAGTACCTGGGTTCATAGCTCACCCCTGTTACTTTTTATGATTTTAGACAACACACCCAACCTTATTGGACCTCAATTTTCTCATCATTAAAATGAGAGAGTTGAATCATATGGCTTCTAAGGGCTTTTCTAGCACTCAGTCTATGGTCTTGCCTGCTCTCTGTGATAAAAACTATCCAAAGGTTCATTAATTAGGTACTGCTGCCAATCATCACATCAACATTCAGGGATAGTTATTTCTAGATTTTATTTACTCTGAGAGCACAGGCTCTTAAGTTACAGAACCAAGAGCATCAGCTCCAGCAATCTTGTATAGAATGTGAATAAGTAAGCAATATAGAAAAGATTTTTTTTTTACAGAAATTTTACAGAAAGCAAGAGAGGAAGGGTCATACATGTTTTGGAACAAGTAACAGAAGGGGAAAGATACTGACATCTGCCAGCTGGTCAAAGCTGGAGCTGTGGCTTCTTTCCCAGCCTTGATTCTGCAGGTGTTATGACCTTTGAGTTTCCAGGAACAATGTCTGAACACTCAAAATAGAGCCATGGGCAATGTCTTCTTTCTCACAGTGGTGACAGGAAGTCTGAGCCAGAGTTTTTTTCTCATCACAATCCTTCTCTTAACACAGTGGCACCAAGAGGCCTGAGCCAGAAATTGTTTGGCACATCAAATGTTTTAAAATGACCATTCTTCCATTCTTTATTTATTTAAAGACAGAATCAAATAAAGTATTATTTACTTGAAGGAAAGGATGCAGCAGGACACAGTCTACAGTTGGAAATGGTCAAGGAGAAGTTTGACTATAAAAAACTTATTGGATTTATACAAGAGTTAGAAATATAAGGAAGGATGAGTGAAAGCAATTTGGAAAGTGGACCAGTTTTCCCTCTCGTCAGTCCTTCAACCCAGATCACTTCGATACTTATGTATCTGTTATTTAAAGAAAGATTCCCAAATTAGTAATAGTAATAATCATTTATTTATATGTGTATAGTACTTACTTTTTTTTTTTTATCATTGCCACTTCATTGTTATAAGTATGTTAGTATTACTCTTCCTACTTTATCTGGTAGTTCCTTTCTGTTTTCTGTTTTTTCCTCACCTTTAAATCTGGAAAGTAAGCCTCCAAAGATTATTCCTGTTCCAAAGTTACACAGTGTGAGGGAGTAGCAGAGCTGAGGCTCAAACCCAAGTTTCCACCATTCTGTGCTCTTCTGCTATACTACACTACTATTTTTGGTCTTAGTGCAAACGGTAATTGTTCATTTAGATGATGCTTTTCCCTCAGTTATAAGTACTGTATTTGGAAGTGTTGCCTGAACCTATGTCTACTAAAACAACATAAAATATGTGAAAATTCAAATACCTCTTCATCCACTTACTAGCCTAATTAATTCATTATTTTCATTTATTTATTCCTTTTAAAATCTTCCATTAAGTCATTTAACAAATATTTGTTCTTTGACTTCTAGATACAAGGCACTATGCTCTAGGTGCTATATGAAATACACATCTGTATGTCATATGGCTTTTTTCCTCTAAGAGCTGGACTTTAAAGGACATGAGGCTATTAGGTAGAAAGAGGACCAGCAAGACAATTCCAGGCTTGGTGGAAAAAGACATAGAATTAGGAAGGGTAATGGTATGCTTGTGACATAGGAAAGAAACAAATTTGACAGGAAAGAAGGGTTTTTATAGGGAATAACAGAAACTAAAAGCAGGCAAGAGCTATGTCATAGATAGAATGCCACAGATTCTAGTACAACTTGTTTGAACTTTATAGGGAGTGTGGAAGGAACTATTAAAGTTTTTGTTCAGGTGACTAAAATGACTTTTTTAAGATTAATTTCATGTTGGTACGTGAAATTGATATGCAGAGGAGGTCATATCTTTGTGAGTTTTACACAAGATTTTAAGTAGAGAGATGAATTAGGAAATATTATTGCAGTATTCCAGGCATGAGATGATGTTGACTTGACCAAGGGCATATAATTTTCTTCTTTTTTTTTGAAGGGTGGTGGTAGGGACCATGAAACTGCAAGTTTCTGTTATGTGTACCTTGCATTTCCTTTTAAGTAAATAATAAATTCCAACATGTATCTTTCAAAGCTATCCTGTTTGTATTTCCTTCTGCCTTACCTTCTTTTGTATATACAATGTTTCAGTGAATCTTATTTCTTTTATTTTTTTATTTTTGGCAACGCTGGCCTCAAAAATCAAATTAAAAAAAAAAGAAAGAAAAACAAACAGAAAAAAACCCTTAGCAAATGTGCATAGACAATCAAAACCAATTACTGTATTCACTGTGTCTGAAAATGTATGTCTCATTCAGCACCTTGAATCCTTCTCTGTGAGGGTATAGTTTTCAAGTATGTGGTGTGTTAGAGTTAGCTCTCATGCTTAAAGGATGATTTTTAAATTTTGAGTATGAGCATTCAAACCTCAGAAATCACAAAATGCTGTTGATCAGGGCTTGGTTTATTTATTGTTCTGGTGATTGAATAGATTTAAGAAAGTGGTAGATAAGAGTGGGTTGAACATACAATTCTTCCTGCCCCCTCCTCCTGTTCCTTCCTAGAAAGCCAATTGTTAAAAATTTACTAGCACATCCTTGGATATAAGGACCTAAAATGAGAGGAGAGTTATAATAATGGAGGTTGACAAATACTTCAAATTATTTATAGCAGCACTTTCTGTGATAGCTGAGAAGTGGAAACAAAGTAGGTACCCATCCATTGGGGAATGCCTAAGTAAATTGTGATACTTGAATGTTTCGGAATATAATTGTGCTATAAGAAATGATGTGTGTGATAAATGAAGAGAAGCATGGAAGAATCTATAGTGATTGATAGAGTTGAAGTAAGCAGAGCTAAGACAACTCTATACACAGGGACAACAACATAAATTAAAAGAATAACCACATGCCCCAAATCAAAAGTTAATGTAACATCATTCTCAAGATAAAGCAGAACTGGAATGGAGAGATAAGAAATTCCCTGGCCTACTTACCACTTTGTGGAGGGGAGAGTTCCACAGGTGTTGCACATTGCATATGGTTTTGGACTTCTTCAGTGGATCAATCATTGTGCTGAGTTCCTTTTTCCTAGAATACTATTTGTCATATGGATGGCTTTCTGGGAGGGATGGGAGGAGGATACTTGTGATAACAATGGCAGTGTAAGAAACAGAAAATATCAAGAATTTTTTTAAATGAAGATTGAATTGTAACCATAATTATTATGTTTGAAATATAGTGTTTTGATTGCTAATATATTCAACAAACATTTATTGAGTACTTATCATGTGCAATGTATTGTGTTAAGCATATATAATACAGTTGTTGCCCTGAAGAAAATGTTTTAATCAGGAAGATATGAGAGGTATAGGAATAAGTACAATACAAGGCAGTATGATATAAGGACCACAAAAATAGAATAAATCAATTGTTTTATGAGTTAAAATGAGGTTGTGTGATCAAAGAAGGCTTCTTAAAGGAGATGATATTTTAGCTGGGCCATTTATGGTGGAAAAAATTTTGAAAGCCAATGATGAGGGATAGGGATGAGAGGATGGCAGATGGGTGGGAAGGAATGGCAGAAGTAAATTATGGAGGTATGTTCAGAGAATTTTGAATGGTCCAGTTTGGCCAAAAAGATTATGACAAGGCCATAATAGGAGGAGATCCTGGTGGTATAGTACTTTAGGTTCAGATGGTAGGAGGTTTTGAAAGCTGCTGAGTTTGACTTTATTTGGAAAGCAAAGAGGGAAGTAGGCAGTAAAAGTTGTTAAAATTTCCATAAGATTTTAGTAGTTTGATATACAAAGTTATAAATATATATCTTCTCCCATATAATGTATATAGACTTAATATTAAAAAACATTTGCTATGTTATTTGAGCAAAAATATTTACAGAAACATCTTTTATTTCTAGAATGCCAACTCATGAAAACAGAACGACCAAAGCCAAATACATTTATTATCAGATGCCTCCAGTGGACCACTGTTATAGAACGAACATTTCATGTGGATACTCCAGAGGAAAGGTCACTTGCCTTTTTTTTTTTTTTTGTAAGTTTGGAGGGTGGTTATCATTCACTCCACAGGTAGATAATTGGCTTTATACCTATAAATGTACTTTTTGTATAGTTGTCATTTGCTTCTTTGTGTTCTTTTTTTCAATTATGATAGATAAATAAGTAGACCTGGTAAATTACAGAAACAGACCTTGAATAGGAAGCACAATGCTAAAAAAAAAAAAAGGAAGAATGAATATTTTACTCAAGTAAATTGTTCTCTTTTTCCTTAAAACAGATAATGTGAATTCAATTTTGCATGTTCACTAAAATTAATTTTTTTTACTTTTACTTTTCTTAGAATACTACTATTCTAAGCTGACCTGTAAGAATTTCTTCTTTAGCCTCCATAGGATAAAACATTTTTGAAATTTGTTTCAGACTGTTTCATGTTTAGGTTCATAAATCTATCAATAGGATGTAGCTCATAAGAGAAAACAGAACTTTTTAGAAATCAAACTCTTTCTACCTATTTCAGGTTTCTCTACTTCAGTCTGTCCTTCATTCAGCTATCATCAAAGTGAGGCTTCCCATTATCTCCAGGATCAAATAAATATGTCTTGATTTGGTTTTTATGCTCTTTCATAACCTGTCCCCAGCCCCATACCTTTTCAGTCTTATACTTTCTTTCCTTCCATGGACTCTGTATTCTGGTGGCACTGGCCTTCTTGCTGTTCCTCGCACCAGACATTCTACCTCCTGCTTTTTCTCTGACTGTCTGCTGTGCCTGGAATGTTTTCCTTTCTTATCTCTGCCTCCTGGATTCCCTGGCTTGCTTCAGTTCACAAATAAATTCTCACCTTCTGCAAGGCTTTCCAGGTCCCCTTTAATGTCAGTATCTTTCCTCTGAAATTACCTCTGATTTACTCTGTGTGTGTGTATCTGTGTGTGTGTGTGTGTGTGTGTTTGTGTGTGTACATATATACATATATGTGTGTATACATATATACACACATATTTGTATGCTATACATATGCATATATATGTATGTATATATATATATATATACATACATGCATATATATTCAAACACACACACACACATGCTGTTTTCACATGCCTTTATCATCAGAATGTGATGTTATTGAGACCATTTCTCTGTATCCCCAGTGCTTAGTACAGTGCCTAATGCATAGTAAGCACTTAACTCTTGATTCTTGGTTGACTTATAACCAAACTACTTCCATTTGAGAAATGATTAGATACTTCTGTTTTCTCATTTATGGCAGCTAGGTGATATAGTGGGTAGAATGCGGGGCCTGAATTCAGGAAGTTCAGAGTTCAAATCTGGCCTTAGACACTTAGTAGCTATGTGACCCTGGGAGAGGCTCTTAATCTTTGCCTGCCTCTTTTCCTCATCTGCAAAATGGGAATAATTAACAGAACCTGCCTCCCATGAGGATCGAGTGAAATAATATTTGTAAAAAGTGCTTAGCACAGTGCCTGGCACATAGTAGGCACTTTATAAATGCTTGTTTCTTCTACCTTGCAGTTCCCCTCTCCAACACGCGCGCGCGCACACACACACACACACACACACTCACGGTTAAATCCTTAGGCAAAATTGTTACGGCACTCACTGGTGATTTGAGCAATAATTTCTATTGAGTCCAAAACACGTCATTCAATTACACTAAACATCCAATAATCAATATCACATTATGCTCTTTGTAAGACAAAAACAGTATTATTTTATTTCCTTTAGTGGCTGTCTTTATCTGTCCTTTATCTCTTCTTTGAACAGTTAACTGTGAGTTATCTATTTGGGATCAAGGAGACAAGTGGCATGAGTAATTCAAACATTGAATAATCACCAAATTATTTATTATTGACATTTGAGTGTGTTTTTGCAGTTATATTTGGATATGAATGTATCAGATACTTGGAGAATTCATTATACTTTTTCAAAATAGTGAAACCGGTATTGCAAAAATTGAACTAAACTGGAAAAATATTTATTTTCTTTATACTGTGCCGTCCCTTTCTAGTTATTCCCATTATTCCGCCCTCCATGTTGGGAGTGAATGAGATTACTGCTCAGATTGATCAAAAGCACCATCCTAAAGCAAAGCTGTGGTGTTTGAAAATTATTACTGAAAAATCTGAGGTTCTTAATAGAAATTCTTAGGAAGCACAGAGGCTTCTGAACATCATGTGTGAATTTATGAGGGAAAGGAATATTCCATTTTTTCTAGACTTCTCAGTTACCTAGACATGATTTAGAGGGGCAGTGTTAACTCCCTGTTTCTTTGATGTTGTTGAGATTTTTTGGTTGTTTTTTTTTTTAATTGCATTTTTGTTTTTTCCTTTTCTTTTTAAACATATCGGGCAACTTCTATTGTATATTTTCCTTTCTTTGGACATGTGTTTCCTCCTCCAGTCCTGTCTTTTCCTTTAAACAATTTTGTGCAAAGACCATAGGATTTGACCATTTAAAAAATAACTTGAGATAAGATTGATATTTTTCCTGCCTGGTCTGTTTGTTTTAGAGGTTTCTTACAATATCAACTCCTTTTAGTTTAGTCCATGTAGTTAATTTTTTTAACTATTAAATTTTGAGATCGATTTGGATTTTGGGTACATTGTACTGTCAATCATTAAAGATTAATTTGGTTACTGCTCTGTTTTGTTCCATATATGTAATATACTATTCAGTTTTATCCAGCATCTGGAGGTCTAGATGGCCTTCACAGTTTTGTTGAGCTAATAAAATCAATCAGCTTTGGTTTGGATGTACTATAGGAAGTGAGTTCAAGTGATCTTGATTCTTAACTCTTAGCCCCCATAGAATTTTTAAAGTAGGACATAGAATTTCTAAAACTTAAGCCTATTTTAAAAAAGTGTTCTCTTACATTTCCAGCTGGGCAAATACCAAGTAAAGATCCTGATTGTATTTTTTTAAAAGGGTATAATTATATCAGAAATTGAAAATTTGATGCAAAAAGTCATAATGTAATTAAATTCATTATAGATAATTGAGAATAAATGGGACTGCTTTTTGAATTTAAAATTTTAAAATATTTTTCACCATAGTCCATTTTTGGGCCTCTTTTAACTACTTCTTTGCCTCCTCCCCCCTCCCCACCCCATACCTATAATCACCAACGTTTAGCCTCTGCTGCTGAACTCTTTTAGAATTAGTCTTTTCTTCAGCACAAACTATATGTGAGTCAGATTAGTTGTCTTTACCTAGTTCTACAACTGGAAACTATTTGTGCCTTTTTTCTAATCTTCTATTAACGGGAAGTTTCATTTACGATTCTTAGGGAAGAATGGACAGAAGCTATCCAGGCTGTAGCAGATAGACTTCAGAGGCAAGAAGAGGAGAGGATGAACTGTAGTCCAACTTCACAAATTGACAATATAGGAGAGGAGGAAATGGATGCTTCTACAACTCATCATAAAAGAAAGGTAGGAAAACACAATGATGACTTGTTAAACTATTCAACACATCCCTAATTTGCCTAGAAGAAATATGCTAAAAAGTGCTATTTGTAAAAAGGCGTCAGTCAGTTACCATATGATATGCAAACATATGGGGTGGTTCTATTCAGGTGAGGCTAAACTGTCTTGTGTTGTTTAAAAACAAATTAACTGCAATATCACTTTGTTTCTATGGTTCAGCCCTTTTAGCACTGAATGCTGATGTGGTTTATTGTTAAGGAGTTGTGACTGATATGCCAAGAAGCAAAAGGATACTGTTAAGTACTGTACCACTTTATACATTTGAATTTTTCTCCTTGTTTTTAATACTGTTTAGAAACTTGGAAATAAATGTCTTTTCCTAATGACTTGGTCCTTTTCCATTTGGCATTCTATGTTTTTCAGAAAGCAGAAACAGAAATGGTTCTGGTTTACTTCCTTGTTGGTGCCCTAACATCTTTGATGTCAGCAGGAGAGTGAGCAGTCTGGGAAATAGAGCCTTTTTTTTTTTGGAAAGCTGCTTCCCCTGAGCTGATGCCGGGGAAGCAAAGGTTTTTTCTCCTTCTTGTTTCAGTCTACCAAATAATGGCTGTCAGTTTACATATTTTTATGACAGTGATACATATTTTCCCCCCCAGGATTATAGAAAATTAAGAACCCAATTACTTTTAAAGGAAATGTCATTTTAAGAGACACCTAAAGAAATAAGTGTTGTCATTTTTATAATGCAATTTTTATTAGTTCAGGCTCTGAGGGTGCTTGGGAGGAAATATTACTTAGGTTATGTCACCGATAGACCCAGGATGTTAGTGTCAGAAAGGCCCTCACAGGTCCCTTAAGAAGATTCCCTACCCTTGGAACCACTTAAAACTTGCAGACCACTGGAACTAGCTCTGAAAATAGCAGCACAAAAAAGCATGAAGCTTAGTACAGTGCCTCCCCATTCCCAAGGTGAACAGAGTCTAATTTTAATGCAAAGATCAAAGTAAAGAAATGTGCTGGGAAAGTGAGCAAACAGCAAAAAAGAACTTAACCATAAAAGCTACTGCAGTGTCAGAGAAGACTAAGACATAAACTTTGAAGACAATAATGTGATAAAAGGTACAAGCAAAGCCTCAAAGAAAAGTGCTAATTAGACCCAAAGCCTGCAAGAATTCTTGACAGAATTAAAGAAGGAGATAAGAGTAGTAGAGGGAAAATTGGGAAAAGAAATGAAAGTGAAAAATTTTGAAAAGAGAATTAACAGCTTGGTAAAAGAGGCAAAAAATACTGAAGAAAGTAAAACCTTAAAAAACAGAATTGACCTAATCATAAAGGATGCACAAAAATTCACTGAAGAGAAGAACTCTCTTAAAAGCAGAGTAGGCCAAATGAAAAAGGAGGTACAGAAGTTCACTGAAGAAAAGAACTCCTTAAAAAGCAGAATTGGCCAAATAGAAAAAGAGGTATAAAAGCTCACTAAAGAAAATAATTCCTTAGAAATTAGAATTCAGCACCTGGAAACTAATGACTCCCATGAGACTTCAAAATCAATCCAACAAAGTCAGAAGAATGAAAAAATAGAAGAAAATGTGAACTATCTCATTGGGAAAACAATTGACCAGGAAAATAAGTCAAGGAGAAATAATTTTAAAATTATCTGGACTAACTGAAAACCATAAGTAAAAAAGAGCCTACATATCATATTTCAATAAATTATTACAGAAAACTGCCCCGATATCTTAGATCCAGTAGGTAAAATAGAAATTAAAGAATTCACCTTTCACTTTCAGAAAGAGATCCACAAATGAAAACTTCCAGGAGTATTACAGCCACATTCCAGAGATTCAGATCAAGGAGAAAATATTGCATGCAGCTAGAAGGAAATAATTAATATATGGTGGAGCCACAGTCATGATTATGCAAGATTTAGCAGCTTCCATAATAATGGAGTGGAGGGCATGGAATATGATATTCTAGAAGGCAAAGGAGCTAGGAATCAAGAATAACCTATCCATCAAAACTGAATATAATCCTTAAGGGGAAAAATAGTTATTTAATGATGGAGGACTGCCAAGCATTCCTGATGAAAAGACTAGAGCTGAATAGAAAATATTACATTTAAACATAAGTCAAGAGAAGCATAAAAAGGTAAACATGAAAGACTAATCATAAGGGACTTAAAGTTAAACTGTTTACATTCCTATTTGGGAAGATGATACATGTAACTCTTTAGAACTTTTATCATTATTAGGGCACTTAGAAGGAGTCTACATAGAGGACATGAATGTAAGTCAATTATGTGGGATGATCTAAAAAAAATGTGGAGCTGAGAAAGAGGAGTGCACTGGGAGAAGGGGGAAGGGAACAGTAGATTGGGAAAAATTATCTAATGTAAAAGAAGCATACAAAGAAGAGCTTTTATAGTGAGAAGGAAAATGGGGGGTGGGATGCCAGGCAGGGCTTGAACCTTAATCTTACTTGAATTGGTTTAAAGAGGGAAGAATACATATACAAACTCTGTTGGATATAGAAATCTATCTTATACAATAGGGAAATAGGAGGGGAAAGAGATAAGTTGGTTTTTTAAAAATTTTAGAAGCAGGTTTCATATTCATACTATTAAATTTCATCTTGTATTCTTATTAGATTTGTCCCATTGTTTCTGCTTATTAAGATCCTTTGAGATATTCTTTTATCTGAAATATGATCTGTTCCCTGCTACCTCTGTCAGCAAATGTTACAAGCATGTCATCAAAGTCTCCATTCTAAGCATTGATAAAAATATTTAACATGAAAGGGCTAAGGACAGAGCCATGTCATTCCAATAGAAACCTTTTTTCCAGTTTTGAACCTTTCTATTAATCAAAATTTTTGAATGGGGTTATTTAGGTAGTTAATAATCTATCTGACTTTACCAACTCTTCAGTCTCCTTTGCTAATTCATCATCCTCCTCACTACTCTAACTGTTGTTATTCTTCAAAGCTTTGACCTGGGTACTCTTTTCTCGTCTGTCTATATTTTTTCTGTAACCTCATCAGTTCCCATAGGTTTTACTATTTCTATGCACATAGCTTATAGGTCTATAGCTGTAGTCCCAGTCTCTTCCTTAAGCTTTAGTTCCACATCGCCAGTTGCCTGTTGGACATTTCAAACTGGATATTTTGGAGACATCTCAAACTCAGCCTGCCAAAAACAGAATTTGTTGCCTTTCCTGCCAAAAGCACCTATTTTCCAAACATCCCTATTTTGCTGAAGGTACCACCATTCTTCCGGTGTCTTAGGCTTGCCTTAGTATTATTCTAGAGTCCTCACTCCCTCTCACTCCTGTATTCCTAATTAATTGCCACATCTTCCTATTTCTACCTTCACAATATCTCTTGCAGTCAGCCTCTTCACTCCATTCACACAGCTATCACCTTAGTTCAGGCCCAAATCAGTCAATATATTTTAATCAGTCAGTATTTTTAAGTGCCTATTATGTGCCAGGCACTGTGCTAAGTGCTGAGGATACAAAAAGAATCAAAAGACACTCCTCACCCTCACGGAACTTCTAATCTAATGGGGGAGGCAACATGCAAACAATATATACGAAGCAAGCTATATATAGGATAACTAGGAAATAATTTACAGAGAGAAGGCACTGGAATTGAAGTTGCCTATAGAAGATGGGATTTTAGTTGGGATTCAAAAGGAGGCTAGGAAAGCCACTAAGTGGAGATGAAGAGGGAGAACATTCAAAATATGAGGTAAAGCCAGAGAAAATGCCAAGAGCTGACGGATGGAGTGTCTTCTTTGTGGAACAGCTGGGGCAGAGGGGCTGTGTTTCCTGAATCAAAGAGTACGTGTTGGCAAATAAGGTATAAGAAGACTGGCAAGGTAGGAGGGCGCTAAGTTTTGAAGGGCTTTGAATGCAAATAGCGTATTTTTTGTATTTGTTTTGGAGACAATAGGGAGCTATTGGAGCTTATTTAATTGAAAGAGGATTGACATGATTGAACCTATGCTTTAGGAAAATTATTTTCATGGCTGAATAGAGCTGCATTGGAATGGAGAGAAACCTGAGGCAGGTAGACCCAACAGCAGGTTGTTGCAGTAGTCTAGACATGAGGTGATGAGAGCTTGTGCTGGAATGGTGGCAGTCAGGTGAGAAAGGTTTTATTGGAAATGTTGCACAGAAATTGACAAGCCTTGGCAATGACTTGGGTATGGGGGGCTAAGGATATTGAGGAATCTCACATATATTATTACAACAACATCCTAATGGGTCTCTGACTCACATCTGTCCCCACTCCAGTCTAGCCTAAACACCAATACCAACATGATTTTTCTTAGAGATAGACCTGGCCATGTGACTCTCCTACTGATCAACTCCTTTGGTTCCTGGCCTAACCTTTCTGTTCTCAACCTTCTTTGTCTTTCTGAAGCCTTTCTATTCATCAGCATCTTTTCCTTGACACTCTTTTCTCTCTAGGTTTTCCTAACATTACTCTCTCCTAGTTCTCCTTTGCTGTTTTTTCTTTTTTTTTTTTTTTAATCTAAGTCACACTTGCTAACTATGGGTATCCCATGGGGCTTCATCCTGGGCTCTCTTATCTTTTCCCTCTATATTATTTCACTTGTTGCTCCCAGCAGCTCCTATAACTTCAGTTATCATCTCTATGCTGATGATTTTTGAATCTTTTTATCCAGTTTCAAAGTTTCTAACTCTCCTTTATTCTCACATTTCCAACTGCCTATTAAACACCTTGAACTGGATTTTTTGTAGACATCTTAAACTCAGCATGTCCAGAACAGAGTTCATTATTTGTCCCTCAGACCATCCCTTTTTCCTAACTTACTTATTACTATTGAGGACACTGGCATCTTCCATGTCAACCAGGCTTTCATCTAGGTGTTATGCTCAACTCCTCACTCTTACCTTCTGTATACAGTCTGGTGCTAATTAATGTCAGTTTTTCCTTCATAGCAACTCTGCTCATGTACCTTTCCTCTGACCACTGTCATCACTCTGGTGCTGGATCGTGATCCTAAGTGATGACCTCATGCCTAGATTATGGCAATATCAGACTGAATGGTTTCCTTGCCATAAGTCTTCCCATTCTATTCTGTCTTCCATTTGGCTGTCAAAGTATTTTTTCCTAAAGTGTAAGTTGGACACCATCATAACCTATTTCCTCCTCCCTATCCACCTTTGCAGACTTCTTATATTTTCTCTTCACCTTCAGTTCCTCCCCCACCCCCATGTATTCTGTGATCCAGTCACCTTGGCCTCCTTATTGTTCCTTAAACAAGACTCTCAACCTCCCAACTCGTTTTTTTCACTGGCTTTTCCTGTACCTGGAATGCTCTCTCTCCTCATTTCCAACTCTCATTTTTCCTGGCTTTTTTCAGCTTTCCGCTAAAATCCCACTTTCTACAGGAACTTCCTAATCACTCTTAAACCTGGTGTCTTCTCTCTGTTTATCATTTCCAAACAATTCAAAACACATTTTCTTTTTGTTCTTTCCACTCAGAATCAGACAAGCATCTATTTCTTACATCATTCTACTATTTGTCAGGCGTTATGCTAGGCTCCATTGTGTCATGGTTGTATACTGGACTTGGAGTCAGAAAATTTGAATTCACATCCTGCTTTTGTCATGTTTTACTTTTGTGAAGTTGAATATGTTACTAAACCACTCTGGGCCTCATTTTTCTCATCTGTTAAATGAGAGGTTTGGACTGGATGAGAAGAACTCTAATACTTAATGTCATTATCAGAATAATTCCTTTAAATAAGCATACTCATAAAATGATCACTTTATACATATCAGTGAATGATTTACATAATTAAGTTACATAAATGACATCTAGATTTTAAAATTAAATTCTTTTATGTCATAAACTTAGTATTTTTGAAAAAAATATTAAGAATATTTATCCTATCATTATTCTCTATGAACTTTTGGTAGGAGGAAACAGGAAGCAGAAGGGCAGGAAGTGGAGAATTGACTCATAGTTCTTTGTGCTGAGTAGATGCAAGAGTATCTAATGCCCAGATACACAGACATTTAATACAAAAATATTGCTGTGGTATATTTGCCTTGGTAATTTCTGATAAGCAGGAGGCTTGTCTCAGGTTATTGCTTGACATGACTAAATTATTACCGCAGGTCTTCTCTCCTCTAGTCTGCTTTGGATTGGCCAAGACAGGATCCCAGAGTTCTCCACTATGACATATATCCCACTTATAAGATTATAAATTACAGGGTTTGGAATATATAATTTTACTTTTTTGGACAACTTTGCTAAGTCATATCTTGTATACTAAGTGGTATCTTATTTCTTTACCTAAAAATGAAAATAAAAGCATTTATTTGTAATAGAGTTTGAATTGTCCTTTACTGTGAATATATATTTAATTTTAATATCTAAATTGTTAAATTAGATTATAAATCTTATTCTTCATTTCTTAATTTTTGTGCCTTTTCTTTTTTCTTTCTTTTGTTATACTTTTTAAGAGAATGTGTGCTTTCCTTGACTAGGAAAATAGTCTAAAGAATATATAGGATATATAACATTAGTGGTACTAAGTCTTCAACTTATCAAAATATGTAACTTAATAAACTGTAATTTTAATAATTCTTAAGGTTAGTGATTGGAAGACTAATCTTAAGGAAAGTTTTTACTCTCTCAATTAAAATACAAGTTTTTGCCTTGCCCTTTGATACCCTGCACAAAGGAAAATCTTTTGTTATCTAAGCAATGTATCTTGGTTAGAATACTAAATCAAGTTACATTCAGATTGCAAAATCTAGACAAATACTTTGTAATTTTGGCAGAATATGAGCATTTGGTTACAGTGATGCTTTTTAAATATTCTGAAGAGTTTTGTCAAAATAGATCTGAAGTCTGTTTCTGACTTTGTCACTAGGATTTTTTTTTTTTACTAATATTTATTGCTATGCAAAATGCATATTACAAAGAAAAAAAGGTTGACAGTCAAACTGACAGAAGCTGTGAAATTCAGAATTAGGCCTGTCATACTTTTTTTTTTACCTTATTATACCTAAGAATTATAGTTCTTATGGCAAGTTGTCATATCTCAAAATTATTTCATCTTTCCTCTGAATTCCAAAGCATTTTATATTTTTTTATTTATACTTATTATCTGTGAATTAGGTCAGAGTAAAGTGATTGCATTATTTTTCTTTGATATATAGGCATATTTCTTTCTTTCTCTTTTTCTCTTTTTTTTGGGGGGGGGAGTTAGCCAGTTGGGGTTAAGTGACTTGCCCTGGGTCACACAGCTAGTAAGTGTCAAGTGTTTGGTCTGAGGTCGTATTTGAACTCAGGTCCTCCTGACTCCAGCTGCCCCCTAACAAATATTTATTAAGTGTTTACTATATGCCAGGAATTGTGCCAAATGCTGGGAATAAAAAAAAAAAAAGGCAAAAGATAGTCCCTGTCCTCAATAAGGTCACATGGAGGCATGATGAAGTCATGCAGCTACAATGGGAAATAATCCGAGGAGGTGTGAGTTACAAAGTTGAATTCATTTTGTGGAATTATGAGTGTCTGGAGATCATGAAATCCAGGAAATCAGCAAGGTAGGAAATGATGAGGTGAATTTTCTGGTGTCCTCCTCAGAAGGAGGGGCTAGGAGAAGCTGCAAGATGTCCACCCACATCCCCTACCCGCTTCAACCAGAGGGAAGGAGGGACTCTAGATGCAGTAAGTGCTGAGGAAGTATTAGTTTCAGAGTTGATTTCATCTTGCAGGATGATAAGTTTTGGGAGAATTCATATTCACACTACATACAGTATACCACATATTCAAATGATGTAATGTTCTTCTTACAACTATATTAAATATTTAGATATCCATTTTTAATTTATTCTCAATTAGAAATTGGGTATGACCATTGAATAAATAGCTTTTTTTTTCTGCACTGCAAACTATGTTCATAATCAGTGATACTCAATTATCATTAACAAAAATTTATTAATTGTCATTGTGTAAGGCATTTTATGGAAATGCTGAGAATGTAGAAGATAGAAAATGTAATTTTTAAGTGTCATCCTCTTGACTAGTAGTAAAAGGGAAAAACTAAGAGTTAAAAGAGGCAAAATCAAAACAAACTTATGATAACACCCTATTGACTATAGAATAAAGTCCAAGTACCTTACTTAGCCTTTCATTCAAAGCCCCCCGCAGTACAGCCTTTAGTTTCCTTTCAAGTTTTTATCACTACTATAAATTAACCTTTCATGGGACCCAAAAAAGTATTCTCATTGTTTTTCTGATATGTCTCTTACATTTCTATCTTCATGTATTTGCTCAAACGGAATTCTATTTACTTACCTCTTTATCAAAATCCTGTGTGTTTTTCAATTATAGAAAAGCTCAAATACCCCTTTTCCTACCTCTTTCAGAAAGTCTTCCCCAACTATCTCAGCCTGACTTATACTGAACCACTCAATGGGCTTTTATATATATATATGTAGCTGTTTAGACACACACACACATGCCTGCAGACCACTGAATTGTGTCTTGAAGTTTTTGTGGGCCCCACAATAATAATGATGGTGATAATAATGATAATAATGATAATTGCTAACATTTAGATAGTCCTTACTATGTGCCAGGCACTATGCTAAGCATGCTATTATTATCTCATTTGATTCTCACAACAACTCTGAGAGTTAGTTGGTATTATTATCTCCATTTTACAAATAGGGAAACTGAAGCATCTAATTGACGTGCCCAGGGTTACAGAGCTAGTATGTTTCTCAGGCCAAATTTGAACTCAGATCTTTCTGACTCCAGGTCTAGTGTTCTATCCATTGCACCACCTAGCTGCCCCCATAGAACCCAGCATGGTGTTTTGATTAGCACATGTGTGCTTGATCAAAATGTAGGTTTTTTTCCTTAAATAAAGCTTTATTCATTTATTTAAAAAACATTTATCAAGCAGCTGGTATATACTAGACACTGTTGTCAGAAGATACAAAGACAAAAATGAAACAGGCCCTGCCTCAAAGAATTTACTGGGAAAAAACGTCATATGCCAGATAAGTCATCATAAGATAAAGTGAATACAAAGCAATAGAGGGGAGAGCATTGATAACTAGGGGGAATTAGGAATGGCCTCATGCAGGAAATAGCATTTGAGTAGAGCCTAAAAGGAAACTAGAGATTAAAAGAGGAGAGTAGGGAGTATATTCCAGGGATGGGAGGCAACATTTACATATTTATGTAAGTGGGAGATGGAATGTTGTATATGGGAGATAGCAAGTATATTTTTGGCTGGAACCTGGAGTGTGTGAGGGAAAGTAATGTAAAATTTACTGGAATGATAGGTTAGAACCATATTTTAAAAATCTTTAGATAGTTTGAGACTAAAGTCATATTTTGCTGACTTAGCTACAAAATATTAAAATGTCAATATTTAGTATTCAGTTTGTATTGAGTTAATTTTATATCTAAGCATCTATTTGTTTATGTAAATCAATTACATGCTATCATAGTGGCTGTGCCATTTTTTATGTGACCTTAAGAAAAATTTGAAACTTCTCCAGGCCTGATATCTATAAAAAGAGAGATCTTTAAAATACACTTCAGTTCTGTGATGATTCTATGAACCATTCATTACTCAATTTTCATTACTCATTTTTCATTTGTCCCTTTCCAGACAATGAATGACTTTGACTATTTGAAACTGTTGGGTAAAGGCACTTTTGGGAAAGTGATTTTGGTTCGAGAGAAGGCAAGTGGAAAATATTATGCTATGAAGATTTTGAAGAAAGAAGTAATTATTGCAAAGGTAACCTATTTCCCCCTTCCTTCAGAAATTTTATCCTGTGAAGTAGAAATTTTCGCTTTCACTATCATACAATCGATAAAGTTGTGCTTCCTTTAAAGTAAAATCTGATTTTTAATATTTATTTCATAATTTGGAAAATACATAATAATAATACAGCTACTGATATTCTTAAAGAATAATAATTTTATTTTAAATATGTGGAAATGCAACATTATTTTCTGTGTAACTTATTGTATGAACAGTATTAAAATATTTTGCATTAAAAAGCACTGGAATTCTGAATTCAGTATTATTATTCAAATTCAACATGCTATGATTGGAATTGTTTAGCACATTTATGGCCCTATAAGGTAGACAAAAAGTGAATTTTTAAAGAAAATTAAGGGGGTAGATTCTTAGGCTTATGAGGGAAGGCCACTGTAGGCTTTGACATTCTGTTGCATAGCTTCTGAATTCCCCTGATGACTACGTTAAGCTTAAAACTTCTGTTGTTTGTTTTTTGTTTTTTGTTTTTTTTAGGCAATTAGGGTGAAGTGACTTACCCAGGGTCACACAGCTATAAGTGTTAAGTGTTTTGTCTGAGGCCGGATTTGAACTCAGGTCCTCCTGACTTCAGGGCCGGTGCTCTATCCACTGTGCCACCTAGCTACCCCAGAACTTCTTAATAAAGTATCTTGTTAATTATTCTAGTACCTTTTTCCTAGCACTGATTTACCTCTAGACTAAAATTTATTGTCTTTTCCTGTGTACCAAAAAAACTGTTTCCATTCTAATCAAGAGTTCTGTCTTTGAAATCACTGTACATTACTTCTTGATCTGGAATATTTGCTTCCCTTCCTCCTGCCAAACCATGTCCTTTCTTGATGCCTAAGTCTGTTCCAGGTTTACCAACTTTTTATTGCCCATTATGTGTAAGGCGCTGTACTTGGTACTGGAGGAGATATAGTCTGGAAATAATTAAAATATGTTCATTTTTTCTAAGGAGCTTCAATTCAATCTCCTTGGGAAATTAAATACATACATGTAATGGATATGTATCAGTAGTTCAGCCAACTTATCCTTTCTCCTTTTCTCTTCTGAAGGAAGCCAAAATGTGCATCCTTTCCAAAAAAGAATGTGTTGGAAATTTGTCCCCCTGACCAAAAAAGAAAAAAGAATGTATAGGAACTTCTGGGGTAGTAATCTTGACTAGGGATGCAGTGTGGGAGAAGAACCAGGTTACCACTGCAGACTGAGTAAGTGTTATGCTCTAAAAGTTTGGGAGTACGTCTGGGCTAGGCTGGGCTAAACTGGACTGAACTGAACTGAAGTGAAGTGAAGGAGTTATTCAGACTGCCAGGGCTGTGTTGAAATACATGAATTCTGGGGCAAAGGAACTTGCTACTGTTTGTTGGCGTCAAGCATACCCATCAGAGCCTGAGGAGAGATACTCAGCCTGAAATCTCTAGGAAAGATGCTAAACCTGTAGCTGTAAATGAGGCCATGAAAATTTAATATAGTACTGTGAGTTTGTGACACTTCTTTTAATTTCATAGGAGAGAGTATTTCTAAGTGCTCTGCCAAGGATTCTCATATAAGTCCTGTCATTGTTCTTTCCTGATTTAAATAAGCCCATTCTATGTTAAGTTAGTTTTGTTAGCTTGAGGGCTTGCAGGGGAGTGGAAGATCCTTTGACAGAAATAAGCCATTTAAGTGTTAACTCTTTGAATTAACTCAGGGGATCACTATTAGTGTTTAATATATAGCTAACATTCTCGTCCTTGCCCCTCCATTTCTTTCCCTTTTCCTTTGTCCCAGAACATCAATGTGTATATATGAGTATCCATCACCCTGTAATTGTTTACCAGACTTGTAGTATAGGATGATTTCTGCTTTCAGTTTCCATGAAAGAGGTTTATTTGGGAGAAGGAGCAGGATAATGTTTTGAGGTGAAAAAGAAATTGTAAAGGAGGAGATTTGAAGGATGACATGGCATATATTAAAAACCATACCATGAATATATTACAAGACAAGCAGGATACATATTTCTCTGTGCTATGGTTTTTCTTAACCCACTAGGATGGAAGCAACTACAAAAGATAAAATAGATACTTTTAATTGCATGAAATTAAGAAACTTTCACATGAGTGCAGTAGATAGAGTGCTTGATCTGTAGTCAGGAAGATCTAAGTTCAAATCCAGCTTCAGACACTTACTAGCTGTGTGACCCTGGGAAAGTCACTTAACCTCTGCCTGTCTCAGTTTCCTTATCTATAAAATGGGAATAATAGTAGCACCTACCTCCTAGAGTAGTTGTGATGATCAAATGAGATAATATTTGTAAAGCACTTAGCATGGTGCTTGGCACATAGTAAGCATTATATAAATATTAGCCAATGGTGCTTACTGTCATTATCATTATCATTATCATTATCATTATCATTATCATTATCATATGTGAGATGAAAAGGAGAGAAGAGGGAGCTCTCAGCAAATAGCCTCAATATTTTCAGTGAAATATGAGGCCAGGTCCTCGACTGAGAGGGTTGGGGAGGGAGAGCCAGTTTAAGAAGTGATATAAAGTTTACAAAAGGCACAATGGTGAGTGGCATAGTGAGTCAATTAAGAATGAAAGCATTACTTTACTATAGTGAGGGCCTAATTGATATTAAGTAAAGTAAATTTGTAGCGGACCCAGGCAACATGGTCATTATTTTCTCCAGCTTTGTTCAGCAGCATTTGAGTAGGAGCAAAGGCAATATCTGGTGGCAGTAATCCAAGGCTGAGACTTGGCAGGGTAAGATCAATGTGGTAGGGTAAGGAATAAAGACCAGAGAGAAGAGGACAGTTTAGAGTTGAGCTGGTTTACCAAGGGGTCAAGATAGGGAAGAGAGGACAGTCCAGGGTTGACAGACCGGGAAAGCATCAACGGATTGAGGGATTAGAGGTCACAGTGAGGCCCAAGAAGAGGATTTGGGGTTACAAGGCATATAGAGAGGTGAAATGATGATAGATTGTGATCAGATAAAGAAATTTCATAGCATGAACATGGAAGTGGAATTAAAATGTCTAAATTGTTTGTCCCAAAGAGTTCACTGCTAGGCATATATCCCAATGAGGTCATTGACAAAAAGAAAGGCTCCATATGCAACAAAATATTCATACCAATACTTTTTATGGTTGCAAAGAACTGGATGCAAGTAGAAACCTAGCTATTGGGAAATGGCTAATTAAATTGAATTACATGAATGCAGTGGGATATTATTGTCCTATAAGAAACTAAGTATCCTGAGTACAAAGAAGATTATATAAAACTGATGCCAAGTGAAATAAGCAGAGCCAAGAAAATAATATACACAATGATTATAACTAGAACAATAACCACAAAATAATTCAAACTGAATATTGCAAAATTATAAAGGACAAGCTTAGTCTCAAAGTCTCCTCCTTTGTAGGGGTGGGGGGGTGGGTCCACAAGTGTGGAACATTGTATGTAATATTTTTATACATATACATAAAATATGTAATATTTTTATAATAGATTTATCAGTTGTGCTGATTTATTCCTCCTTTCCTCTTTAAAAACATTCTTTGTTCTCTGAGAGGGAGACTTGTGTCCCCCAGAGGAAGGATTTAGGTATGTGAAGTAAATGATTTCAATAAAAATCAATTTAAAAAAGAAAAGTAGTAGAAGGGGAAGCTAGGTGGCACAGTGGGTAAAGGGCTGGGACTGGAGTCAGGAAGACTGCTCTTCACAAATTGAAATCTGACTTCAGACACTTAGTAGCTGTGTCACTGAACCCTATTTGCCTCAGTTTCCTCATTTGTAAAATGAGCTGTCGAAGGAAACAGCAAGCCACTCCAGTATGTTTCCCCAAAAAATCCCAAATGGGATCATGAAGAGTTAGACATGACTGAAATGACTGGACAAGTAGAAGAAGACACAAAGATGAACAGGGAAGTTGAGATGACAAATTAATAAGTAAAGACAAAATGTTAGTAAGGCAATGGAATAGAATATGTGAGTGGTTTTCAAGATGTTAACAATGTCATTAACCTTTGGTGTCCCTCAGGATTCTGTCTTGTGCTCTCTTCTCTTCTTCTTCTTCTTCTATACTACTTCACTTGCTGATCTCATCAGCTCCTACGGATTTAATTAACAGTTCTATGCTGATGATTCTCCAGTCTGCCTATCTTGCCCCAGTCTTTCTGCAGACCTCCAATCTTACATTTCCAGTTGCTTTTCAGACATCTCAAACTGGATATCCATTAGTGTCTTAAACTCAGTATGTCCAAAACTGAACTCATTATCTTTCCCCCAAATATTCCCCTCCTTCTACCTTCTCTATTACTATAAAGGGTAATACCATGCTTCCAGTCTCTCAGGCTTGCAGCCTAGGGTTCATACAAGATTCTTCACTCTCTCTCACCCCTCATATCCAATCCATTGACAAGGTCTGTTGATTTCACTTTTGCAAAATTTCTTGCATATGCCTCCTTTTCCTCTCTAACTCTGCCACCTCTCTGTTGCAAACCTTCATCACCTTGATTATTGCAATAGCCCTGCTGGTGGGACAACCTGCTTCAGGTCTCTCCTCACTCCAGTCCATCCTCCATTCAGCCACTAAAATGATTTTCCTGTGCAGGTGGAGTCATGTCACTCCCCGTACTCAATAAACTCCAGTGACTTCTATTGCCTCCAGGAGCAAATACAAAATGTTCGGTTTGGCTTTCAAAGTCCTTCATAACCTACTCTCCCTCTGTCACCTTTCCATTCTTCTTATACCTTACCCCCTGATATGTACTCTTCCATCCAGTGACACTGACCTCCTGACTAATCCACATGAGGCACTTCACCTCTTGGCATTCTTCCTAGCTGTCCCCTGTACTTGAAATTCTGTCCCTCCTCTGTTTTGACTACTGACCTCCTTGGCTTCCTTTAAGTCCCAACTAAGATCCTCCTCCTTTATAAGAAACCTTCCCCAACCCCTCTTAATTTCAGTGCCTTCTCTCTTTTAATTATTTCCTATTTATGTTATATATAACTTGCTTTGTATGTATTTGTTTGCATGTGTCTCTCCCATTACTTTGTAAGCTTCTTAAGGGCCAGGACTTTATTTTGTTCTTTTTGTATCCTCAGTGCTTAGCACAATACCACACACATAGTAGGTGCTTAATAAATGTTTATTTATTGATTGCTTGATTTTCATGTGCTAATAAATTAACAAAGTGATATGAAATAGAGACAACCCTAAGAAGGTCAGAAGAAAAGTCAGTCCCTATGAAAAGTTTGGCACATTTCTGTAGGAGAGAGAACTTGGTGTTATGCACTAAATAGAAAATTCTTCTTGAAGAGTGGGGAACTAGAGCTGTGAGGGTTTGTGCTTCTTGCTTGATGAATTTTGAGGCGGCTGTGTATTAACATGACAGTAAAATGGTTGGCTATCTTCCTGGGTCATACATACATATATATATGTATATATATGGGAGTATTTGTATGTTTGTATGTATATCTCCAGACCATGATGATGATTTACTTCCTAATGCTCATAGATTTCCACAGCGCATTTCTTCTGATTCACTTAAGTACAAATAGTAATGCTAAAAGGTACCCAGAAAGCATTACTGAAACCTATAAAATCTTGGGCCCCAAACTGGATTACGACCTTACATCTTTTCATCAATGAATCAATCAACAAACATGTGTTAAGCACTTTCTCTGTGTTAGGAACTATTCTAGGTACTAGGGATACAAAGACAAAAATAAATCAATCCCTATTCTTTTAAAAAAAATTGTGGTTTTTTTTCCCCAGTTGCACATTAAAACAATTTTTATAACATGTCTTCTTAAAATTGAGTTCCGAATTCTCTCCCTCTTTCCACAACCCTTCATTGAGAAGGCAGGCAATTTGATGTAGTTACACATGTATAGTCATGCAAAACATATTTCCATATTAGTAATGTTGTGGAAGAAAACATAGACAATAATGAAAACCCAGGAAAAATAAAGAGAAAAAAGTGGGCTTCGATCTGTTTTGAGACTCCATCATTTTTTTCTCTGGGGATGGATAGTATTTTTCATCATAAGTCCTTCAGAGTTGTCTTAAATCATTGTATTGCTGAGAATAGCTATGTCATTCACAGTTGATCATCTTACAGTATTGCTCTTAACTGTGTAGAATGTTCTCCTGGTTCTACTCATTTCACTTTGCATCAGTTTGTGTAAGTCTTAGCAAGTTTTGCCAAGAGCATCTAGCTCATCATTTCTTATAGCACAGTAGTATTCTATCACAATCATATATCACAAATTGTTCAGCTATTCCCCAATTGATGGGCATCTTCTCAATTTACAGTTTTTTGCTACTAGAAAAGAGCTGCTATAAATATTTCAGCGTATTTCCAAATTGCTCTACATAATGGTTGAATCAGTTCACCTTTCCATCAACAGTGCTTTAGTGTCTCAGTTTTTCTGTATCCCCTCTAAAATTTGTCATTTTCCTTTTCTGTCCTATTAGCCAATCTAATAGGTGTGAAATAGTACCTCAGAATTGTTTTAATTTGCATTTCTCCAATCAGTAGTGATTTAGAGCATTTTTTCATATGGCTATACATAGTTTTTATTACTTCAACTGGAAAACTGACTTCATGTTTTTTGATCATTTGCCAATTGGGGAATGGCTCTTTTTTTATAAATTTGACTCATTTCTCTATATATTTGAAAGATGAGACCTTTATCAGAGAAACTTTCTTCAAAAATTTTTTTCAGTTAGAATTGCTATGTATGATCATATTAAACATATTTTTCCACATTACTCATGTGAAAGAAGAATCAGAACAAAAGGGAAAAACCATGAGAAAGAAAAATATAACAGAGAAAATAGTATGCTTCCATCTGCGTTCAGACTCCATTGTTCTTTCTCTGGTTGTGGATAGCATTTTCCACAGTGAGTCTTTTGGAATTGTCTTTTATCATTGCATTGCTCAGAAGAGCTAAATCTAACAAAGTCAGTATCACACAATGTTGCTAATACTGTGTATAATGTTTTCCTGGTTCTGCTCACTTCACTCAGCATCAGTTCATTTAAATCTTTCCAGGTTTTTCTGAAATTTGCCTGCTTACCATTTCTTATGGAACCATAGTATTCCATTATGTTCATATACCACAACTTGTTCAGCCATAACCCAACTGATGGGCATCCCTTCAATTTCCCATTTTTTTGCCACCAAAAAAGAGCTGCTGTAAATATTTTTGTATGTATTTTTACCATTTTTATGTTCTCTTTGGGATACAGACCTAAAAGTGGTATTGCTGGATCAAAGGGTATACATAGTTTTAGAGCCATTTGGACATAGTTCCAAATTGTTCTCCAGAATGTTTGGATCAGTTCCCAACTTCACCAACAATGCATTAGTGTTCCAATTTTCATACATCTTCACCAACAGTTACCATTTTCTGGTTTTGTCATGTTAGCCAATCTGATAGGTGTGATATGGTACCTCAGAGTTGTTTTAATTTGCAATAATGGTTTAGAGCATTTTTTCATATTATTATAGATAGCTTTAATTTCTTCATTTGAAAAGTGCCAGTTCATATCCTTTGACTGTTTATCAATTGGGGAGTTACTTGTATTCTTATAGATTTGACTTAGTTCTCTATATATATTTTAAAAATGAGGCCTTTATCAGAGACACTGGCTCTAAAAATCGTTCCCCAGGTTTCTGCTTCCCTTCTAATCTTGGTTGCATTGGCTTTGTTTGTGCAGAATTTTTTTAATTTAATGTAGTCAAAATTATCCATTTTGCATTTAATAATGTTCTGTGTCTCTTCTTTGGTCCTAAATTCTTCCCTTCTCCATAGATCTGACAGGTAAACTATTCCTTGCTCTTCTGCTTTGCTTATGACATCACCCTTTATGTCTAAATCATATACCCATTTTGACCTTATCTTGGTCTAATAGTGAAAGATGTTGCTCTGTGCCTATTTTCTGCCCTACTGTTTTCCAGTTTTCCCTGCAGCTTTTGTTAAATAGTGAGTTCTTATCCCAGAAGCCAGAGTCTTTGGGTTTGTCGAACAGTAAATTACTATAGTCATTGACTACTGTGTCTTGTGTACCTAACTTATTCTACTGATCCACCCCTCTGTTTCTTAGCCAGTGCCAAGTAGTTTTGATGAGTCTTGCTTTGTAATACAGTTTTAGATCTGGTATGGCTAGGCCACTTTCCCTTGCATTTCTTTTCATCAATTCCCTTTGTATTCTGGACCTTTTGTTCTTCTAGATGAATTTTGTTATTATTTTTTCTAGCTCTATAAAATAATTTTTGGTAGGTTGATTGATATGGCATATAAACCTCATTCTTCTGAACTTTTTTCTTGCAAAACTAGCAGATTTTAAAAAGTGACCTTTTGATAGAGATACCATCTATATCTATCGTTGAAGTTCTTCAGAGATCCCAGGTATTCACATATATAATTTTAATGCCTACCCCAGATTATAGCACAATTCATTTATAGGTATTATAAATGAATGTGAAAAAAAGTATCAAAATGTTCTAACCACTATATTTTGTCGCTGTTTTTTTAACTTTATATTTTGACAAGTTGCTTTTAAATGTAATTAAAAATTATTGGCATCTGTGTTTACTTTTTATCTTAAGCATACCTTATCTTCATAGCAATGACTAAATACTATGTGAACTAGAGTAATGCAAAATTTGCATTAAGGGAATGTTTATCTGATTAAATATAAAATATGGTAGAAAAACTACTTTAAAATATATTAATACAGTATTACTTCTATCTTACTCTTATCAAGTGGATGTTGAAGAAGATATTATTGTTAAAGTTAGTTAACATATACCAATTTGTTCATCTTTTTTTGTAGAATTTAAAAGATTATTTTCTGTCCTTGATAACAAATAAGAGATAAAATTTGATTTTTAAAAGATAAATCTATTGATCAATATATAGTAGATAATAAAAGCTTCTTAAATTGAATCGATGACAATAAGGAAAGTAAAGTTTATACTAAGTTTATTGTTTCTCTAAACATTGGGAATTTATCTTTGTTTTCTCTTCTTTGTTTAGTCCTCCCAGTAGCTGGTACTCAAATGATATAGAATTCTGAAACATGTAAGGGGACTTTCTATAAAGTATGATGAGAAATTGCTATAATCACTAAAATTTTTATAAACAGTATGCTTTTTGTTGTTATAACTGATATTAGTTTCTATTGCCAATAATGTAATTTGCTTAAAAAAAAAAAAGATTTACTTCAGTTCAATTCATTAAGCATTTATTTCTCCTTATTTGTGAGCACTTTGTAAAGACAAAACTAAAACAGTTTCTACACTCAATGAGCTCACATTCTACAAGGGAAAGCAACATGTATATAGATAAATAAATTATAAATAATTCTGGGGGATGGAGAGCTCTAGTTTTGGAGTATGGAGGGAGGCATCCAGAAGGGCTTCCCTTGTAGATGGTAACCCTTGAGCTGAACATTGAAGGAACCTTAGGATAATAGAAGATAGAGGTGAGGAGAGAGACCATTGTAGGTATGAAGGCAGGAGACAGATTATCTGCTAACATGTCTCCACTAAGTCTTTTGTTCTTCAGTCTAAAACATTATCAGTTTTCTGTCAAGCTCCAGGCCATTCACCATCTTGAAAAGAGAAAAGAAGAGAAAGTTGTGTTCTAGTTAGCTTTTCAATAATCTTCTGAAAATGTGGAACACAGAGCTAACCAGAGGGTGTCAGATGATTTGACTGGGAGTATGATGGAATGATCACCCACTTTCTGGACAGTCTTCCTTTATTAATGCAGCATAAGTTTTTATTGGCTTTTTTGCTGGCAGTCCACTAAAGCTCTCAATCTTTTTCAGTGAAGTCGTTAAAATTTGAGAAGTTTGGTAGCTTTTTGGTAAAGAATTTAAAATGCAGATACCTGAATTCTCTGATGTCTAAATTGAGTTTTATAAGTAACACCTGAGGCTTTCAGGTTCACTCTCCCAAACCTGCAGATGCACTAGCAAGTCAGTATCCCAGAAAAAGGCTACATTTCCCTCTGAGTGTTCTAGGAGTATGATAAGGAGATAGGGATGGATTTCTCTAATGCCATAGCTCTTGAGCCTGCATTATAATGTGTTCTCCCCAATTTTAACCACCAGTGATTAGCTTTTACAAAGGCATATTTACTTTGAAAATATCACATTAACAAAAGTTACAAAGTACTCCTCCCCAACACTTTGGTGAACATTCCACCTTCATTAGTAGAATGAGCTTAGACTTAGAGCAGTTTCTGTGTAAGTTTTGCCACATTAGTTTCACTCTTGAATTCAGCATCTTGACTTGACTTTTGATGTATGTTGTATCAAGCAGGTTAACATCCAACTGATACCACTTACTTTTGCTGCCTTTTGAAACTCACAAAGAAAGCCAGAGCCCTCCAGTACTTTTTCTTAAAACAAACACAAAGAGGAAAAATCAGAAGCCAAATGCCAGCCCACGTGGGGCTGATCTGAGCCCTTTTCCCATCCAGAAGCTTCTTGCATGTCCCTCTCACCTAAACCACAGCCGCTCAGCAAGGAGTAAGGACAGGAGACTTGCTTTGGCTGGCACTGACTTTTGAATCCACTCCCGTCTGGCTCAGTAGTCCGTCTCTTCTCCCTGTGGTTAGCAGTCTAAAACCAGTTACAGAAGATCTCCGTGCGCGCCAGATTGAGGAGCCAGGGCCCCTCCTTTATGGAATCAAGCTCCCCAAACTCTTCCGTGTGTGCTGTCAGCAGGCAGATCAAGCTGTACATGCTCTGCGGATGGAGCTTCACTAGCCAGGCCCCAGTTACATATGAATAATTACATGTAGTTAAATCTAAGTGCGATGGGCTATGTGTATGAGTTTCAACCTAGATAATTTGGAGAAGCATTACCAAGTTGACCTTTGCATATTGAAATTTTATAGCCACCACAATTCACAGATAACCTCCTACTAACTTGTGTGGTTTTTATCTGTCAGAAGAAGGATTACTTGCTTGATTAAATCACAAATTCTTAGTGTTGAGGTATATTTAGTTTTATTTAAATAAAAGGTGTTTTTTAAAATTTGTTAATAAGTATTTTGTAATTAGTCCGCATAAATGTATCATAAACTAAAAATTGTTTTTTTATTAATAAATTTATTTATTTTTAGTTTTCAACATTTACTTCCACAAGATTTTGAGTTTCAAATTTTCATCCCATCTTGTCCTTCCCCCCACCCCAAGATGGCATGCATTCTGAATACCCCTTCTCCTAGTCTGCCTTCCCTTCTATCTCTCCCCTACTTCTCTTATCCCCTTCCCCTTCCATTTTCCTGTATGGCAGGATAGATTTCTGTACCCCATTTCCTGTATTTCTTATTTCCCAGTTGCATGTGAAAACATTTTTTTTTTTTTTTTGAAACATGTGCTTTTAAAACTTTGGGTTCCAAATTTTCTCCCTTCCTCCTTCCCCATCCAACCTCATTGAAAAGGCAAGCAAGTCAATATAGGTTATACATGTGCAGTTATGCAAAACACTTCCATAATAGACATGCTATGAAAAACTAACTCTATTTCCCTTAATCCTATCCTGCCCCCCCAATTTATTCTATTCTTTGTTTTGACCCTTTCCCTCCTCAGAAATATTTGTTTCTCATTACCTCCTTTCCCAATCTGCCCTCCTCTCTATCATCCCCCTACTCTCTTGTCCCATTCCCCCCCCTGTTTTCCTGTAGGGTAAGACATATTTCCATTCCCAATTGAGTGTGTATGTTATTCCCTCCTTAAGTCAAATCCTATGAGAATAAGATTCACTCATTCACTCTCACCTTCCCCTGTTTCCCCTCCACTGTAAGAGCCTTTTCTTTTTAGCTTTTTGTGAGATAATTTACCCTCTTCTACCTCTCCTTTTCTCCTTCTCTTAGTATAATCCTCTCTCATCCCTTAATTTTATTCTCCAGATATCACCCCTTCATCTTCAACTCACCCTATGCCCTCTATCTATCTATCTACATACATATAATTTTTTCCCTCCAACTACCCTAATACTGACAAAGGTCTCATAAGTTACAAATATCATCTTTCCGTGCAGGAATGTAAACAGTTCAAACTTAATAAGTCTCTTATGATTTCTCTTTCCTGTTTACCTCTTCATGTTCCACTTCAGTCTTGTATTTGAAAGTCAAATTGTCTATTCAACTCTGGTTTTTTCATCAAGAATGCTTGAAAGTCCTCTATTTCACTGAATGACCATTTTTCCCCCTGAAGGATTATACTCTGTTGCTGGATGGGTGATTCTTGGTTGTAATCCTATCTCCTTTGCCCTCCAGAATATTATATTCTGTGTTCTGCAATCCCTTAATGTAGTAGCTGCTAAATCTTGTGTTATCCTGATTGTATTTCCACAATATTTGAATTGTTTCTTTCTGGCTGCTTGCAATATTTTCTCCTTGACCTGGGAACTCTGGAATTTGGCTACAATATTCCTAGGAGTTTTCCTTTGGGGATCTCTTTCAGGAGCAGATGGGTGGATTCTTTCCATTTCTATTTTGCCCTCTGGTTCTAAAATATCAGGGTAGTTTTCCTTGATAATTTCTTGAAAGATGATGTGTAGGCTCCTTTTTTGATCATGGCTTTCAGATAGTCCAATAATTTTTAAATTCTCTCTCCTGGATCTATTTTCCAGGTCAGTTGTTTTTCTAATGAGATATTTCACATGGTTTTCTAATTTTTCATTCTTTTGGATTTGTTTTACAGTCTCTTGATTTCTCATAAAGTCACTAGCTTCCAATTGCTCTATTCTAATTTTTAAGGAAGTATTTTCTTCAGTAATCTTTTGGACTTCCTTTTCCATTTGTCCAATTTTGCTTTTTAGGGCATTCTTCTCCTCATTGGCTTTTTGGACCTCTTTTGCCATTTGGGTTAGGCTATTTTTTAAGGTGTTATTTTCTTCAGTATTTTTTTGGGGTCTCCTTTAGTAAGCTGTTGACTTGTTTTTCGTGATTTTCTTGCATCACACTCATTTCTCTTCCCAGTTTTTCCTCTGCTTCTCTTACTTGCTTCTCAAAATCCCTTTTGAGCTTTTCCAAGGCCTGGGACCGATTTATATTTTTCTTGGAGGCTTTGCATGTAGGAGCTTTGATTTTGTTGTCTTCTTCTGGTTGTATGTTTTGATCTTCTTTGTTACCAAAGAAAGATTCTATGCTCTGACTTTTTTTGCACCTTTGTTTGCTCATGATCCCAGCCAATTACTTGAGTTTTAAACTCTTTGTTAAGGGAGGGGTCTGCTTCCAGTGTGGAGAATGTACTGTTCCAAACTTTAGAGGTTTTGTGCAGCTGTTTTCAGAGATACTTCTAGGGACCTATGAATTTTCAGTTCTTCCAAGGTGTGATAAGAGGGGAGGTGTTTCCTCTCCACTGCCACTATAAGCTCCACCACGCCAGCACTCCTCCTCGCCCCAGGACCACCCCTCAGAACTGTGACCCAGATCCAAGCAAGGGCAAAGCAAGAGATTCCTTCCTCAGCAGTGGCAAAGAGATCCCTGCAATCCCCCTCTGATCAGCAACTTGATTCCCCCTCAGTTTGTGGGCCGAAGTTCAGGAGGCAGCTGCTACCCAGGGCCATGCTCGGGACTTGCAGCTGAGACCTAACTTTTCTGTCACCGCAGTCACCGGCTTTTGCCACTGACCTTCCAAGTTGTCTTTGGCATTCATGGGTTGAGAAGTCTGGAAACCGCCACAGCTGCCTGCGATTCAGTCCTCTGAGGCCTGCTTCAGTTTTACTGCGGCCTGCGTGCCCACGTTGAACTGTGCTCCTCTCCTGCCCGGTGCGATATACCTTTCCGATCAACCATCCAGGTTGTCTTGGGCTGTAAATTTGTTTCACTTTGTCTTTTTGTGGGTTCTGCTGCTTTAGAATTTGTTTAGAGCCATTTTTTTTATAGGTATTTGGAGGGGTTTGGGGGAGAGCTCAAGCAAGTCACTGCTTTGACTCCACCATCTTGGCTCCACCCCCCTTCAAATTGTTTTTAAACATATTTCGAAGCCTATCAGTTGAATAAATTTGGTATACTTTAGTATCTGAGTTAAAAATGAAATAAATGGAGCTTTATTCTTGCTGAAAGCACACTTTTATGTAGCTGGGGAGGGCTTTATTCTGGAGCAAGAGTATTTTGGAAACAAATCGTCTCTATTGGAGAAATATTTTAAAACTAAATAAAGGTTTGTTTTACAGTTTAAAATGAAAACACAGTCAACCCTCAATTATCTGCACTAGTGAAGTGTAAAATTATTATGGTTAATTGAAATCTGCAAATAATTCACTTAGTGGATTTAGAAATGGAGCCTTGTTTTCCATGGCAAGAAAGCAAGGGGAGCAAGTGTGGGTCCCTGAAACCTCTTTAAGGCTCAGTAGCTAGATTAAAGAATTCTGGATGCATATTTTCCCTGCTCTTCATTCTTATGCAGAAATCAGGATAAGACTAGGAATAAAAACAGGCCAGAGTTTATAGTCCCAGTCTCTATTATTCCTCTCTCTCATCCCATGAGGCTTTTCGTATGGTAGGTACTTAATAAAGTTTGTTGAATTTTATTGGATTGCTGGACCTCTCCATCATTATATTCCACAGCACTTAAAATGAACTCATCATCTAATATTACAAACCTGCCCCAACTTCTAATATGCATATTTCATTGATGGTGCCGCTGTCCTTTCAGCCATCTAGACGGGAGAGGCTTGTCTATTGAACATCTGGAACTGGATATCTTAAATACTCAATATGTCCAAAACTGAACTTTCTTCCCAAATGCTTCCCTCTTCCTAATTTCCTTATTATTTTGAGGACACCACCATGTTCCCAGTCACCAAGGATAACATCAAGCTAGATCTTACACTTAATGATTCCTCACTCTCACTTATCCACCACATCCAATCTGATGCCAGGTCTTGTCAATTGTGTTTTTACAGCTTCTCTTACATACATCCCCTTTTTGCCTTTGACAATGCCACTCCCCTGGTACAGGCCTTTGGTAACTCATACCTGAGACTGAGCTCCCTGCCTCAAAGCTCTCCCCACTTTAGTCCATTCTCCATTCAGCTATCAAAATGATCTTCCAAAAGTATAAGTCTGACCCTGTCACCCCACTACACCTCACCTCTCCCTATACTCTATAAAGTCCAGTGTCTTCCTGTTGCCTCCACAATCCAATATATTGGATTATAAACCAATTATAAACCAATCTGTTTGGTTTTTAAAGCCTTTCATAACTTATCCTACTCTTTTTTTCTAAATTACATGTAAAGATAGTTTTCAGCATTCATTTTTATAAGATTTTAACATGTTTCCACATTAGTCATGTTGTAAAAGAAAAATCTGAACAAAACAGAAAAAAACCACAAGAAAGAAAACACAAACAAACAACAAAAAAGAAAATGGTATGCTTCTATCTGCAATCAGACTCTATAGTTCTTTCTCTGGATGACAATAGCATTTTCCATCATGAGTCTTTTGGAATTGTCTTGGATCATTGTATTGCTGAGAAGAGCAATATCTACAGTCTGTCAAAGTTGATCATCGCACAATGTTGCTGTTGCTGCGTACAGTGTTCTCCAGATTCTGCTCACTCGCTCAGCATCAGTTCATTTAAGTCTTACAGGTTTTTTTGAAATTTGCCTGCTCATCATTTCTTATAGCACAATAGTATTTCATTACATTCATATACTGCAGCTTGTTCAGCCATTCCCCAACTGATGGGCATCCCCTCAATTTCCAATTCTTTGCCACCACAAAAAGAGCTGCTATGACTATTTTTGTACATTTACATCTTTTTTATGATCTCCTTGGGATACAGACCTAGTAGTGGTATTGCTGGATCAAAGGGTATGCATAGTTTTGTAGCCCTTTGTGTATAGTTCCAAATTATTCTCCAGAATGGTTGGATCAATTCACAACTCCACCAATGGTGCATTAATGTTCCAATTTTCCAACACTTATCATTTTCCTTTTTTGTCATATAAACCAATCAGGTGTGAGGTGGTACGTCAGAGTTGTTTTAATTTGCATATTTCTAATCAATAGTGATTTAGAGCAATTTTTTATATGACTATAAATAGTTTTAATTTCTTTTTCTGGAAATGGATTTGCCTGTTCTTAGCTTCTTATACCTTACTCCCCTCCAGGTACTCTGTGGTCCAGGCACATTGGCCTCTTTGTAGTGGCACTCCATCTAGTAGTGCATTTTTCACTGGCTATCTATACTCTCCACCTGCACTTGTCTTCCGTTTTACTTTCACCTCCTGGCTTTCTTCAAAAGTCAGCTAAAATCCCACCTTATTTCCCAGTTTTCCTTAATGTGAATTCCTTTTCCATGTGATTATCTCCAAATTGTCATGTATGTATCTTGTTTGGACATAATTATTTGAATTTTGTCTCCCTCATTAGATTGTGAGGGCAATCAGGCAGGGCAGGGATTTATTGTTACCTTTTCTTTGTATTCCCAGTACTTAGCACAGTTCTTGTACTTATTAAATGCTTATTCACTTGTCTTTACTTGCCTCTCTTCATCCCATGCATCCCTTTCATTTGTTCCTTTTGGCAATCCCTTTTTCATACACTTTTCTCACTAGTTCTGTGCTACAGTGGTTTAAGATCTCATTACCTCTATCCTAATTGCTATATCTTCTTCCAGTCTTTTCAATTCATACTCATATGGATACCAAAATAATCTTCCTTTAATTTCAGGCCTCCCATCTCCTGCTTCATCTGTCCTTGAGGGTAGAGGAGTGGCACCCTCCACTTAACAATAAATATTCTCGCATCTAGTCATACCTTTCACATCTCAAAGAATGAATTCCTGTAGATCATCATCCAAACTCCATTCCATACCCTTTACCACCCAATTCCTTATTCCCATCTCCCTCAACCCTTCCATCACAAAGTTTTATCCTAACTCTACCCATCCCTTCCACTGTGTAGTCTGGAATGCCTGTTACATGTGCAACAAACTTCTCTTCTTCTTAAATCTATTCATTTCTCGCTATTTCTATTTACTGCCTCTTACTGAAACCTGGCTTTTCTGTGATGACCCAACCTCTCTGGTCACTCTTTCCATTACTGACTGTACCTTCACTCATACTTCTTGGCTATTGGACGAGGCTGAGAAATTGTAATACTTTTTTTCTTTTGTCTATTAATTTATTTATTTTTAGTTTTCAACATTCACTTCCACAAGATTTTGAGTTCCAAATTTTCTCCCCATCTCGCCTCTTCCCCTACCCCAAGAGGGCATGCATTCTGTATACCTTTTCTCCTAATTTGCCCTCCCTTCTATTGCTCCCCCCTTCTCTTATCTCCTTCCCCTTCTGTTTTTCTGTAGGGCAGGATAGATTTCTATACCCCATTGCCTGTTTATCTTATTTCCCAGTTCGATGTTAAAACTATTTTTAACATTTGTTTTTAAAACTTTGGATTCTACCAACATGAGAAAACAGGAAAATGATAAATGTTGGAGAAGATATGGGAAAATTGAAACACTAATGCTTTGTTGGTGGAGTTGTGAAACAATCCAACCATTTTGGAGAGCAGTTTGGAACTATGCCCAAAGGGCTATAAAAATGTGCAAACCCTTTGACCCAGCAATAGTACTTCTAGGGCTATATCCCAGAGAAATCATAAAAATGGGAAAAGGACCCACATGTACAAAAATATTTATAGCAGCTCTTTTTCTGGTGGCAAAGAATTGGACATTGAGAGGATGCCCATCAATTGCAGAATGGCTGAACAAGTTGTGGTGTATGAATGTAATGGAATACTATTGTGCTGTAAGAAATGATGAACAGGTTGACTTCAGAAACACCTGGAAAGACTTGTATGGTCTGATGCTAAGTGAAGTGAGCAGAACCAGGAGAACGTTGTACACATTAACAGCCATGTTGTGCGATGACTAATATTGATAGACTTAACCCTTCTCAGCAATACAAGGATCTAAGACATCTCCAAAGGCCCCATGATAGAAAATGCTATCCACGAAGAAGAAAGAATGGAGTTTGAATGCAGATCGAAGCATACTATTTGCTCTTTTTTTTTTCTTCTGCTGTGTTTTGTTTCCTCTTTTTGGTGGTTCTTATTGGTTCTAATGCTTCCTTACAACATCACTAATATGAAAATATGTTTAATAGTAATGTACATGTCTAGCTTATATCAGATTGTGGCTGTCTTGGGGAGAGAGGGGGAAAAAAGTGATTGTTGATAATTCAAATAAATTAATAAAAAAATGAAACTGACTTTGGGTTCCAAATTTTCTCCCTTCCTTCCTCCCTACCCACCCTCATTGAGAAGGCAAGCAATTTGATACAAGTTATAGTGTATAGTCATGCAATCCTATTCTGCCCCTCCCCATTTATTCTATTCTCTCTTTTACCTGTTCCTCCTCAAAAGTGTTTGCTTCTCGTTACCCATCCTACACCATTTATTTATTCTGTTCTCTGTTGTAAGCTTGTCCCTCCTCAGAAGTATTTGCTTCTGCTTACCCTCTGCCCCAATCTGCCCTCATTTCTATCATCACCCCTCTTTCTTATCCCCTTCCCTCCTATTTTCCTGTAGGGTAAGATAGATTTCCATACCCAATTGAGTGTGTATGTTATTCCTCCTTAAACTAGTTCTCATGAGAATAAGATTCGGTCATTCCCTCTCACCTTCCCCCACTTCCCCTCCACTGTAAAAGACTTTTATGTGAGATAATTTACCCTATTTTACCTCTACCTTTCTCCTTCTTCCAGTATACCCCTTAATTTTATTCTCCAGAATAAAAGTCTTCAACTCACCTTGTGCCCTGTATCTATCTATCTATCCATATAATTTTTCCTTCCAACTACCCTAATACTGACAAAGGTCTCATGAGTTACAAATATCACCTTTCCATGTAGGAATGTAAACAGTTCAATTTTAATAAATCCTGTATAATTTCTCTTTCCTGTTTACCTTTTCATGCTTCTCTTGAGTCTTATATTTGAAAGTCAAATTTTCTATTTAGCTCTGGACTTTTCATCAAGAATGCTTGAAAGTCCTCTATTTCACTGAATGACCATTTTTTCCCCTGAAGGATTATACTGAGTTTTTCTGGGTAGGTGATTCTTGGTTGTAATCCTATCTCCTTTGACCTCTGGAATATTATATTCTAAGCCCTTCTGTCCCTTAATACAGAAGCTGCTAAATCTTGTGTTATCCTGATTGTGTTTCCACAGTATTTGCATTGTTTCTTTCTGGCTGCTTGCAATATTTTCTCCTTGACCTGGGAACTCTGGAATTTGGATATAATATTCCTAGGAGTTTTCTTTGGTGATCTCTTTCAGGAGGTGATCAGTGAATTCTTTCCATTTCTATTTTACCCTCTGGTTCTAGAATATCAGGGTAGTTTTCCTTGATAATTTCTTGAAAGATGATGTCTAGGCTCTTTTTTTGATTATGGCTTTCAGACAGTCCAATAATTTTTAAATGATCTCTCCTGGATCTATTTTACAAGTCTTTTCCAGTGAGATATTTCATATTGTCTTCTACTTTTTTCATTTTTTTGGTTTTGTTTTACAATGTCTTTATTTCTCACAAAGTCATTAGCTTCCATTTGCTCCATTCTAATTTTTAAGGAAGTATTTTCTTGAGTTTTTGGACTTCCTTTTCCATTTGGCCAATTCTGCTTTATAAGGTATGTCTTCATTGGCTTCTTGGATCTCTTTTGCTATTTGGGTTAGTCTATTTTTTAAGGTGTTATTTTCTTCAGTATTTTTTTGGATCTCCTTTAGCAAGCTATTGACTTGTTTTTCATGATTTTCTTGTATCACTCTCAGTTTTTGCTCTACTTCTCTTACTTGCTTCTCAAAATCCTATTTGAGCGCTTCCATGGCCTGAGGCAGATTCATATTTTGCTTGAAAGCTTTGAATGTAGGAGCTTTAACTTTGTTGTCTTCTGATTGTATGTTTTGATCTTCTTTGTCACCAAAGTAAGATTCTAGGGTCTGACTTTTTTTGTGTGGTTTGCTCCTGTTCCCAGCCAATTACTTGAGTTTTAAACTCTTTGTCAAGGTAGGGTTCTGCTTTCAGTTTGGAGAATGTACTATCCCAGTCTTTGGGGGTTTTGTGCAGCTGTTTTCAGAGACACTTCTAGGGACCTGTAAATTTTCAGTTCTTCCAGGGTGGTATGATCAAGGGTGAGGTGTTTACTCTTTTCCTGGCCTGTGCTCTGGTCCATGAATGACCACAGGCACTCTTTTCTGCCTTGTAACTGTGAGGAGGATTCTCTCTCCACCGCCACCACAAGCTCTACCACACCAGCACTCCTTCTCGCCCCAGGACTGCCACCCAGAACTGTGACCTAGATCCATGCACAGGCAAAGCAAGAGAATCCTGCCTCATCACCAATAAAGAGATCCCTGCAATCCGCCTTTGATCAGCCACTTGACTCCCCCTCTTTTTTGGCTGAGAGCTTCCAGAAGCAGCCGCCACCCCAGGGCTGGGGTGGGACTGAGCTCCTCTCTCACCTGGGTCTGACAGGCCTTTCCTAATGACCTTCTAAGTTGTCTTTGGCGTTTGTGCATTGAGAAGTCTGGAAACCACCACAGCTCCCCTTGATTCAATCCCTTGAGGACTGCTCCAGGTTCACTGAGGCCTGGTCTTTGCTGGCTCTGCCCATGCTGAACTGTGCTCCTCTCCCAGACCGGCACAATAGACCTTTCCAATCAACCATCCAGGTTGTCTTGGACTGGAAATTTGTTTTACTCTTTCTTTTTGTGGGTTCTACTGCTCTAGAATTTGTTTAGAGCCATTTTTATAGGTATTTGGAGGTGTTTGGGGGAGAGCTCAAGCAAGTCACTGCTTTTACTCTGCGATCTTGGCTCTACCCCAAATTGTAATACTTTTTGCTCCCCATTACAACTCCATCACTAAATAACCTCTTCTTCTTTGAGGTTCATGGTATTCATATCTACCACTCAATCAAAATCCTGGTAGCTATTGTTTGCAGACCCCTAGGTTACTTCCTTTCCTTTGTCATTGAGATCAATACCTGGCTTACAATATTTCTCTCCTCCCTAATTCCTGCCCTCATACTAAGGGACTTCAACGTAGATATTGATTCTTCCTCAAATACCCTTACCTAACTACTTCTCATTGCACTCATTTATATAAATGGTTATCTATATCTAGAAAGCACTACCCTCATATCTCTTGTAGGCCCTATTCTGTCTTTCTTTAATTTAATAAATTTTATTTTTCCCCCTACAAGAGATCTGCTGAGATAACAGAGAGGAATTAGAACAGAGCAAAAGAAAGGGGAAAATTATGGAAGCATGGACATTTGTTATCTCAGAGCCTTAGTTTCCTCATCTATAAAATGGAGATGATAATAAAGCTTTATTACCCAAAATTAGACCTTTTCTAAGTGCACATATTCATGCCAGCACACTTGTCTTTCAGTGAGATGATTGATTCCTCCATGATGCCCACTCAGTTATTCATCTTCAATCTCTGTCTGTTTACTGACTTTTTTTCTACTACCTACAAAGATTCCCATGTCTACTCTGTTCTCAAAACCCCCTTACTTGATCCTTCTATTCCCTCAGACTATCATCTTAAATCTCTCTTCCCTTTCATGGTTAAATTCCTTGAAAAAGACATCTAAATTGATGTTTCTTTTTCCTTTCTTCTAACTCTGTTCTTGGGTGTATGGGGTGTTCATGGAGGAGTAGCACCTCTGGTGTAAGGGCTTACCCAACCTTTTTCAGGGCTGCTCATCCATACTGCTGTTCACCTTTATCTGACTCTCACCTGTGGCTCCAAGAAGCTGTCACATTCACAGTGGCCACACCCCAGTCAACCAGCTTGGCAGATAGGCTAAAGCAGATTGAAGGTAACCCAATGGTGAGTTGGAGAATGCCTACCCCAAGCATGTGAAGGCTTCCCCCAGCAGAATGGGCAGATGAAAACATTTTGTTCTAGTGGCCACAAAGGTGGCTGAAACAGGTGCTGTGGAGTGCTTAGAGCTTGGTCAGACATGGAAGACACCAAGGTCATCCACTGCATCCGAGGTCATTGCCAGTCATCTTGACTTTTGTCATTGTGCTGAAGTTTGATGATTCTGGAAAAAAAGAGTGAGGTGGATGACTTTGTGCAACTGTGCCTAACTTAAATCCAATTCAGGCATGAGTCAAGATATCACCCAGTGATGTCATTGGTCCTGTTTGAAATGAAAAACAAACAGCAACTCTCCTTAACTCTTTTCTGATCTCATGATTCAAATAAAATTACTCTCTCCAAAGTTAACAGTGATTTCTAAGTTGCTAAATCTAATGAGCTTTTCTTAATCTCATTCTTTTTCACTTCTGTGTTGCCTTTGACACTGTTGATCACTGCCTTCTTCTTGATATTCTCTGTTCCTAGGTTTTCTTATCATGGTTCTCAAAAGGTTTTTATTTTGTCTCGCTGCTCCTTCTCAGTTCCTTTCCCAGATCATCATCTGAGTTGTACCCACTAACTCTGGGTGTCTTCCAAGCCTCTCTTCTTTTCTCCTTCTAAATTATTTCACTTCGTTATCCCATCAGCATCGAGGGATTCAATTTTCATCTCTGTATAGGTGATTCTTAGATCTTATCTAGCCTTATATCCTTTCTTGACTTCTATTCTTGTATCTCCAACTGGATGTACCATAGACATCTCAAACTTAACATAATTGAACTCATTATCTTTTCCCTTAAACCATCCCCTTTTTCTAACTTCTCTGTTGCTTTTGAGTACACTGGCATCCTACCAGTCACCCAGATTTGAAACCTAGTTGTCATAGCCAACTAACTCTTAAATCTCTCTCATCTACCATATCTAATGTGTTGCCAAGTCCTGTTGATTCTATCAACACATCTCTCATACTTCTCACCTTTGGCCAATGATCTCTTAGTTTCCAAACCTAATGGCCTTTTCTCAATCCTTATCCTTATTGATTTTTGTATGGCCTTGCATCTCGTACCTGGATCACTGCAAAGGCCTTCTGGTTGGTCTCCTTTTCTCTAGTCTCTCCTACTATATTCTGTCCTCCACTCAGCCTTCAAAGGACTAAGCACAAAATTCTATTTAATCTCTAGAAACTTATTATCTTGCAAGAAGACATCAACTCTGGCACTCACACCTTCTCAATATCCCCTTGCCCTGGGATCCAGCCCCTCCCTCTGATTTGATAGGTTGGAGGGTGGATGTTGAAGAGCTCCCAGATCCCCCACCAGTTAAGAACAGGGAAGTCACTTTTTCCTACCCTTTTCAGAATTTCATCATGCCCCATGCAGGGCATCCTTTCTCCTCTCCCCACTGTTTTTCAGTTTCTTTTTATGTATTATCTTCCCGCATTAGATTGTGAGCTCCTTGAGAGCATGATGTTTCTCACATTTCTTTGTGTTCTCAGCCATAGTGCATAGTAGGTGCTTAAATGCTTATTGATTTGACTTGACAAGTACATAGATTATATTTTTTCATGAATTATTGAAGATAAATGGAATCTACCCTATTTTTAACCAAGAAGGTTTTCTTTGATATAAAGAGTGCTATTTTAGAAGATCTAGATTCCGGTCTGAATGACTTTCTGGCCTCATTTTTTTAATCTATAAAATGAGCAATCTGGATTATGGTTTCTAAAGTCTCTTCAAGTTCTAAATCCTAAGTCTTTCAAATTAGGGCTTGCCTGCAAACACTCTTTCTTCACTGACAGTTCTCCTTAATTAAGTTACTCCCCCTACTTCAAGCTTTAATTAACTTTATGGAAATTCCTAGCATCCTTTTTATGCTTTTCCCTAACAGAACAGGGAAGGATCTTATACCAGTAATATATACTTAATAGTACTATTAACAGTGATTCATTTGTGTAGTAAACACTTCTTGATGCATTATGTAAATTTGAATTAATATTAGAACATTCTTTTTTTGCTGTATCCAGTGTTCTTTTATTTTTTTTAAATAGTATTTTGTTTTTTCCCCAAATACATATTAAGAAAATTTTTTAGCATTCATTTTTACAAGATTTTGAGTTCCAAGTTTTCCTCCCTCCTTTCCTCTCCCTTCCTCTGAAAATGGTAGGCAGTTTGATATAGTTTATACATGTGCTATCATGTAAAACATATTTCCATATTCATCACAGTTGTGGAAGAAGAAACAGATCAAAAGGAAATAAAACCATGAGAAAGAATAAAATAAGTGGAAAAAAATGCTTCGATCTGCATTCTAAGTCTATCAGTTCTTTAACTGGATGTGGGTAGCATTTTCCTTCCTGCGTCCTTTGTATCTGTCTTGGATCAATGTGTTGCTGAGAGAAGAGCTGAGTCATTCATAGTTGATGTCTTGATGTTGCTGTTGCTGTGTACAAGATTTTCCTGGTTCTGCTTATTACATTTTGCATCAATTTGTGCAAGTCTTTCCAGGTTTTTCTGAAATCTGCTTGTTCATCATTTCTTATTGCACAATAGTATTCCATTAAGTTCACATTCCACAGTTTGTTCAGCCATTCGCTAAAATTCATCTGTTCAGCCATTTGATGGCCATCCCCTCAATTTCCAATATTTTGCCATCAAGAAAAGGCTGCTTTAAATATTTTTGTTTACTTAGATCCTTTTCCCTTTTTTATGATCTCTTTGGGATACAGACCTAGTAGTGTTATTGCTGGATCAAAGGATATGTACAGTTCTACAGCCCTTTGGGCATAGTTCCAAATTGCTCTCCAGAGCAACCCCACCAACAACGCATTAGTGTCCTAATTTTCCCACATCCTCTCCAACATTTATCATTTTCCTTTCTTGTCATATTAGCCAAATTGATTGGTGTGAGGTGGCATTTCAAAGTTGTTTTAATTTGCATTTCTCTAATCAAAAGTAATTTAGAACACTTCTTCATATGCCTATAGATATCTTTGATTTCTTCATCTGAAAACTTCATCTGTTCATATCCTTTCACCATTTATCAATTGAGGAATGGCCTGTATTCTCATAAATTTGACTCAGTTCTCTATATATTTGAGAAATGAGGCCTTTATCAGATATTTGATGTAATGATTGCTTCCCAGCTTTCTGCTTTCCTTCTAATTCTGATTGTATTGGTTTTGTTTGCACAAAGCTTTTCAATTTAGGATGATCAAAATTATTCTGTTTTTCATAATGCTCTCTGTTTCTTGTTCGATCATGAATTCTTGCCCTCTCCATAGATCTAACAGGTAGACTTTTCCTTGCTTTTCTAATTTGTTTGCTTCATTGTCTATGGTACCTTTTTAGCAAGATATAGTTTCCTTCCTTATCTCTTTTAATTAGGTGTATCTTTGCTTTTACTTTGTCTAAGATCAGGATTGCTACCCCTGCTTTTTTTTTTTAACTTTAGCTGAAGCATAATAGATTCTGCTCCAGCCCCTTACCTTTACTCTGTGTGTCTATCTGTTTCAAGTATATTTCTGATGAACAACATATTGTAGGATTCTAGTTTTTGAACTACTCTGCTATCTGCTTTCCATTTTATGGGAGGATTCATTTGCATGCACAGTTATGATTACTACCTGTCTATTTCCCTCAGTCCTATTTTTCCTTCTCTGTGTCCTCTCTCTCCTTTCATCCTTTCCCACCTCACCAGTGTTTTGCTTCTGTCTACCACTCTGCTTGATCTACCCTCTCCTATGTTAGTCCTGTCCCTCCCCTCCTTTACGTAATCGCCTCCCACTCAACTTCCCTATCAGGTAAGATAGATTTCTATATTGAACTGATTGTATATTATTCCCTCTTTGAGCCAATGCTGGTGAGAGTAAGTTTCAATGGATGCCCATCGCCCTCCCTCCCATCTTCCCCTCCACTGTAATAGGTCTTTCACACCTCTTCATGTGAGATAATTTAACCCATTCTATCTCTCCCTTCCATCAGGACCCACTGTACTCCTCTTTCTCATCCATTAATTTTTTTATGTCATTCCCTCAAATTCACCTTATACCCATACCCTCTGTCTATGTATATTCCTTTGATCTGTATTGTTAGTGATACAGTTTTTAAGAGTTACAAGTATCATCTTCCCATGTCGAAATATAAACAGTTTAACTCTGTTGAATTCCTTATGTTTTCTTTTCCTTTTTTACCTGTTTATATGTCTCTTGGGTTTTGGTAATGGAAGTAGAATTTCTGGTTTAGTTCTGGTCTTTTCCTGATGAAGGCTTGAAATCCTTCCATTTCGTTGAATGACTATTTTTTCTCTTGATGTGTTATGCTTAATTTTGCTGGGTAAGTGATTCTTGGTTGTAGTCCTAGCTCAATTGCCCTCCGAAAAATTATGTTCATGTTCACGCCTCTGATACTTTAATATTGCAGCTGCCAGGTCCTGTGTGATTCTTATTGTGACTCCTTGATATATAAATTATGTTTTTCTGGCCATTTGTAGTATTGGCTATAATGTTCCTTGGGGTTTTTATCTTGGGATCTCTTTCCTGAGATGATCAGTGGATTCTTTCAGTGCCTATTTTATCCTCTGGTTCCAGGACATCAGGGCGGTTTTCCTTGATAATTTTTTGAAAGATCCTGTCCAGGTCCTCCTTTTTATTGTGGCTTTCAAGTAGTCCAGTGATTCTGATATTGTCTCTCCTGGATCTATTTTCTAGGTCATTTGTTTTTCCTATGAAGTTATTTTACCTTTTTTTCCCCTCCATTTCATTTTTTGAATTTGTTTAATTGATTCATGATGTCTCATAGAGTCATTAACTTTCACTTGTTTTCCTCGATTAACTTTTGTACTTTGTTTTCCGTTTAGCCAGTTGTACTCTTTAAGGAGTTGTTTTCTTCTGTGGATTTTTGTATCTCGTTTTCCATTTGTCCAATTCTACTTTTTAAGCAGTTTTCCAGGCTGTTGACTCTTTTTTCATAATTGTCTTGCAACACTCTCATTTCTTTTCTCATTTTTTTTCTTCTATCTCTCCCATATGATTTTTAAGCTCCTTTTATGAGCTCTTTGATGAGATCTTTCTGGGCTCGAGAGTGCTTCCTGTTTTCCTTTAGGGTTTTTCCCATAGATGTTTCAATATTGTTGTCCTCTTCTGAGTTTGTGTTTTGATCCTCCCTATCCCCATAGAAACTGTCTATGCTCAGTGTTCATTTTTGCTTTTTGCTCATCTTATTTGCCTATTTTATGGATTTTAAAAGTTGCGCTCTCCTACAATAGCACAGGGGGCACTGTCCCAAGCTTCCTGTGCTGGGATCCAGGGGCCTAGTCACTGGCTTTTGTGCTGGGGCCTCAGGCGCTGGCAGCTGGAAGCTCTAGGGGTCTGGCAGCTTACCTGGTGCTGAGCTGGAGTCCTAGAGGTAGTGTGTGGCATGTGTTGAGGCCAGGTGGGATTTTTCTGTGTTTCCCTGGGAGTACATTGAAAAACATGAAGGTTTGGCCACTGGAGGACACCTGCCTATCTAGGGCTGCATTGAAACATATGGAGGTCCACTGCTAGAGACCTCCCTGGACCTGCACCGAAGCATGGGAATGTTTGGCTACTGGGGGCTGCCTGCCTACCTGGGGCTGTGCTGAAGCACTTGAGGGTTCTTTGAGCTGGAGTCTGCTGTTCCCCTGACTATGCTAAGGCAGGTGGGGGATCCTGGTGTTGGCATTTGCCTGTTCCACCACATTGGGGCTCAGGATCTCCCACTGGTTTGCTGAGGTGGGGCTTGCTGCTGGCTTGCTGAGATGCTTCTTTTCCTGAAATGTGCTCCCTTTTTACTTGAGTGAAACAGACCTTTCTTGTTGATCCTCCAAGTTACCCAGGCTAAAAGACTGATCCAAAACTGCTCTACCCCATCTTTCCACTGGCTCCACTGTTCCAGGATTTTTCCTGCAGCACTATTTTCTGTTTTCTCAGATGTCAGTATGGAAGAGTGATAGTGATTTACTGCTTACTCTGCCATATTGGCTACTGGAAGTCATTTCAAAGGCCAAGTCTTAGAGGCTGCTGTGAGGACATTTTCCAGCAAGTAGTGTCCATCACCCTTTTCATCCTTTCTTACCAGCTGGTCAATCCTCCTCTTTTCATCCTTGAGATGGTCCTCTCATCCCCAGACATATATTTTAAATTATCTGGCATATTTGACAGAAATTAGTATTACATAATTTTGCATGATAATTTCCAGTGTTCTCATATCTTAGAATGTTTTCCAGTGTTATTTAGCTGGTTTTTTAACTCTCACTATAAAGTTTCTGAAAAAGAAGCTTGTTACTAAAACATAACGTCTTTATTTATATAATAGATTTATAGCTTAAAAAGACCTTGCCGAGGTTCCAAAAGTGGGTGATACCACCCTCTGAGGGGCGCTAGAATGATCCAGGGAGGTGGTAGCAGGCTTGAGTGCAATTGGGGTGCATTGAATAGAAATAAGGGGGCGGTGGAAGCATGAAAAAAGAAGTAAAGATAAGAAAATTTTGAAAAACCATTCATGTGTTTCATCTGTTATATAAAAATAAACATACAAAATACAAGTTATAATGATTATAGTATAACTGATCAGTGGTCAGATCTGCCAATAAGTCTTAACAAGCAAGTGTTGGGAAATGAGCATGTTGCACATTGTTGGGAAGTTCAGCATGCATCAGCAGGAATATGTGTATGTAATGACTTCCTTACAATACAAAACTATACAGTTACATGACACAATACTGCATCATCAAAATTTCAGTGCAGGAAAAACCCTACAAATTTGCCATAAATTATTAAATTTAAGATGTGTCATTTAAAATATATTTTTATTTTTTGAAATGATGTGGATTTCAAAAGAAAAAAAGCTGTTAAAGGGTTAAAGAAAGTAGATTTCCAGGGAGGCACTGAGTAATTTTTTTTTTTTTTTTTTTTGAGAAAGGGGCGGTAGGCCAAATAAGTTTGGGAACCTCTGCCTTAAGAGGTACTGCAATCCAACTCCTTCATTTTACAGATGAAATAATTGAGAACCAGAAAAGCAAGGGAGAGAATAAGGATTTGAATCTAGTTTCTTCTTACCCCAATCCAGTGTTTTTTATGTTCTATCACTTTGAGTCCCGTTGTCTTAACATTCACTTCCATGTATTTTGAATCTTCGAGCATAAACTTTATAGAATAGATGAAATACATCCAGACTAATTACACAGTCTTGAATAAGTGATAATAAAGATTAGGCTGAACACTGTACTATTTTTCAGACAAAATTTGCCACATCATCTTGGAGTAGCCATACTCCAAGCTTTCTGAGCTTCTGAGGGCACCCATATTTTCCTGATACACCAAGAGTACTGATTTTTAAAAAATAATTTTGTGAAGTTGATATATGGTATGTAAGGGTTCCAGTGTTTCCTTCTGTTCCTCTGGTGTTGGCTATGAAGCAAACATTACCTATAATCTTGTACTTTCTTGACAGTATCAAAAAACTGGTCCATAAGAATTCTGCTTAGGATCTTGCCAGGAAGAGAATCTTAAGATGCCATTATAGTTTCAGTAGTTGAGTTTGTTTCAGGGTTTTTTGCTTTTATGCATAAAGATGGTGATGATACTGCTATTTTTGAAACCTTAAAATATGCCATATCTTGAGGACGAACTCTTACAGTTCACTGTAATGGAACAGATTAGATATTAAGAATTTTTAGGGAACAATATTCTTCCTGTATGAAAGATTTAACCAAAGGATTATGTTTGACACCTGAAAACTGAATCTTATACTCAAGGTTAAGATTTATTATTAGTAATGGGAAAAAAATGTGGTCCCTTTTTAAGCCCTTAAAATATGCTTTTATATGCCTTTTATTTCCAATGATAAATTATTGGATTTTTAGAATTACATTCATATCTAAGCTGTTCCCTAGATGCTTTTCTAGACATTTATGGATAAATCCCCTCATGGGATCTGCTGAAATGTATTTTTTTTGGCTAAGCAACAATCTGCCTCCCAGCATGGAAATATATAGGAATGAGACACAGGAAAAGGACTTCACAGAAAATTCTATATCTGTGTTTTGGCATAGGATAACTATATTTCAGTCACCATGTAGCCACTGGAATTTACACAGTGGTTTAACTATTTGGCTCCTCCCTATTACCATCATATCAAGAAAGGAAACATGACCTTTCTTTTAAAGTCTTTTTTCTTCTCTGAATTTAACTTTATGATCTAAAGGCATATTAAAATTTCAGTCTTAATACTCTTGTTATGTTAACTTAAAGATTTGCCCTTTTCTTTTCTAGGATGAAGTGGCACATACTCTAACAGAAAGCAGAGTATTAAAAAACACTAGGCATCCCTTTTTAACAGTAAGTAATCTTAAACAATAAGTATTTTTCTTTTCATCTTAAAACTTTGTTTTGATCATTATTCTATTCTATAAATTAACTTGTAAACAAAAAACTTAAGATACCTTGTGCTTACTTTAGTCATTCTATTTGCTTAAAGTGATTGAGAAGGAACTCAGATTTTTTCGAAGTTTTAGGAACATTTAGATTGTTATGGAATCCCACATTTGAAAAGAACCTTAGAAGTCATATAGTCCAACCTTACTTCTAAAAATGTGAATCCCTTTCTACCTAGCAAGTAGCAAGTACCTAGGCTTCTGTTTTATAATCTATATATAAGAGGCATCTTATAATAAAGTGAATAAATAGAAGACTAGACTTAGAATCAACAAGACCTAGGTTCCAGCACTGCCTCAGCTACCTATGTGCTATTTAACCTTGAGCAATTCACTTAATTTTTAAGTGCTCCAAGCAGCTTTCTAAGACTATTATCTACAAATTTGTTACCAGTCTACAATTGGAAGAGTTTCACCTTTGGGACTCCTCCACAAAAATGAATTCACATGACTTTACCAATTTGTGTGTAGTTTGATTTGTGATCTTAATGTGTTGCCAGAGTTATATTAGCATATTAGATTCCTTTTTGATTCCTAATTTTAAAGTACCGAAGACTAAGAAAATCATAGATCAGAAGTCCAACCTAAATTTGAAAACAAGATTGTAATATATAAATGCTCAATTAGTATTGAGCCATTGTAGAAATACATATGAAGCAACCTTATAGTAATTATGTCACAACTCAGAGGAATATCCCATAGATAAAAAATGGAAATCTGAAAAGGCATGATATAAAACTATCGTAAGTAAGGTATAAAACTGTGAAGTGTATTTGTGTGTGTGTGTGTGTGTGTATCTTTGTCTGTGTCTGTGTGACTTGGCTATCCCTTTGGACTAAACTGATGGCCCCGTAATCTTACTCCTGGACTCCCTGTGAAGTCACTGTGTCAGTCATGAAGTTCTGTTTATGCTGTGAATAAAAACAGGCACACTGAAACTTAAGAGGTTGTTTCCAAAAAGTATTTGGGATTCTTTAGTTTATCTGAAGCAGAATCTAGTAAAGGGGTTTCACTCCCTATATTTCTAGAGCTATTTTGTTTGTTACTTGAGCTCTGTTAATGTAGATTATGGCAAAACAAGGCTTAAGTAGGGATATATTTTATAACAAAACCTTTGAGTGAAAATAGTTACGTTGTACCAATATGCCATACTGGACTCAGTTAGTAAACTGAAGCATTTAGAGGGAAAAAGTGACATTAAAGACATATTAAAAATCATAATCAATAGATTTAACTATCCCCTAAGAGTACTTGTCTCTACTAGAATAAAGTGAAAGTTGAAGTTGCCAGTAGCATGTATGAGAATTTTGGGGCCCCAAAATTCGATATACAAAGACTCAAAAGGCCACTGTTGTCATATTTATTATACAGTAGATTCAGAAGTGCTCATTATAATTGTAAGGTTTATTTTTAATTTAAGATTATTATAAGTTCAGAAACAAAAAATTCTTTCTCTCTAAATACTCAGGCTGAACAAAATTAATCCAGATTTCTTATAAGATCTCATCTGAGCACTTAAGAAGTATTTCTGTCCATTTCATCAGTCATAACTTACTCTTTTTTAAATACTTCATAATTATCATGATGACAGTGTGGATCAACATTATGAGCATATTTTTTTTTCTTTTTCTTTTCAAGTCTTTGAAATATTCCTTCCAGACAAAAGATCGTTTGTGTTTTGTGATGGAGTATGTTAATGGAGGAGAGGTGAGTTAAAGAAACATACTTAACATTTATGTTTGTGTGATATCATTGGCATTTTTTTATATCTAATTTATTTAAATTAGGTACAGCTGCTCTTTAGTATGTGGATGAAATATAAATCTGTATCTCCTACTATGTGATAGTGACATAATGGTTTTATTGAATAGATTTTTCACTTGATGGGAAGACAGAGAATAGCAGTCATTTTGTCTTATACTCATTACTAGTATTTTTAATTTTATTGAGTAATTTAACTTTTTTTGAGTGTATTTCATTTTCTCCATCTCTTCATGTATTTTCCATTCCTCACTTTTGAAAAAACTTATTAACATAAAGACAGATTTTACTGAAGTAGGTGGTCAGAAATGCTTTATACTAGGAGGATTCCAAAATTCTCTATGTAGTACAGTCTGTAGCAATGATGTCTGGCACAAATAGAAACTGAGGCTACTAATCCATACAAAAGGATCCTTGTGGGCCACACAATGGACTTAGTTTTAAAATGTAATGCTACCTATGTTTTATTGTATTATTTTTATTCATTTATTAAATATTCTCCAAGTACATTTTAATCTGGTTTGGGCTATACTCAGGAGTGTTGTGGTCAGTGTGTTTGTCACCTCTGGTTTATAGGAATAAATTACTCTTTTTCCTCCACAAAGAAAAATCCACCTTGATTTGATAACCTAATTGTCTTCTGCAGAGTTCTCCGAATCCACAAATTGACTGGAATTAACAGTGGAAAAAATTATGAATTTAGCAAATATTTTCCAAGTGCCTACAAATATTTTATTAATACTACATTAGGGTAATATAAAAATGAATAAGACATACCTAACCTCACTAACTTAAAAAATCTACTACAAGAGATAAGATGTATAAAAAAACATAAGGTAAAAAGTGATAAGTTCTATAAAATATGTACAAGGAGTTCTGAAGAAGGAAGAATAAGTTAATATAGGAGAGAAACTGGGAAAGAAAGGGTTCATGAAGTAAATGTTAGCATTTGAGTTAGACCTTCATGGATAGGTAGTAATTTGGACAGAGATAAAAGACAGAATTGGTATTCCAAAAAGAGTTAACAATGTGAGCAAATGCAGAAAGATAGCAAAATATGGGTCAAAATCAGAGAACCTTTAGTAATACAGAATTTGGGAAGTGAACAACAGGCTAATAAGATCACATCTGAGATTGTGGTTTAGGATTTCTAGATGGCTTAACATACAGGAATAAATTGGCCAAGCTAGTAGCTGAGATCCAATATTGGAATGAAATGAGATACATACACACACACACACACACACGAATATTTTATATCCCTAAAAGATAGATACCAAGTCATTAAATCTATAAACATTTATTAAATACCTTCTGTGGCCCAGGCACTATTAGATTTTGGGGATACAAAGGCAAAAATGAAATAATTCCTACCTTCAAGGAGCTTACATTCTATTGGGAGAGATATGGTATAGACATGTAAGTATATATAAGACATATAAAATTAATATAAGGGGATTAGCTGCTGGGACGAATCAAGAAAGATTTCATATAGGAGTTGTTATTTGAGCTGAACTTTAATAGAAATTAGAGGTGCTTAGAGAGGAGTGAAGAGGCAATGTCTTCTAGGCATGGAGCACAGCCTGTAGATTAAAACATTAAAAGCCATTGGGTGCAACTTGAAGTCAAAAGCCAAATGGGAAGAACATGTTTTAAGCTATAACACTTTAATCTTAATGCTCACTTTTGGGACTGTAAATGAACCTGACACGTTTGGAATGTATCCTCATAAAAATCCCAACAATATTAATGAAACAAAAACCTGGACATTATTAATGGTTGGGCCCATCAGCCAGTGTCAGATAAAGAAAGATGTACAATTTCTGTTCAAAAATTAGGAAGAGGACTGATAAACATTCTTAGTGCCCATAATAAAATGTCAGGATTCTACAGAAATAACTCTCTAACAAGCAAACATGACTTTACTATACAATAATCAAAGCTCATTAAAGAGATTCAATGTTGGATTAGTCAAAGGTAATCAAAAATGGCTCATCTCCAGATGCAACCTATGAAATGGCTAATATCCAAGAATGGAATCCAAAGGCCCACTCTGGGCAACATCCTTATGAAGTTTGCCAATAATATATTGATAAAGAAGTGTCAAACAAATAGTTGAGTTGTATGAATTTGTTTTTGAAAGTGAAGATATTTATGATGACACTTCTGTACCAGGTCATTTCTACTAGAAATTATTGGGTCTTAGTGATCATTGTAAACTGTGCAAGGAAAGGGTTGAAACTGTGCCACACATCACTGAAGGCTGTAACAATTGAGTGCCTATTGAATAGCTCACAAGACATAATTTGGTGGCTAGAATTATACATTAGTAGTTTACTTTCTTTCATGGCCTAAAAGATGGCAAATTTTCATATTGATCTCAAAAGATCGGAGAACTTGATCAACTGTCCTGGAACTAGATTGTTACCATAGACTGAACTGTTGGCCACAATAGTTCAGACATACAATTGACTCATTAAAAACTTAAGAACAGCATTCTAAATACTCACAATTTCCTAGCCACATGACATGAAAAGTTTTAAAAACATGGGGATCAAAATCATGTTGGAATAGGTTGAAATATATCTTATCCCTGTTCTCCTGTATTCTATGAGAATTCTACTGAGTATGTGTTCAGTAAACCTACATAGTATGAGCTTGTTTTTTTTATATATAGTTTTGCCCAGCTACAAAAAAGCAGTTAATATCCAATTGTGCATGATCTGTAGAATAAAATATGAAGGAATAATAGGATAAGTATCCCAGGACTGTTTTCATCCAAACCTCATTGAAAAATGTGAGAAAAAAAGGTGAGAAAATGATAGTAAACCAAAAATAATAATTATTGTTGACCCATACAAATTAAAGAAGTGTTTTTAATAGATTCTATCATGCTGAATAATCTGTTACCTGCATGTAATGAAGAGCTCTTAATATACAAAGACCTAACAGAAAAAAAAAATCAAAACTACTTGGTAATAGGATGAAGTAAATATTATCCCCCTCAGTCTATCTGCTTTTGGATTTCCTGAAGATGTTTTCAGTGTGCCAATGGAAGGTAGATGGTTTTACATCCCAATTCTTTTGTTCAGCTACCAAAAGCATCGATTTTATCTACTTATCTAATAGTCCACTGATCATGGAATATAAAAGAACACTAAATGAGTGTTGTCACATCTTGTCCCCTAACCATTTATTTCTGAACTCTATCAAATGTAAGGTGAGGAAAGCAAGAATAATAATAATTTTATAGGCCAATTACAACATTATACATCATACAAAGGATTCACATCTTATGTCACCCTCCCAAGTTATACAAACATAAGAAAATAACATATTGCCTGAAGGACAAAACAGGTGTGCCCCAAAGTCCCAGATGTGTAAAGAATAACTCACTGATTTGGTAATTATTGAAAAAGACACTTTAAAACATTAACATTTATAACACCTTTATTTATTGTTGCAAAACTTTTGACTCAGGGTCACACAGCTAGTAAATATCAAGTGTCTGAGGCCAGATTTGAACTCAGGTCCTCCTGACTCCAGGGCCAGGGCTCTGTCTACTGCACCACCTTATCTGCCCTAATTGCCTCGCCAAAAGTAAATAAATAAGTAAACCAACAGGTGTAGCTCAATACTATGAAGTATAAATTCCAGAAAATCCTTGAGTATTCAGCAAATAAACTGTACTGGAACCAAATAATATATCCCAGAGAAAATATGCCAGCAGTCAATCAGATATAACATTGACTCATATGAATTTTTTAAAATTAAATTTATTTGTTTGTCACATTTTAAGTTCTGAACTGTTTCCCTCTCTCCCTCCCCACACTGCAGTAGAAAAGGCCACTATTTGACACAGATTTATAAATATATGTAAAACCATACTATGCATACTTCCATTTATCAGTTTCTTTGTCTGGAAGTGGATAGCATCTTTTTTCATAAGTCCTTTATAGTTGATTTGAATATTTATAGTATGCAGAATAACTTAATCATTAATAGTTGTTTTTCATACAGTATTGCTGTTGCTGTGTGCAACATTCTCTTGGTTCTGCTCATTTCACTTTTCATTATTTCACACAATTCTTTTCATATTTTTCTAAAATCAACCAGCACAGAAGTATTCCATCACAATCATGTACCACAACTTGTTTAGCCATTCCCTGATTGATGGGCATCCCCTCAATCTCTAGTTCTTTGTCACTACAAAAAGAGCTGCTGTAAATATTTTAGAACATATGGGTTCTTTTCCTTTTCTTCCTGATCATCTTGGGAAACAGACCAAGTAGTGGTATTTCTGGGTCAAGGAATATACACAGTTTTATATGTCTTTAGGCATAATTCCAGATTGCTCTACAAAATGGTTAGATCATTTCCTGGTGTGAATTAATGAATTGGTGTCCCAATTTTTCCACATCTCCAACATTTGTCATTTTCCCCTTCAGGTGTGAGATAATATCTCAAAGTTGCTGTAGTTTGCATTTATCTTGATTTATAATGATTTAGAGCTTTTTTATATGACTATATATAGTTTTAATTTCTTCATAAAAAAAACTTCATATCCTTTGGTGATTTATGAATTGGGTTTGCTTCTTTCTTTTTTTTTAAATCAAATTAACCAAAGGTTTATCTATTTTATTGTTTTTTTTTTCATAAAACCAGCTTTTAGTTTTATTTATTGGTTCAATAGTTTTCTTAATTTCAATTTTATTAATCTCTTTTGGTCTTCAGAATTTCTAATTTGGTGTTTAATTGGAGATTTTTAATTTGTTCTTTTTCTAGCTTTTTCAGTTGTATGCCCAATTCATTCATCTCTTCTTTCTGTGTTTTATTCATGTAAGCATTTAGAGATATAAAACTTCCCATAAGGACCACTTTCATTGCATCCCATAAGTTTTGGTATGTTGTGTCATTATTGTCATTCTCTTGGATGAAACTATTGATTCTATAATTTGTTGTTTGACCCACTCATTCTTTAAGACTAGATTGTTTAGCTAACAATTTTTAATCTATCTTTCTATAGCCCTTTATTGCATGTAATTTTTATTACATCATGATCTGAAAAGGATGCATTTAATACTTCTGCCTTTCTGCATTGGATTGTGAGGTTTTTATGCCCTAGTATGATCAGTTTTTGTGTAGGTGCCATGTAGTTCTGAGAAAAAGGTATATTCCTTTCTATCCCCATTCTGTTTTCTCCAGAGGTCAACCATATTTAGCTTTTCTAAAATTCTATTCATCTCCTTAACTTCTTTGTTGTTTATTTTGTGGTTAGATTTATCTGTTTCTGAGAGGGGGAGGATGAGGTTCCCCACTAGTATAGTTTTGCTGTCTATTTCTTCCTGTATCTCCCTTAACTTCTTTTTTAAGAATTTGGATGCTATACTACTTGGTGCATATATGTTTAGTAATGATATTACTTCATTGTCTGTAGTACCTTTTAGCAGGTTGTAGTTTCTTCTCTTTTAATTGGATCTATTTTTGCTTTTGCTTTGTCTGAGATCAGGATTGCTACCTCTGCTTTTTTTACTTCAGCTGAAGCATAATATATTTTGCTCCAGCCTTTTACCTTCACTCTGTGTATATCCCTCTGCTTCAAATGTGTTTCTTGTAAGCAACATATTGTAGGATTATGGTTCTTAATCCATGCTGCTATAAGTTTCCATTTTATGAGAGAGTTCATCCCATTCACATTCACAGCTATGAGTACTGTCTGTGTGTACCCCATTCTATTCCCCCTTCCCCCATTTATGCTTTTTTCTCTCCTTTGTCCCTTTCCTTCCTCAGTAGAGTTTTGCTTTCGACCACCACCTCCCTCAGTCTGCCCTCCCTTTTATTAGCTCCCTCTCGATTTATCAATTGGGGAATGACTCATATTCTTAAGTATTTGACAGAGTTTTCTATATATTTCAGATATGAGACCTTTATCCAAGAAACTGCCTATAAAATTTCCCCCCAATCTGCTTTCCTTCTAATCTTGGATAAATTGATTTTATTTGTATAAAACCTTTTTAATTTAATATAATCAAATTATTCATTTTACATCTCACAGTGTTCTCTATTTTTTGTTTATTCATAAATTCTTCTCCTGTCCATAAACTTGATAGGTACTGTGTTCCATGTTCTTCTACTTTTCTTATAATATCTCCCTTTATATCTAGGTCATGTATCCATTTTGACCTTATCTTGGCAAATGGTACAAAATATTGATCTATACCCAGTTCCTGCTAGATTGCTTTCTAGTTTTCTCAGCTGTTTTTACCAAACAGTGTATTCGTATCCCAAAAGCTTAATTCTTTACATTTGTCAAACATAAGGTTGATTCATATGAATTTTAAAATGTTTTTAATGGATTTTGCTTTTATTGAATACTTAGTAACCTCCAAGCAATGTGGAATGAAAAGTTTTCAAAATTGTATACTTATTCAAAATAATCAAAACCATCTAGCAATGGAATGAAGTACACATGATGACTTGTCCTGGTACAGTTTCTGTCTGAACCTTACCAAATATATGATTAGAAGAATGAAACTGTTACTACCTTTACTACCAATATATAACACTTATATAACACTTTAAGGTTTATGAAGAACTTTACATAGTGTTACTTCCTGAATTCATGGGAGAAATCTGTGAATCAGAGGATGGAAGCATGATGGAGAGCATTTGGTTGAAGATTAACAGAGGTAGAAACAGACATCACATTAGAGGATCATAGATTTAAAAAACCACAAGGTAGTAGTCAATAGATCCTGGATTTGAATGTAGGCCCTCTGGGTCCAATTTAAGTACCTCTACTATATATCTTACAAATAGCTAGGACAGAAGGAGAAAAAAAGATGAGGTGTTCATGAAATACATCATAAACTTTCCACTGAAAAAATTGTATAAATGATGAGAGACTTCAGTAATCTGCATATCTGCTGGAACTCCCTCTCTCTGTTCCAGTGGCAGAGGGCCTGATTGTTTCAGAACATAAAGGATAGAGTGAGGGGAAATATCTTGGATCTTTTCTTTCCAAAAAGATGGAACCGGTAACTGAAGTAGAAATGATAGGAACCTTGTACCCTTGTACAATTCCATCTTAACATTTGTGATAGAAGAAAGAAAAATATGTCTTCAGTTTTAGGAGAGCCAGTTTGAAAAGGACAAAGAAAGGATAAGTAGAATCTCTTGCTTTAAAATTTTATAGAATTCAGCCTAAAATGGGAAAATCCTAAAAATGAAATTCTAAGACAAAAAGGGAGACATTTCTCATGAAGAAGACAATGAAATTTGTCTTTTTTATTTCATTTTTATTTTTTCTCACTTGATAGTATTTTATTTTTTCCAGTTACATATAAAGAGTTTTCAACTTTCATTTTTATTAGATTTTGAATTCCAAATTTTTTCTCCCTCCTGTCCTTCCCTTCCTCCTCCCTAAAGACACCCAAAAATCTGATGTGGGCTATACATGTACAATTATATTAAACATATTTTCACATTAGTCTTATTGTGAAAGAAGAATCAGAACAAAAGGGAAAAACCACGAGAAAAAAATCCAACAACAAAAAGAGAAAATAGTATGCTTTGATCTGCATTCAAACTCCATAGTTCTTTCTCTGGATGTGTATAGCATTTTTCATCATAAGTCTTTTGTAACTTTTCCTCTAAGAATTTGGATGCCATACCATTTGGTACATATATGTTTAGTATTGATATTACTTCATTGTTTATGGTATCTTTTAGTAAGATGCAGTTTTGCTTTTGCTTTGTCTGAGATCAGGATTGCTACTCTTCCTTTTTTTACTTCAACTGAAGCATAATATATTCTGCTTTAGCCTTTTACCTTTGCTCTGTGTGTATCTCTCTGCTTCAGATATGTTTCTTATAAACAACATATTGTAGGATTCTGGTTTTAATCTACTCTGCTATCCACTTCCATTTTGTGGAAGAGTTCGTCCCATTCACATTCACAGTTATGATTACTAACTGTGTCTTTCTCTCCATCCTATTTCCCCCTGTTCATACTTTTCTCTCTCCTTTCACCCTTTACGTCCTCACCAGCATTTTGCTTCTAACCACTGCCTCCCTCATTCTGCCTTTCCTTCTATCAGTCCTCCTCCCTTTTCTTTCCTCATTCCCCTACTACTTCTTCCCTCCTTTCTGCCCTCCCTCATACCTACCCCCACTCCCTTTTGTTTCCTCTTTCTCCTCTTACTCCCCTATAGGTTAAGATAGATTTCTATGCCCAACTGAGTGTGTATGTTATTCCCTCTTTGAGCCAAATCTGATGAGAGTAAGGTTCAAATAATGCTTCACCTACCCCTTCTATCCCTCTACTGTAATAGGTCTTTTGTACTTCTTCATGTGCTATGTAATTTACCCCATTCTGCCTCACCCTTTCCTCTTCTCCTAGTACATTTTTTCATCCCTTAAATTTATCTGATCACATCATAGTCGTTATACCCACACCCTCTGTCTATGTATACCCCTTCTAACTGCCCTAATAAAGGTACTGTTCTCAAGAGTTACAAGTTATCATCTTCCCATGTAGGCATGTAAATAGTCTAACCTTATTGAATAACATGTAGCTTTTTTTCTTTCCTGTATATGTTTTTATGTTTCTCTTGAGTCTTGTATTTGAAGATCAAATTTTCTGTTCAGCTCTGGTTTTTTTATCAGGAATGATTGAAAGTCCCCTATTTCATTGAATGTCCATCTTTTTCCCTGCTCAGTTTTGCTGGGTAGTTGATTCTTGGTTGTAATTCAAGCTTTCTTGCCTTCCAGAATATCATATTCCAAGCCCTCCAGTCCTTTAATGTAGAAGGTGTTAAGTGCTATGTAGTCCTGACTGTGGTTCCAAGATATTTAAATTTTTTTTTTCTGGCTGCTAGCGATATTTTCTCTTTGACCTAATAATTCTGGAATTTGGCTACGATATTCCTTGGAGTTTTCCTTTTGGGATCTCTTTCAGGAGGTAATTGGTGGATTCTTTCAATGATGATTTAACTTTTTGGTTCTAGGCAATCAGGGCAATTTTCCTTGATAATTTCTTGAAAGAAGCTCTCCAGGCTCTTTTTTTCTTTTTCTTTTTTTAAAATTTATTTTTAGTTTTCAACATTCACTTCCACAAGATTTTGACTTGCAAATTTTCTCCCCCTCTCATCCCTTTCCCCACTCCAAGATGGTATGCATTCTGAATACCCCTGCCCGCAGTCTGCTCTCCCTTCTGCTTCTCCCCCCCTTCTCTTATCTCCTTCCCCTTCAGTTTTCCTGTAGGGCATGATAGATTTCTATACCCCATTTCCTGTATATCTTGTTTCCCAGTTGCATGTGAAAACAATTTTTTTTTAACATTTGTTTTTAAAACTTTGGGTTCCAGATTTTCTCCCTTCCTCCCTCCATACCCACCCTCATTGAGAAGGCAAACAACTCGACACAAGTTATACACGTGTATAGTCTTGTGAAACATTTCCATAGTAGTCATGTTGTGAAAAACTAAGTATATTTCCCTTTATCCTATCCAGCCCCCCATTTATCCTATTCTGTCTTTTGACCCTAACCCTTCTTAGAAGTGTTTCCTTCTGATTACCTCCTCCCCCAGTCTGCCCTCCCCTGTATCATCTCCCTACTCTCTTGTCCCCTTCCCTCCCTATTTTCCTCTAGGGTAAGATAGATTTCCATACCCAATTGAGTGTGTATGTTATTCCCTCCTTAAGCCAAACCTGATGAGAATAGGATTCACTCATTCCCTTTCACCTTCCCTGGTTTCCCCTCCACTGTAAAAGCCTTTTCTTGTCTGTTTTATGTGAGATAATTTACCCCATTCTACTTCTCCCTCTCTCCTTCTCCCAGTATAATCCTCTCTCACCCCTTAATTTTATTCTCCAGATATGACCCCTTCATCTTCAACTCACCCTGTGCCATCTATCTGTCTATCTCGCTATACATGCATATAATTTTTTCCCTCCAACTACCCTAATACTGACAAAGATTTCGTGACTTACAAATATTATCTTTCCATTCAGGAATGTAAACAGTTCAACCTTAATAAATCCCTTATGATTTCTCTTTCCTGTTTACCTCCTCCTTGTTTCACTTGAGTCTTGTATTTGAAAGTCAGATTTTCTATTCAGCTCTGGTCTTTTCATTAAGAATGCTTGAAAGTCTCCTATTTCAGTGAATGACCATTTTTTCCCCTGAAGGATTATACTGAGTTTTGCTGGGTAGGTGACTCTTGGTTGTAATCCTATCTCCATGCCCTCCGTTACCTTAATGTAGAAGCTGCTAAATCTTGTGTTATCCTGATTGTGTTTCCACAATACTTGAATTGTTTTTTTCTGGCTACTTGCAGTATTTTCTCATTGACCTGGGAACTCTGGAATTTGGCTACAATATTCCTAGGGGATCTCTTTCAGGAGGTGATCAGTGGATTCTTTTCATTTCTATTTTTCCCTTTGGTTCTAAAACATCAGGGCAGTTTTCCTTGATAATTTCTTGAAAGATGATGTCTAGGCTCCCTTTTTAATCATGGCTTTCAGACAGTCCAATAATTTTTAAATTCTCTCTCCTGGATCTATTTTCCAGGTCAGTTGTTTTTCTAATGAGATATTTCACATTGTTTTCTAGTTTTTCATTCTTTTGGATTTGTTTTACAGTGTCTTGATTTCTCATAAAGTCACTAGCTTCCAATTGCTCTATTCTAATTTTTAAGGAAGTATTTTCTTCAGTAAGTTTTGGACTTCCCTTTCCATTTGGCCAATTTTGCTTTTTAGGTCATGCTTGTCCTCATTGGCTTTTGGACCCTTTTTCCATTTGGGCTAGGCTATTTTTTAAGGTGTTATTTTCTTCAGTATTTTTTTAGGTCTCCTTTAGCAAGCTATTGACTTGTTTTTCATGATTTTCTTGCATCACTCTCATTTCTCTTCCCAGTTTTTCCTCTACTTCTCTGACTTGTTTTTCAAACACCTTTTTGAGCTCTTCCATGGCCTGGGACCCATTCATATTTTTCTTAGGGGCTTTGGATGTAGGAGCTTTGACTTTGTTGTCTTCTGGTTATATGTTTTGATCTTCTTTGTTACCAAAGAAAAATTCTATGCTCTGACTTTTTTTGCACCTTTGTTTGCTCATGATCCCAGTCAATTACTTGAGTTTTAAACTCTTTGTTAAGGGAGGGGTCTGCTTCCAGTGTGGAGAATGTACTGTTCCAAGCTTCAGGGGTTTTGTGCAGCTGTTTTCAGAGATACTTCTAGGGACCTGTAAATTTTCAGTTCTCTCAAGGTGGTGTGATAAGGGGTGAGGTGTTTACTCCTTTCCTGGCCTGTTCTCTGGTCTGTGAATGACCACAAGCACTCTTTTCTACCTTGGAACTGTGAGGAGGATTTCCTCTCCATCACCATGACAAACTCCACCATGTCAGCACTCCTTCTTGCCCCAGGACTGCCACCCAGAACTATGACCCAGGTCCAAGTATGGGCAAAGCAAGAGAATCCTGCACCAGCAGAGAGATCCTTGCAATCTCCCTCTGATCAGCCACTCGATTCCACCTCAGTCTGTGGTCTGGAAGCTCCAGAAGCAGCCACTGCCTCGGTGCCATGCTCAGGGACTGGGGCTGGGACTGGGCTTCTCTCTCACTGCAGTCACAGACTTTTCCCACTGACCTTCTAAGTTGTCTTTGGCATTTGTGGGTTCAGAAGTCTGGAAACCTCCACAGATACCCGTGATTCAGTGTATTGAAGGCTGCTCCAGTTTGGGTGAGGCCTGTTTTGCCTGCGTGCCCATGCGAAGCTGCGTTCCTCTCTCCACCTGGTGCAGTATACCTTTCTGATCAACCACCCAGACTGTCTTGGGCTGGAAATTTGTTTCACTCTGTCTTTTTGTGGGTTCTGCTGCTTTAGAATTTGTTTAGAGCCCTTTTTTACAGGTATTTGGAGGGGTTTGGGGGAGAGCTCAAGCAAGTCACTGCTTTTACTCTGCCGTCTTGGCTCTGCCCAGGATCTTTCTTTCTTATGGCTTTCAGGCTGTCCACTAATTCTTAAATTATCTCTCCTGAATTTATTTTCTAGGTCAGCAGTTTTTCCAGGGAGGCATTTTACATTTTTTTTTCTTTTTTCATTCTTTTGATTTTGTTTGACTGATTCTTGGTGTCTCATAGAGTCATTAGCTTCCACTTGTCCAGTTCTAATTTTTAAGGAATTTTTTTCTTCAGTTATCTTTTGTACCTCCTTTTCCATTTGACCAATTCTGCTTTTAAAGGAGTTGTTTTCTTCAGTAGATTTTTCTTTTCCCATTTGACCAATTGTATTTTTTTAAGGAATTGTTTTCTTCAGTCAATTTTTGTCCTTCCTTTTTTAAGCTGTTGACTCTCTCTTGCATACCTCTCAATTCTTTTCCAAATTTTTCTTCTACCTCTCTTACTAGCTTTTAAAATCCTTCTTGAGCTCTTCCAAGAAGGCTCTTTGGGCTTGAGACCAGTTCACATTCCCTTTTGAGGTTTTGAATGTCAATGTTATCTTCTTCTGATTTTGTGTTTTGATCTTCCTTGTCCCCATAGAAATTGTCTAGTCAGTGTTTGTTTTTGCTTCTTGCTCATTTTTTGCCTGTTTTGTGAATTTTAAAAGTTGAGCTCTCCTGCTGGAACACAGAGGGTACTTTCCCAAGCTTCTTGTGCTGGGGGCCAGGGGCTTGGTCATTGACTTTGTATGTTGGGGCCTCATGTGCTGGCAGCTGGAGGCTGTTTGGATCTGGTAAGGGTCTGGTAGCTTACCTGGTGCTGAACTGGGGTCCTAGTGGTGGTGTTTGGCATCTGCTGAGGCAGGTTTTCTGCCTTTCCCTGGGACTACACTAGAACACATGGAGGTCTGGCCCCTGGAGGATGCCTGTTCACCCTGGACTACACTGAAGAACATGGTGGTTCTTGGAGATGGAGTTTTGTGGTTTCCATGGCTATGCTAAGGCACATGGTAGAGGGGAGTGTTGGCGTTTGCCTGCTCCACCATATTGGGGATCAGGAACTCTTGCTGGTTTGCTGCGATGGGGCTTGCTGTTGGCTTGCTAGAATGCTTCCTGTCCTAGACTACGCTCCTCTTTCACCAAAGTAATATGGACCCTTTTGGCCGATCCTTCAAGTCTCCTGGGCTAAAAGACTGCTCCATCGGTGGCCATCTTTCTGTTGGCTCCACATTTCCATGATTTGTACTGGGGTGCTATTTTATGGTTGTTTGGAGGTGAATATGGGAGAGCTACAACAATTTACAGCTTACTCTGCTGTTTTGGCTCCTGGAAGTCCCCTTCCAGAGTTTGTCTTAAGAAATTAATGTGGATACAAAGGAAACTCCTATACTGCAAGGCAGTTTGATACAATGAATAGTATGTAGGACATAGAACCCACCAAATTGGTATTTGAATCCCAGCTCTGATACTTAACTGTTTGACCTTGAATTTAACTACTTTCAACTTCAGTTTCCTTATTTGGAAAAAAAGAGCAATAATATTTCGAACACCTAGTCACCTCTCAGGGTTGTTGTGAGACTGAAAAGTTTAATAACAAAGTTTAATGAAAACAAAGAATTAAACTATTTTGTTAAAAAGAAGAAAGAAACTCGTCTACCAAGTTAGATAGTAAAAAGACACATAGAATCAAGGCTAGGTAGCAAGAAGAATGTAAAAACATGTCATAGTTCTGTAAGAAGAGTATCAGAAACATTGAGACTTGACATGAGCTGAGACTAGTTAACAAACGCTTTTCCAACAACAGAAGAGTTTTTTTTTTTTCAGTAGATACATTGGGGAAAAGAAGTATCAAAGAAGGGATAGGTTTACTGTGCAAGGTGGATGGGATAATGATAATGACTTCTCTTTGACTCTTATGTTTTATTTGCTTTAGCTTATTAATAATCTTTGGATGGGAAATAGCAGAAGAGAAATGGCTAGTACAAAGTTACTAGGCTGGTAGATCAGAGCTAGACCACATAAAATTTTTCTCAAATTTGGTCCTAGAATTTAATCTCAATTTGACATAATCTAGCCATTTTTTATGGGTCATATGAACTATGAGCTAGATTATAGTACAGTTAGGTAGATTTGGAACTGATTGAATGACGAGACCCAAAGAATGGTCGTTACTGGTTTGGTGTTTTCTTGAAATGATATTTCTAATGTAGTGCCCCAGGAAGCTGGCACAGAAACTCAAAAGTTGGAAAGGAAACTAGAGACAGTCTCATCAAACCAATACCAGAATTCCGATCCCTTATACAGCATAATCAATAAGTCATCACGCAGACTTTGCCCAAAGACTTCAGTTTCAAGAAACTTACTACCTCTTAAATCAGCCAGTTCTACCTTTGATTAACTTTAATAGTTAATAAATGCTAGTTATTATTATTATCATTATCGTTATCAACATCATTATTAAGCTTGTCCCCCAGATGCGTGTGTGTGTGTGTGTGTGTGTGTGTGTGTGTGTGTGTGTGTGTTTGTGAATGTATGTACTTTCCCTCATTGCAGTTAGAATACTAATACTATGGGTGCAAAATACTCAATGTAATGTTGGATTTGGTTGATGGTCAGTTTTACTGAACTGTGTTTTCTCTTTTTTATTCTTTGTTGTAAGGGATAAGTATCAGAGGGAGATGAGTAGATATATTGGGATAATCAGTAATGTAAAAACAAAAGATTTCATCATATTTTTTAAAAGGGTGTTGAAATATTCTAGGCAAAGAAGTGATAAAAATAGTTAATTAGGGTGGTGACTGTGTGAGTTAACAGAAGAAGATGTTCATAAGATATAGTTTAAAAGTGGAATCAACAAGACTGGCAATGGATTGTATTTGAAGGTTGAAGGAGAAGTAAGTCAGTCAAGAAGCATTTATTTGTGCCAGGCACTGTGCTTAGTGATGGAGTTACAAAGAAAGCCAAAAACAATACCTGCCTTCTGGAAGGGTCAGGTATGACTTCAAAGTGAGCCTGGATGACTGGAAAGGTGGTAGCTTTGTCAACAGAACTAGGAAATGTAAATTCCATTTTTAACATGTTGAATATAGTATACCTATAGAACATGTTGGTGAAGATGTATATCAGACAGGTGATAAGGTGGAACTGGAGTCTGAGAGAGGCATAAGCTGAATATATAGATTTGAGTGTCATCTGTTTTGTTTGTTTGTTTTTTGGGCAATTGGGGTTAAATGACTTGCCTAGGGTCACACAGCTAGTAAGTTTCAAGTCTTTGGTCTGAGGCTGGATTTGTGCTCAGGTCCTCTTGACTTCAGATCCGGTGTGAGTGTCATCTGTATAGAGATGACAAGTGAACTGAGAGGATTACCAAGGGAAATCACTAAATGCAGAAAGAAGAAAAGCAAGCTTATTGCAGGCTGTTGTAGGATGACTACTTAGTGATTATAAGGAAGATTATCTAGCAAAGGAGATTGACAGGGAACGGTCAGAAAAGAGAAGATAATAGTGTCATAGAAAATGGGAAGAGAGATTGGTCAAATGACAAGGGTTGATGATGTAAAAAACTGCAAAGAGATCAAGTAGAATGGGAACTGAAAATAGGTTTTTGGATTGAGCGTTTAAGAGGTCATTGGTAAACTTTGGAAAAAGCAGTTTGAGTTAAATAGCAGTATCCAAAGGCAAGAATTAAAAAATGAGAAGGTGAGGAAGTAAAGGCAAGGAGAGAAAATGACTCTTGGAGTCTGGCTCTGAAAGAAGAGAAATAGTTTGGTAGCTTGACTGTAAGTTCAAAAGCACCTTGAATGCCAGAGAAAGGAGTTTGGATTTTATCATATAGGTATTGAAGAAACAAGAGAGCTTTTGAGAATGAGACTGGCGTGATCAGGGCTGTGCTTTTAATCTGGCAGTATACAATAGGATAAGCTGAGTGGGGAGATACTGGAGGCGTAAGGCTATGTGTGAGAGTAGTTCAAATGAGAGAAAATAAGGACCTGTACGACTTAGATGACAGTGGGAATGGAAGGGAAGTGACAAAAAAAGAAGCATTTTGGAGGTAAGTTAATAGGACTTTGAAACTAGGTAAATGTGGGGGATAAGGGAAGAATTAAAGGTGTCTGTGAGATTATAAGAATGGGAGACGGAAGTTCCATTTTTAGAAATGGAATCAACAGAAAGGATGGATTGTTTGCCAAAAGGTATAAAGAATTCAGCAATTCAAAAATATTTATCACTTACTGTCTATAGAATGTATTGCCTAGATGGAATATAAAGTATAGATAATACAAAATCCCATGGAATTTGCAGTATACTGGTGGTTATCAGTCACATACCCACTAATTTTTAACACAATATAATATGTTACATATACATAAAAGAAGTGGGTAAAGTAAAAAGTGAGTTTAAAAGGTAGGGTAGGTCAATACCAACTTAGGAAAGGCTTTGTGAAGGAATTGACTTTTTAGTTGGGTTTTAAAGGATTTTGAAGAATTCAGTGGGGGTGGAGTGCTTAGGAAATATGATGAGCATAACATTTCCAGCCATATGTAGGGGACAGTGAACTGCCTATTTTAGCTGGAACATGGAGTATGTGGAGGGGAGTAGTACCAGATAGGACTGAAAAGGCAGAATGGTGGAAGACATTAAAGGAATTTTGAAATTTCATTGTTATATAATAGGGAAACTTTGAAAGGTTTTGAAAAGATAATTATGTGTTGGCTTCTAGCTTCATCTGCAGCATCTAATACAAGCTTTTTTTGTTTTTGTTTTTGTTATTGTTTTTGTTTTTTTGCTAGGCAATGGAGTTAAGTAACTTGCCCAGGGTCACACAGTAATACAAGCTTCTGTTCTCATTCTGTGACTTCTCTGGTCGAATCAGGACCTCCTGTGCATAGTGGTTCATCTCTGTCATAGTTTGACAAATCCCAAATCCAAATTTTTGTCGGGTGACACCAATAACTATACAGTTATCCCATAGTTCCTGAAGGTTTTTTTTTAATTTAGAGTTTCCCTGAAATAAACTTCAAAGTCTTAAAAAAGAGGCATATGTAAATTAACTTCTGAGAAGCAGTACAGTACAGCCGTCTTTATCATGGTACGTTTGACTCCAAGGCCATGCTTGTACTAAGGTCCACTTAGAACCGTTTGTCTAACATTTTTACCTGAGCACTGTTATTCTCTCATAACTGTCCCATGTTTCTTTTCAAGCTGCTTTTCTCTGTGTTTCTTAAACAAACATCCTTTTTTTCTGCCCTTTACAGTAAATAAAATGTCCACAATAGAAATAGGCAGCTCATTATATCATGTTTTGTAACCAAGGCAGTATTTATATTATTAGGTAGAGTGGTTCTAGGAAAACAACTACTAAAAGAAATGAATTTAGGATGGGTGTGAGTGTGTGTGTATGTGTGTATGTAGTTAGAAAGCTTCCCTGAGAATTGCTTACAGTAGCACATCTGTTTGCAGCTGTTATATTAGCTCCTATAAATTTCTGATGAAGTTTATATCACCACAGAAAAAAAAATATTTAGAAGAAAAAATGAAGTGGTCCTGTGGAAAGGGTGAAGGGAAACAGATGAACAGCCAGAGTGCGCAACTGGCAACCTGCAGTGTCAAGAGAAAATGAGTAAGGTCTTCAGCACACTGAGTGGAATCCCTGTGGTAAACTTTTGGAAGGGATGGACAAGAATCTCACATGACAGGCATGCGTAGATGGGTTGTGCAGATCCATTTGAATATTTGAGAGAGGATCATAGGGTCATAAATTTGGAGATGGTCAAATAAATTTGGAGATTAGTCATTAGTTGGACTTCAAAAATCATTGAGTCCAACTCCTTCATTTTACAAATGAATTTGAAACTCAAAGAAATACCTTATACAAGGACAAATATAGGAAATGGCAAAGCTGGAATTCAAATTCAGATCCAGTTTATTTCCAATATACCATGCTTACTTTTTACTAACTAATATTCTGTGGAAATGCTTTTCCTATTTCTTGGGGGGAAAAAATTGTCTGCCTCTACAATATCTCTCACTTCCATCCTGTCGCTCCACTCATATAATCATAATATCACTTTAATTCAGGTACCTGTCATCTTTAACTAGAGTATTAAAATTGCCTGTTAATTGGTCTTCCTGCCCCAGGCCTTTTGCCTTATTAGTCTGTACCCACAGCAGTCAGTGTTCCACCCATATCATTTCCTTATTCAGTAAGTTCCAGTAACCCCCTATTACCTCTCAGATCAAATACAAACTCCTTTGTCTGACATTTAAAGTGAATGCTTCACAGTCTGGCTTGAGCCTACATTTCTGGGCTTATTATCACTCACCACTCTTGTTATCCACTACATTCCAGCCAAATTGGCATACCTACTAGTCCCTATCCATGGTATTCTTTCTCCTACCTTTGTGTCTTTGAACAGATTCTCCCCATACTTAGAATGTATTCATTACTCACCTCATAGATTCCTTACTTTACATAACTTCAAGACTTAGCTCTGGTGACCCCTCCTATAGGAGGTCATTTGTGATCTCCTTTTCCTATACCACCAAAATGCTTTGCATGTAATTTATGTGTATTTTCCATTGGCTTCTCTTTGTACATGTTGTTCCACTCGAAAGAATATAAGTTTTTTGAAGGAAGGGACCTTTTCAGTTTTGTGTTTGTATTCCTTCCACATGGCACAGTGCCTGACATATATATAGTAAATTCTTAAAATGTTTATCAAATGAGTGAATGAATCTGATGAATTAGTCATATTGTTATTTTCATTTTATGTAGATATAATTCAAAATTCTTCTTGCAGTTATTGATTATTTTTTGTATATTTTATCTCTGTAGGTTCATTATTAACTCAGGTAGAAAAATTTTTGTCTTTTGACATGATTTTTAGTTTCATTTCCCTCTTAAGATCCTCTCATACTCTTCACATTTTTCATTAGTTGGCTGGCATTTTGTCTTGAAAGAACTAAAATCATCTCACTTTAACTTCACGTAAGACAGAGGTGCTATCAGTCAGAACTCTAGTCCTACCTACCAATTTATGAAAGTGTGATTTGAGTGATTTTTAAGTTAAAATCCATCATTTCCTGTCTCTAGTAAGCATTTTAAACTTTCTACTCAATTCATAAATTGTGATTACTATTATCAAGAGTTTATTTAGCATGCTATGGCTACTGTAATTATGAAGCATGTTTTGGGAGTCTGGTCATAATTTTATTGTTTTTGGCCAAAAGGATTCTGAAAACAAAGAATCAACTACAATATATTCTTCAGAGTCGGTCATTAAGTTAAAAAAAGAAGAGCCTTAGCGTATGTTTCTGAGTGTGACTATATATTACAATATGAAATATCATTAACTTACATTTCCTGAAATTCAACTTGAATGAATATTATATAGAATTACTGCCCAGAGCCTGTTAGGATAATGATATACACTTAGCAGAATAAGAACTAAGATGAGATGATGCTTTAATTTAGGGATTTCAGAAATGCAGTTTTGTTTCGTTAGCATCTGATGATGTCCTACACAGAAGTTTGACTCAATCTGGAAAAGGTAAAGTTAAGCAAGTAAAATGATCTACTGTGATTATTTTTGTTTATTCTGTACCACCTGGAAAAATGTAATTAATATAGCCAACCTATTGAATAAGACATTTTGATAAAAACCCAGTCATAAAGGTTTGTGTTTGCTTTGAAATGAACAGAAATGGAATAAATTTGAAATAGTTCATAGTAATTTTGGACCCATTGCTTATGATTCTGTAGCTGAACATTTCACATATTTACCAAATAGTTCTTAAGAGATTTTTTAAAATTGTTTTTTAATTGAAAGTTCATTAGGATAAGTTCATTGGGAATGGGGAGGAGCTGGTGTAACTCGCTGTCATTCATAAATTAATGCCATATGTACGTGGGCTCTAATTTTTAAAAAGTCAATTTTCTGCCCAGAAGGGAGCTGCTTAAATAAGGGGGCAAAACAATTTAGGAAATTATCTTCTGAAGGTTCCAGATTTCTAATATTTGTATCATCCCAGCCCCAAACCTAAACTTAAAAGATAATCAGGGCCATTAATTTGCAGTGAATCTTAAGCAACAGTTTGTTATCTTTTATGAGATAAAATTTGCTATGGTTCCCATGGTTTATTGAATGCATTTCATTGGACTCAGATAACAATCAAATGTACATTTTATATAAAAATCTGAGGTGATTTTAGTTTTTCCCCTTTTTCGGTTTTCTCCTATCAACTTATTACTGTGGTTTCTTCATGTGCTCATTTGTTACTGTCATTTTTACCTAGTTGAGAAATTGTGACAGTCCTTGGATTTGACATTAAATTAGCCATGTTTTTGTTTTTGGTTCTATGATTAAAAAAAAAAAATGAACCGGATCTTTGATTCCCAATGAGAAAACTCCTTCATGTAGGTCAGCACCTACTGTATAACTTATAGTTGCCTTGAGTATTGATTGATTTATCCAAGGTCATATACATATACACATACAGATTAGATAGATGGATGTGTGTGTGTGTGTGTGTGTGTGTGTGTGT